>NC_141697.1:379641231-380002486 GCF_964263255.1 Lissotriton vulgaris
ATCTCCCAGAATACCGTCCCAGTGAAGGATGTTGGGATTTTACCAGTAAGACCATCTCCAGTCACACACTACTAAACAGTATACACAGCTCTAAAAAAAATCAAAAATGCGCATGTTCTCATTGAAGACAAGCCTATTGTGCCAATTTTCTGCGATGAAGGTATTTTCCATATTGTTGCTGATAGCTGAAAATTTTTATGAGCAATCCAGTATAATTTCGTCCAATGAAGGGCATTTTCACATGACAAAAGTTGTGTTGTAGTGTGCAGGAAGTTGCCTCAGTAGATGTGGCATTGACGACGCACCTATTGAGGCTGAAATCTTTGGAATCAAAACTGTCCAGTCAGTATTGAATGAACATATTATGTTTGTTCGTTACAAGGTATGCTCATCATATCTGAGGCTATAGAAACATCAGGTTGGAATTCTTTCTGGAACAAGAATGACAAATTAGGTTTTGCATATCTTATCTCAGAAGTGAACAAGGCACAGGTTGCTCTTCATTCAAAAGACATAATGCAAAGCCAGGCAATGTTCCATACACTCAGTTCAGAAAACCTGAAAACCAAGTTCGTAGAGTTTGTAAAAGAATTTATATGAAAATCAGAACTTTGCAAGCACTGGTGAAATGTTTTACATATGAGAGCTCTAGTGAAAAACTTGGTACATGCTGACCGGGAAGGTGTTTGGGAGCTGCACGTGTAAACTGTGGAGTCACTGATTACTGTGTTTCATGAATTCAACTGCATGAACTACCTCATATATGGGTCCTGGTATTTGAAAAGAGTGAAGAAGCTAGAGATGTAAAAATATGTCTCTACAGAAAATTCCTCCAAAGACATTCTGTGGTGAAAGACAGAGAGGGAGAGGGAAGGTTCAATGCTGTGGCTCCAGATATGAAACTGGAACAGAGGATCCAGAGATCACAGGAAAGGTCAGAGGGAATTGTTGGTCTGACACGTAAAAGTGAATATGTTGCTCAATGGCAGCTGGTTTATCATGAAGTGCTTTCTACTTGCAGTGTTTTCAGTGAGATGACGAATTCAAAATTAATGGACAATCATGAACCACGAACATGTGGAAAAAAGAGGGGAATGTTTTCATAAACATGTTGACAAACTTCTTCATTTCATGTAGCAGCAAGAACATCCATTTAAAATAACTGAGACTGTGCAACTATACAACTTTGTGACCAAACAATATGTGGATAATGATATAAAGACACGTCTACTAAATTCCTGGAACTGGATTGAAACTATACACAGAAGCAGGGGAGATTTGTATTGAAAGAGAAAAAGCTATTTTACATCATTGCTAAAGCTAAACTTCCACGATAATTGCCATAGTAAGGGTTTTGTCCAACCAACCACTACAAAACAGGTTACAACAAAAGAAAACATCACAAGTGAGAGATGGATGTAGCGGAAGAAAAGGGTGAATATATCAAGGACATTCTGTTGCATGATCTTCTTCCAACAAAATCATTATTTGATACAGATACTACAACCAAGCCAGTGAAAAACAAACTTTGCTGATGCATCAGTGAACACTAAATTTCTAGTTATTGCACATGGAATGATTGTCAATGAGGAGTTGGTGCCTGCAAAGATATATTAAAAAGGTATGGGCCATATTGTTCAAGAACTTATCAGCAAATTAAAGGAAGCTGCCCTTTGTGTTGTTCCACAAGTTGAGTGGGCTGTTCGAAATGGTTCCAATTGAGACATTGTAGTGTTAAATGACACATATGTTATTATTGTGCTACTTAGATTTGTTGCAATGTTCATAAGACAAGCATTGTCAGAGTTATGGATACATTATGGAACAGGCAAGGAAAGACACTAAATCCCACCTCAAATTCTATTCAAGAAAATTTAACCAGAGATGCCCAGAGTGTTCACTGAACATATTCTCACGGGTGATGACACTATGAGCAAAATTGGAACAAAGTTTGGCACTTTAACTGCTGAACCTGTGAAGCTTCTGAAAGGATTTGCTGAGACAGATGAAGAATGAGACTTTAAAGAGGTATAAAAATATATTTTGCATGTGTGGAAAAAAAGTTCTGACAGTCACACAATTGACGGTCTTCGGTACAGTGAGTTAAAGAGATCAGTCCCTTTAAGTGACCTTCCACCAAAGTCATATTCTGTACATGGATATATTAAAAGAGTGTTCTCCTTGATCAGAAGATGTGTTTTGGATCATGCACTCGTAAATTAAAATCTGTGTGAATTTGGTGGCGAAGATATTGATGGAGTGCTGAAACCTACGAAATTTCTAAAGCCTCTACCCACGGAACTTAAATATACATGTACTTGGAAAACCTGTACTACAAAAATATGGCCCTGCCAATAAGCTCTTCTCATATGTTCTACATTCTCGCAAATGTATCGATGCGATTATCGAAACAAATAAATTGAACTATGAACATGTGTCTAAAAAAGGAGTGATGAGCATTTTTTTCATATTCAAATCACAAACATTGTTTGGTGCATACATAAAAGGATTAAAAACCATTATATTTGTTTAATTTCTATACATGTCTCTCTTTCTTCTATTAACCCCCTCTCTGCCAGTCCTTTTCCCCCCTGTGCCACTTCCTTTTTTGACTATTTGGGGTAGTTCACACGGAGACCCCATAACTTTTTGTCAACATAAGGTATCCATGCCAAATTTGTGTACTTTTCTACCAACATCCCGAGGATTTTAAAGCTACAAGGGATTTGTGGATTTCCTTGTAGGGGACTGAGAAATTAGGCAAAATACAGCTAAATTTGTTATTTGGGGAAAATTGAACAAAAGTGCTGCAGAAAAAAGTGTCTGGTTTCTTCCCTGCAAATGGTATAAATGGAGAGTTTGTGGTGCTAAAATCATCATCTTCCCAGCTTTCAGGAACAAGCAGACTTTTGTCAGAAAACCAACATTTTCTACACAGTTTTACTCTGATGTAGCCTATGTTTCCTACTTTTTGTGCTTTCAACCTCCTTCCAGTTAGTGGAAGAAATGGGTGTGAAAACGACAATGGAACCCAGTAAGCTACACATTTCTGAAAAGTGAACCACATCAGCATGGGGTCATTTGTATAGATCTTCAAGGTATTCCTATGGAAAGCAACAGTTGAAATAACAAAATATTGAAAATTAGTTGAAAAAAACAGCCATTTGTACTTATAACTTTCTCTAATTTTGGTAGATTTTTGAAAGCTTTATACCGTTACGTCCGCAGGACCCTTATAGTTACAAGGCTTGTAGGTTCACCAAGAACACAAGGTACCCAGAGCCAATAACTGAGTTGTACCTTGCAATTTCTTTATTGTGTACCGGGTATACAGCAATTCAAGTGGTAAAATATAAAGAGTAAAAAATTGGTATTAAGCAAACCTATGAATTTCTGAAATTGGAACAAGATATGGAGTTTAGAAGTAGTGGTTATTTGTGCATTTCCAAATTTGTGGGTACCCATATTAGCATGTAAATGAGAGGCTATTGTTCAAATCGACTTCTTTTTTACACGCTGCATTACGGTTGGAATGCAGAAAGCCATAGAACGACAAATAGTAATAAAATGTGTTCTACTATTTACTGTTTCTCTAAGACTTCCAATAAAAATGGTACCTCACTTGTGTGGGTGGGTTTAGTGCCTGTGACAGGAAATAGACCAAAATGCAACAGGGATACAACACATTTTTCCAGTGAAAACTCACCCTTTTTTTGCAATGTGCATAGCTGTGTATTTTGGGCCCTAGCCCAGTCGGCTTGTTATGGCTCTCACCAGGTTCTGTTACCCAGAATCCCTTGCAAACCTCAAACTTTGTCAAACAAACATATTTTCCTCACATTTCTGTAATGGATAGTTCTGGAATCTGTGGGTAGCCACAGACTTTCACCCACCCAGCATTCCCACAAGTCTGCCAATAAAAATGGTGCCTAACTTGTGTGGGTAGACCTAGTGCCCGGGACAGGAAACGGCCCAAAACACAACATGGACACATTCCATTTTTCCAGGGAAAAAAGACCCTTTTTTGCAATGTGCCTAACCTTGGAATTTGGGCTCTAGCTCAGCGGCACATAGGGAAACCTAGCAAACCTGTACATTCTTTTAAAGCTAGATACCCAGAGGATTCAGCATGGGGTGGCTTTTGTGGCTCTCGCAAGGTTATGTTACCCAGAATCCCTTGCAAACCTCAAACCATCATATTTTTGTGATGGAAAATTCGGGAATCTACGAGGAGACATAGACTTCCACCCATCCAGCATTTCCCCAAGTCTCCTGATAAAAATGAGACCTTACTTGTGTGGATAGGCTTAGTGCCCATGACTGGAACAACACAAAATTCCAAGTGGACACATCCCATTTTTCCAGTGAAAACTGCCCCTTTTTCGCAATGTGCCTTGCTGTGGGTTTTGAGACATAGCTCAGTCGGCACCTTGGAAACGTAGAAAACCTGTACATTTTTTAAAACTAGACACCCAGGGAAATCCAGGATGGGGTGACTTGTGTGGCTCTCACCAGGTTCTGTTACTCAGAATCCCTTGCAAACCTCAAACTTTGTCAAACAAACACATTTTCCTCACATTTCTGTGATGGAAAGCTATGGAATCTGTAGGGAGCCACATACTTCCACCCACCCAGCATTCCCCCAAGTCTTCAGATAAAAATGGTACCTCACTTGTGTGGGTAGGCCTAGTGCCCGGGACAGGAAACGGCCCAAAATGTAACAGGGATATCTCACATTTTTCCAGTGAAAACTGACCCTTTTTTTGCAATGTGCCTAGCTGTGGATTTATGGCCTGGCTCGGCCGGCACCTAGGGAAACCTAGCAAATCTGTACATTTTTTAAAACTAGACACCCAGAGGAATCCAGGAAGGGGTGACTTGTGTGGCTCTCATCAGGTTATGTTACTCAGAATTAAGGGTTTGAGTTTGGGCGGAGTTCATGGAGTTTCACCATGTGTAATTCAGTGGAGTTACCTAAAAACTCCATCTGATTCCACATAGTTCTGCTCCTTACAAAGTGAAAACACAGTCCTACTTGGAGACTCCTAATTTCTCTAAAGCGCTGCACACACACACACCTTCTCCCCCACCTCTTTCCTTGGGGTGTTACATACAAATGGCGCTCAACTACCTGATCACGGGCTGGTTGAGCAGATGCCGCAGTGCTTCCCTCAGTGGCTCCTTTAACCAAGGCACACTGGTGCTGAATCACACAGTAAACCACACCCATTCACTGTAGCAGTAATATTTTCAGCAGGACCGTAATTATACTTGCAAAAGTAAAATTGTGAAATTTATAATAATGTTTGTGGCTCTGTGCGCATGTATCTCCATCTCCGTATCGTCATAATCATCGATCCTGCAGCACCCTGCACCTGCACAATAAGGTTTGCACTGCCTCTCCACTGCCACCCTAAGGATGCTACATTGCCATAATGGGTACTTACAGTCGGTATTCTCTGTTCTTGCGTATCAAGAGAGTCCATGGAAAAAAGAGATCATGGAGGCAGCAGCTGTGACCATAGGCTCCAGGCGGGGCAGCGATGGCGTGCAAAGCACGTCGGGCCACCTGTGATCACACTTAGGGGCAGAGGGAACAGCATAACCTCAGTGAGGGAGAGCCAGGTGTCAGACCGACGTCAGAGCAAGCTCTGCACTGGGCCGCCAAGACAATTGTACAACTAGCTGCGTTGTTTTTGAAAAAAAGCCCCAAACAAGTCCAACCCACAAAGAAAACTGAGAGCACAACTTGGTTGGCACTTAGTCGGTACGCTGTGAAACCCAGGGGCTGGAGGAACTGCTCCACAGAGATATTGCCCCGCGCTTGGGCATTAAACTCCGCTAAGCACGGTAGGCAGAGTTTTTGCCAAAACTACATACTGTAAGCAAAGTGCAGAGTATGCAAAGCTCTGTGAACTCCATGGGCGGAGCAGAATTGACCGCCCATGATTACTCAGAATCACTTACAAACCTCAAACTTTGTCAAAAAACACATTTTCCTCACATTGCTGTGATAGAAAGTTCTGGAATCTGTAGGAAGCCACAAACTTCCACCCACCCAGTCTTCCCCCAAGTCTGCATACCAAAATGGTACCTCGCTTGTATGGGTATGAGACAGGAACTTGCCCAAAACGCAACATGGACACTTCACATTTTTCCAGTGAAAACGGACCGTTTTTTTGCAATGTGCCTTGCTGTGGATTTTGGGCCCTAGCTCAGTCGGCAGCTAGAGAAACCTAGCAAACCTGTACAGTTTTGAAAACTAGACACTCAGAGGAATCCAGGATGGGGTGACTTGTGTGGCTCTCATCAGGTACTGTTACCCACAATCCCCTGCAGACCTCAAACTTTGTCAAAAAACAAATTTTCGTCAATTTCTGTCATGGAAAGTTCTGGAATCTGTGAGGAGCCACAAACTTCCACTCACCCAGCGTTCCCACAAGTCTTCCAATAAAAATGGTACCTCACTTGTGTGGGTAGGCCTAGTGTCTGAAACAGGAAATGGCCCAAAACTTATTGTGGAGACATCAAAATCATTTATCAACCTGATTTTTGCAAGAGAGTCATCCACGTTTTTGGCCACCGGCTCGACGGCCACCTAGGGAAACCTACCAAACCGAGACATTTCTGAAAACTAGATACCCAAGAGAGTTCAGGGAGGTGTAGCTTGTGTAGATCCCTCAATGTTTTCTTATCCAGAATTCCCTGCATACTTCATATTTAGCTTGAAAAAATTGCATTTCCTAAAATGTCATTGTTATAAAGTTGTGGGATCAACCGGCTGACACAAATTTCCTCCCACCCAGCATTCCCCAAGGTGTCCAGATAAAAATGGTTCCTCACTTGTGTGGGCGGGCCAAGTACCCGTGACAGGGAAAGGCTCAAAACCTATTGTGGAGACATCAAATGTATCCATCACAAAACTACCTGGTTTTGCAAGTGGGCACCTGCATTTTTGGTCCCGGGCTAGGGAGCCATCTAGGGAAACCTACCAAACCAAGACATTTCTGAAAACAGTGCAGCGTTTTTGGCTGCTGTGCTGCATTTCGTGACACCTTTTAGAATCTGGGCCTGGTTCTCACTTACAAGCAAAGTACCACGTTGACTCTGTAGTCTAAGAAAAATAACAACTTGAAGCCCCATCACAAAAAAATTGAGAACACAAATAAGGCAATGCAATCTTTCATAAAATGTTGCACAGTCCATCTAAGCAATTGCAAGCCATGAAACATGCAGAAAAGGAAAAACCTAAATGAGGTTGACCAAAAGCTCACTCTCAGTAATTATTTTTGTTGCACTTTTTGAACAATTAATAACATCAGCTCTTCCAGACAACTAATGCTGCAATAGCCAGTCCTAAACACGTAGTAGATAGATGTTAACATAATATCTTAGAACCACAATTCCCAAAGACCGTTAACTACCGCCGTGCTTTTTAAAAGGAGTCTGAGGTATCCTACCTTAGGAACTGGCAACCAAAACGTAGCCAGGTAACTTCTTTACTCTGAGTCCAGGGGTTTCGACAAACAACTAATGCACGGGTGCATCAACGCCATTGCCTGAATTTGACACTGATAACTATTACAACTGCTCACTAACTGGAAACTTTACCTCAAGAAAATATCCTGCTGTGGTATGTGTTCAAAGTCTTGGGAGATTAGAAAACCTTCACTGTAGGAAAGTCATACTTTTTGCCAGGATCACCCTCAGTTTTGGACTAATGATGGTGGTTCATAACTCTGAAATTCCATAGGCTCTGCCAGGACCAGGGTCAATGCTCTATCCTCTACGGCTATATGATGATTGCTATAACTCTAATTAGTAAGGGTACATTACCTGTATGTCCCTGGTACTAAGTAGGGAATATAGGTTTAGAGACCACAGGGTCCTTAAAGCACACAAGTGTGTATTGCTGTGGAGTCTGATGTCATTATCGAGATAGGCCTGCCTGGCAGGCTGGTTTTAAAATAAACCAATGTCCAAATTCGTCTTTGGAATTCAAACCACTTCCAGAGTCAAAAACTACCTTTTTAAGACTCTTAGGGTCTGCTGTAGAAGCTCCAAGGACACCGCGCATAGTTATAATAAGCAGGGACAGTATAAAAATGTTTTATATGCACTTGTAGGGACACAAAGCAAAGTTGTTTCCCCTGTGGTAGTGCTGCTAGCCTCATAGATCAACGTTGAGTATGAAGAAACTGAGCTTTACTGAAGGCACGTCAAGTCCCGAGCCAGTCCGTGTTTTGCAGAACGAGCAAACCAGCGAGTGAGCAAACAGAAGCTGCTGCAGGGGTGAGCGGTGAGGCGGCAGCGGTAGTGGGAAGACGCGAAACCCGCAAAACCACCTACTCGTAAAGCTCGAGGCACCGCAGAGATACCGCAAGTTGCAAGTCACACCAGCAAGTCGCAACAGCCACAATAAGTGCGAGGTGCAAGGACCAAAGGAAACTGGCAAAAGCAGGGTCGGAGTGGTTGGAGTAGTGCAGTGGCATGGCGGTGCTGTAACCAGTAACCAGTAAGCCAAGTTAGCCCTGTGTACTGTGAGCTGTGAGCTGCGGATCTCGAACACGGAGAATTGCAGCAGGACTTATTGCGCTGAACTGAACTGAGATCACAAAATCCTGCACAAAAGGCTGCACTCGGGGCCCGAGGTGGGGCTGAGGTATTGCAGGAGGCAGGAGATCGCAAGGGGGGGGCAACAGTGGGCCCCCTACCAGAGGAGCCCCTGCCATACCTTACCGAGTGCGGTGCAATGCTGTGCTGTGCGGGAGAAAGAGCCAGAGACACCGCTGTTAACCCGCTGATAAGCCCACCCCCAGCGCTGGTACGAGACCCGCAAGGCCAGCAAGCAAGCAAGGAAGCTAAACCTAAGTAGCCCCGGGCGAAGCGCGGGCCATGGAGGTTGTAGGTAGCCATTGGTATCTACTGAGCAACTGCTGTATTCTGCCACGTACCCTCCACCTGGAGGACGAGCTCAAGGCGCGTGCATCGGCGTAAGTAAAACGCACACATCGCCCTGTGCTCTCGTGCCTTATGACTCACCCCCTCGCCTCACGCATTACCATCACCACCGGCCAGCCACGATCTCATACCTCCGTCTACTTTTCCTCAGCTCATCTCATCTCATCACATCTCATCGAACCTTGTCATATCTTATCACATCATCACATCATCATATCATCATCAAATAAAGCCAAGTAATGAGGTCAAGATAGCCAAGGAACCATACGGCTCCCACTAATCCCCCTAAAAGAACAAGGAGAGTAAAGAAAAACTTTAAGAAAGACTTAATGAATGTCTGCAACGAAGACAAGGGGACGGACGAGGGATGGAACGGAGATGAGGAGGGAGAACCTCCCTTGATTTCCCCCTTGCTTGCAAGCCCCAAATGTCCATCAGACATTAAGGCGAGAGGGACCGTAAATGCATTCCCAGTGAATAAATCTGGCTTCCAACCTAAAATTCATACAAGATTCTCATTTATCAAAGACACCGGCTCTGCCCTCTGCCTAAACAGTCGCAACACAAGTGATCTGCCAACCCCGCTAGAGCCAAGTAAGGCAAGCAAGGCAACCTCCCTGACACAAGAACTACAGGTGGGGTCGGAAAGAGATCCAGCCGACCTCAGAGGTGGGAGGAATAGTGCAGAAGAGACTGCACCTGCAAGCAAAGAAGAGCCGAACAAGGGACCGGAAAGGAGGGCCTCATGGAATCAAACTGCGCAGGATCAGGGTCGAAGAGAAGAGTTGGCAGACTCATGCCCAAAAACAAAGCCAAAAGAAGGCCAAAATGCGATCCCAAGTCCCAACCTCGCCTCAACAGAAAACTGGAAGAGGAGTCCCACAAGGAGTCCCACAAGTCCCACAAGGCTCCACAATCACATAGATGAAGAATCCTTCAAAACCTCAGAATTTGCAAAAGGTAGACAAGGACCACTCGAAAATCCGGAGAGACAAGATGGATCAGAGGGACCAGCAAATTGGGGGCCCAGAAACCACACCTTGCAGGGCAAGGGTGACATGCAAAATAGCGAACACACGCAGTATGGAGATTTAACAACGCTTATAGAACCAGCACTCTGCAAATACATACTGACAATGCCAGAAAACAGGCCAGCAAGGCAAGAACCCAGGAGAACGAGAGTAGCCTCAATAGGGACAGATACTGAAGAAATGTGGCAATTAAATACCATAACTACACAGGAAGTGCTGGGGCAGTATACATCTCAAGTAAATGACCAACAACCTGAGAAACCTGAGAAACAACAGGAGCAAGTCAATCTAGGAGGTGACCCAAGACAAACTGAAATCAATTCCCCTAGTCCATCCACCTCAACTAATACACAATCTATATCACCTCAGGTTAAAGACTCTGAAACCTCGTATCTCACCCCAGAGGAGTGGGAAGAACTGGTAGCATATTACCCAGTGAGCACTAAGGGGGAACTGCCAGGAGGGTCCAACAGCGCAACTAACGCAAATCAGGGGAAGGAAACACCAAAAGTAAAAGAAGACATTTGGTCATCACTTTTGCACACAATGCAACTATCGGTAAACGCCATCCAATACCAATCTGACAAGATGAATTTACAACTTTCAGTCCTGAATTCTCTGTCAATATTTGTCGCCAACATTGATGGCAAGTTAGTAGAGCTGCACAACTTGGTTAAAAGGGCGCAAGCAGAGACCCAATTTACACAACCTAACTGCTCCTGCTTGTGGACAAATTGGTAACAATCATAACGGCAATGGACAATCTCCTCTCTGATATTAGGGAGGTCGTAAAAAGCAACCGATCAACCAGATCTGCCAAGAAGAGATGTGAAATGAGTATGCCACTGCTAGCAGGACCTCAGTCAGTAACAGAGGATAGTTCAAAGATAACCCATGATCTACATTCGATCAGGGAAATCACAGAAGCAAAGAAGATAACTGTCAGCAACAGACAACAAAACAAAGGAACCCAACTGTCACTAACTGCAAACACGGTGCCACCGGGTGAAAACTCTCAAAAAGAAGCACTTTCAACCAGTAAAACAGGGAAGAAAACAGAAAGGAAGGGAAGAAATCAAAAGAAAAAAACAACGGTAATAGCTTGGGGGCAAGGGCACCACCGGCGTGAAAGCGAGATCTGACTTATCGCAAGGCAGGTTGAGTGAGATAAGAGATGACATAGAAATGGACTACAATCCACAAGAAAACGGAAATTTGGAAGGGAGAAAAAAACCAGAAAGAAAACTGCCCCAAGAAAGAAGGCCTATCACCAGCTCCCCCCCCCCCCCCTTGAAAGCGGCAAAGGGACACCTGACTTATTGCAAGACATGCTGACTGAGATGGGAGATGAAACAGAAACGGAACACAACCCACAAGAAACCAGAAACCTGGAAGAGGGTGAAAAACCCGAAAGAAAACCACCTCAAGAAAGAAGGCCTATTACCAGACTCCCCCATAAAAAGGAAGAAAGACACCCTCAAGGAAACCCTCAACGGGCAGTAACTGTGGCAAGTCCTACTGTATTAGAACTAATGAACAAAAGTGAAATGAGCACTAAAAGACATGCAGAAGCAATTGAGGAATGTCATGGTTTAAAGGAGGACCCTATTACTATGCACAATAGCCCGATACAAGATAAGGGGCACATCGCCACAATAGTCTTCCACCCAGAGTAGAAATCAAGGGGCATAATAGACACTTTAAATAGGGGGAATGTATTACGCCTTCTGAAAACTATCGACAGTCTTAAAAACATATCATCTAGTGACCTGGAGTCAGTAGAATTTATAGAACTGTCGGGACACTCAGGAGTGGAAGCAACAAAAACAGTATGGGCCACAGCAGAATTTCCTGAGAGATTGCTAAAAGAACAAGCAAAGTTCGACTCATGGGGAATAAAACTTCAACCATTTTTTTAAACCAAGATATCCAGATCCTCTGACCCTTGAAAGTCAGCAAAAGAAAGAGAACGGGCAGCCCAATTCGAACTCAGTCCTAAGAGGGGCTCGGAGTAAAACCCCAAATAACTTAATCCATCGAGACTATCTGCCAATTGCAGTTCAACTTCGCAAAAATGGAGTTGGCTATCCGGGACCCTAAACGTCAAAGTAAAAAATCAATGACAAAGTAAAGCAAAAGCAGGGAACATGCTCAACGTCTTCAAACCATGCTACTGGAACATCAACGGCTTAGGAGATAAATTCTCGGACTCAGAATTAAACATCTACTTGCAAAGATTTGACATCATTACACTGCAAAAACCCTGGACGACATCCCACCAGCACTGTCGGGATATAATCTGAACTCTCTGCCGCCTACACAGAGCTCACTGTTTGGCCAGAAGAAGGGAGGCCTTCCCATATACAGCTCGCTAAACTCCATTGTTGCAGTAGTACCCTTGGCTTACAAGCTAGCTCCTCCAAATGCAATGCAAGCATTGCAATTGACATCCCTTGAGCAGAACAAAAAAGAGGACATAGTCCTAATAAACCTCTATCTACACCCTTGGGAAAAAACCAATGGAGCGCAACAACTGAAGGTAGAACTCATGAAACTAAGAAAAACCAGAGAAATCCAACAGCTTGATCATCACCGGGATTTTAACTTAAATATGCTGAGCTATTCAGCTCCAGACAGTATTGAAGACGAGGACCCCTTTGCTTGGGAGCCAAGCAACCAAGACAACACATCGGGAGACAGAAGCTCTAAAACGGCTAGGAGCCTACTAGCAAAACTAGAAGAGCTGGGCTTCCGATCACTCAATGGTAAATTCTCATGGGACCGTCCCCAATCAGCTACATTGGATATATGATGTTACAACGCGGACTTTTACTCCGCATACCGTTACAACGCGGTTTTTACAACGCGGATACTGTAACAACGCATGTATTTACAACGCATTTTTTTACAACGCAGGTACCTTTACAACGCAGACCATTACAACGTAAGTATTGGTAAGTATATGTTAATATTAATAATATAATAGTAACTTAATTTTAAAAATATAATTTAATGTAATTTTAAATAATTTATTTCCGTAAATTATTTTAAATTTAAATTAATATTACTTTATTTTTACCATGTACCCCTGTACCCCAGAAACTGAAAACTGACCCTAAACCCCAAAAATAAATTAAAGTAATTTTATGAAATATAATTTAAATTAATTATTGAAAATTAAAAAAAATATAACTTTATTTTTACCCTGTACCCCTGTACCCCAAAAACTCAAAACTGACCCTCAACCCCAAAACCCCCAAAAACGTAAGTATTGGTAAGTATATGTTAATATTAATAATAAATACCCCTTTACCCAAAAACTGAAAACTGACCCTGAACCCTAAAAATACCCCTTTACCCAAAAACTGAAAACTGACCCTAAACCCTAAAAATACCCCTTTACCCAAAAACCCAAAACTGACCCTAACCCCTAAAAATACCCCTTTACCCCAAACATATAACATTTAAAAAATAACTATATACTTACCAATACTTACGTTGTAATGGTATGCGTTGTAAAGGTACCTGCGTTGTAAAAAAATGCGTTGTAAAAACATGAGTTGTAACAGTATCCGCGTTGTAATGGATGCGTTGTAACAGTAGTGCGTTGTAGAAAATGCGTTGTAACAGGTGCACACCAGCTACATTTCATAGCATTAAGGCAAGCTTTACAATTAATTTCACATTACTCTCTCGCAGTCTGTATCAGAGGGCAAGAGATTTCCACATCGGCTCTAAGGATTACAGTGACCAACTCCCTCAGGAAATCACCATCGAGGCTCCAACAATACTAAACCCTCCTGCCACCAACAGACTGGGCTCAGAATACTTAACAAAGGAAAGGTGGATAAAGTGCAAAATTAATGATCCACAAAACCTTTTATCTCAAGCGAAACAAGCATTAGGGGGGGCACAACAGACTTAATTGAGAGTTGGGAGGTGTTCACAAAAACTTCACGAGATAAATTCGAAAAAAAAAAATGTATGGACAGACGGAATGGTCAAAGCTCTGAAACACAAGAACCATCATAATTTTAGGAACGACATCCAGCTAAAAAAAGTTAAAGACCCACCTTAACAATATTCTCCAAAGAGTAAGGAAAGACCCTGCCGCATGTCAAGCGCTGAGATAGTTAAAAGATGCTCGCAGGAAACTGATATGGCGAGTTAAAAAAGAAGCTGATGGGTCCTTTTGGGGAAAACTCCTACACAACGCCAAAACGAATAACAGCGCACAGTTTTGGCAAAAGATTAACAGTCTGATTAGTGAGCGAAGCCAGGGGATCGAATCCTATGCCACTGAAGAGGCCTGGATAATTTTCGTTGGTACACAGTTAAACGATGCTCAAGAATCGTGGAAAGAATCATGCAATCCCACAAACGTTTCCGAAACGAGGAACTCTCAATATAAAGAAACTCTCGCACATACTGAGGAATTCCGAATTAAGAACACACAGATACGTAAAAGAATCTCAAAAGGGAGACGCGAGGGAGAACCAGGTCCAAATGGCAATTCCCCCAGTCGTTTTTAAACAAGAGCCGGAATTTTGGGCTGTCGTTTTCAAACCAATGTTTGAAAAAATCTTGCAGACTTCAACAATCCCACAATCCTGGAGGGGAGCGATTATCTCCCCAATCTTTAAAAAAAGAGATTGGAATGATCCAAGAAGCTATTGCCTTATAGCCTTACTTGATAATGAGGCAAAATACTACGCAGGCCTCTTACTCCAGGAGTAAACATCCTGGGTGGAAGATACAACAGCAATCCCATACAATCAAACCGGCTTTCGCAATAACATGGGGAAGACCACTAATATGTTAGGCCTATCGCTTTTGATTAATTCAGCACTTGTGGCAAAACAACATTTATATCTGTGCTATATTGAATATAGTTCCGCCTTTGACCAAGAAAATGAAAATTCTATCATTGCTGCTGAAAAATTAATCTTCTTGCACAGCAACACCTGGGTCCAGGTCAAACTAAGTGCAGGGGAATTTTTATCCAAGAAGATCCCCAAAAGCACAGGGGTAAAGCAAGGATGCGTGCTTGCACCAACATTATTCAAGCTTTTTATGGCTGAACTGTCAACCTTGCTGAACAAAAGCAACTCCCATGCACCCAAGTTAGGGGCACTTAGCTGTCCAATTTATTTTACGCGGATGACTTGGTGCTGATCAGCCGGACTTCGATAGGCCTACATCGACTGTTAGATATCACCTCACAATACTCTAAAACAAATAAACTCAGTATCAATAAAAAATAAAACTAAAGTCATGTGCAACACTAATAGCAAAAAGAAATCAACGGCCAGCTGGTTCTTGGACTCAAGGAAACTGGATGTTACAAGCAAATACAGATATCTGGGGGTCATTCTAGACCCCAACGGCAGCTGCAAGCCATAATGCGAGGAAATAAAAAAGAGAGGACTAATGACAGGGGTATCTCTAAGAAACCTAAAAAATAAGATCACTGGACCAAACCTCGTTCCTCTAATAAAGGTGATTCAGGCAAAACTGATTCCATCTATCACCTATGGAAGCAAAGTGATGAGAGGTAGGGACGCTAAAATTGTAAATGGAACAGTAACAAGAGCACTGCGCATGATCTTTGGCTTGCCGAGGTGCACATCACCCACGCAGATTATACTCGAATTTGGGCTGGTAAAGGAAGAACTGGCAAGCAAAAAAGCTGGTACAAAATAAGCAGGGGAGAAGCAAACACACTCAATGCTCTCCTTTGGAAGGAAGTGCAAATTAAAGAAAACTGCTGCACAAGGCTTTTTCTGGAGGACGCAATAAAACACCTGGGGGTGCGCCAACTGTGGGATCTGCAAGGGCCCTGGCGGGTTTTAAAAAAGCAGTAAATAACATCATCAGAAAAGAAACTCTCCTGCAAGACAAAGCTTTATTGAAAGAACGAGCACATAGTTGGCTAACTATACAATCTTATACCTAACTTAGGCCACATACATATCTTCAGACCAGCTTCACCAAAAAAACAAAAGAGAAATTTCTGAAATACCGCCTAGGAGTATTGCCTTCTGCAGACCATATGGCCTCTTCGCTGCGGCCCTCAATGCCAACCAAGTGCTGTCTTTGTGAGAATGACGAAGAAAACATCTTACATCTTATTACCGGATCTCTGACATAATATCGAGGGACATAATATTGACTACCTAAAATATCGGCGACAGAATATCGACAGACAGAATATCGAATTTGTATCTACAAACAGGTAAGTACAAAAATATCAAGTACAAAATATCGAGTAAAAAATATGTACTTTATAAAAATATCGAATATATTAAAATTAATGTAAAATTAAATAAATATTAAAAATAAATAACTAAAATATACTTAGCATAGCAAGAGTGTTAAAATTACTATTCCCAGTCCAATGAGTGCAACAGTAGGGAAAGCGTTGGATAGCGTAGCGGTAAAAATTACTATTCCCACTCCAAAGAGTGCAACAGTAGGGAAAGCGTTGGATAGCGTTGGGGTAAAAATTACTATTCCCACTCCAAAGAGTGCAACAGTAGGGAAAGCGTTGGATAGCGTAGGGGTAAAAATTACTATTCCCACTCCATTGAGTGCAACAGTAGGGAATGCATTGGATAGCGTAGGGGTAAAAATTACTATTCCCACTCCAAAGAGTTCAATAGTAGGGAAAGCGTTGGATAGCTTAGGGGTAATAATTACTATTCCCACTCCAGTGAGTGCATTAGTAGGGAAAGCGTTGGATAGCGGGAGGGTCAAAATTACTATTCCCACTCCAGTGAGTGCATCAGTAGGGAAAGCATTGGATAGCGTAGGGGTTAAAATTACTATTCCTACTCCAAAGAGTGCAACAGTAGGGAAAGCGTTTGATAGCGTAGGGGTAAAAATTACTATTCCCACTTCAATTGGTGCAACAGTAGGGAAAGCGTTGGATAGCGTAGGGGTTAAAATTGCTATTCCCACTCTAAAGAGTGCAACAGTAGGGAAAGCGTTGGATAGCGTAGGGGTTAAAATTACTATTCCCACTCTAAAGAGTGCAACAGTAGGGAAAGCGTTGGATAGCGTAGGGGTTAAAATTACTATTCCCACTCCAGAGAGTGCAACAGTAGGGAAAGTAAATACTTCATATATTATTTGAAAAAAAAGTTAATATCTATAAAAAATTAATCAAAAGTAATTATCAATTTATTATAATATAATAATTAATCAATTAAAATTGCAAATTTAATTTAATTATTACAATTAGTTACCTATTAATCCAAATTGATTACAAATTAACAATTAATTAATTAACAATTAAAAATCAATTAACAATTAATTCAAATTAAATACAATTAAATAAATTGAATTATTTAATTAATTATAAATTGATTACTTCCCACCCTATTCCCCTATAAACCCACAACCCACTACAGAAAATAAATTAGTAAAATTACCATATTAGCAATTAATTAATTAAATAAAATTATTTGGCAATTAAAATGTAATTAATTACCCATAAACAATTAATTAACAATTAATTCTAAATAAATACCAATAAATAATTTTACATATTTAATTTATTATAAATAAATTACTTCCCACCCAATTCCCCTATAAACCCACAACCCGCTACAGAAAATAAATTAGTAAAATTAACATAATTAGCAATTAATCAATTAATTAAGATTAATTGCCAATTAAAATTCAATTCATTACCAAATATAAATTAATTAACAATTAATTAAAAATGAATACCAATAAATACATTTACATATTTAATTAATTATAATTAAATTACTTCCCACCCTATTCCCCTATAAACCAACAACCCGCTACAGAATTAAATTACGCAAAAATTAAAAAAACAAAATTCATTAATTAAAATAAATTATAACATAAATACACACTTTTCACACATATAATAACATAAAAAACTCTATAAAAAACTAGATATTATTAAAAATTCGATAATTTTAATAACCTATATTATATACTTCGATATTTTAACTTTCTATATTTTTACCATTCGATATTACATTACTTACCTCAAAAATGATATTTTTGATGTCTATATTCTGTTCATTCGATATTTTTTCCATTCTATATTTTAAACTCGATATTATGTCCATTCGATATTTTTATCTCGATATTTTGACTGTTTACCCTTATTACCATCTGTAAGGAGCTGCAGCAAGATTGCCGGAACATTCCTAGACCATCAGTTAACAAAACAAAAAATCAGGTCATGCAGGCAAGCGGTCCTGGCATGTTTTTCGGGTGACGAAGTTCAATTGAGCTGCCGACTGGTAAAATACATTGAAGTTGCAGAAGCCCGTCTTAACAAAAAGAAAGAAAAAACAGACAAATCCAAACTGACGGCACCCAGAGCAACACTTGCTTCCTCAGAGCCCAAAAAAATGGACAACAACGAGGGCCATGCTGGCACTTAGGAGCCCACCGGGTCTCATTGCTACAAAGTATAAGCCTACGGAGAGGATAACGTCTTGTTACCCATGCGGATCACGGACTGCAATGATCAAATGTATCTTGAAGGGGAAAGTAGGCCAGCCTAACTATGAAAAGCTCTTCAATGGTATATTAGAAGTGACTCAGCAGTGGGACAATTATCCTTCCTGTCTGTTGTCTTTTTAATAGTTTTAGTGTTAGCATCTTTTAATCGCCGTTTTTTACATCATACCACAGTATTAATATAATTTTCTATGCTGCTATGGATACAAGAAACCGTTTTTTATCTATGTTGGTTTGTAATGGTTTGTATGTACTGTACAATAAAGTATTACCTACCTTACCTACATAGGTCAACATTGAGAGGACTTTATTTAATTCAGTAAAGTCTCATTTTAGATTAAAACTCACTAGAAATTCCATTCAAAGTATCACATTAATAGTTATAATAAATCCAACAACATGCCAAGGTTACATTTAATATACCTATGTTAGATAAGTAGTTTTAGATGATACTACCCTGAAGTTACCTAAAGCAGCACTGTACCATCCCCTTCTGATTGGTCAGCCTTTGACAGCCTGAGCCAAGCTGTTCTCAGCGTAGGTGTAAATAGGCCTTGGGGTACAAATTATACAGCCATTTGTTGGGACAAGGTCTCCTTCCTGGAGAAGCCATGGCGAGGACTGGGGCTGGGTAGATAAACGGGACTACACAGGCAAGAGTCTTCATAGAAAACAGATATCAAAGGACCCAGGTCATCCCCACTTCCTTGATCTTTATCCAGATGGGAGCACACCTAATTAGATTAGGAGAGGATCTGGAAGTATAGTGTAGTCAGTTGTTAGCCAAACCTCTGAGTTGGGGAACACAGACACACACTCCAAGGAGAGGTTTTCTTCATTATGGTTTTTATGATAATATTTCATTGTGGGATAGAATATTGCCACATTTTCAAGGAAGTGGTCATACTAAAGGGAGGTAGCTTAGTGACTATTAGTTAGGGTCCCCCCTCCCTCACACCTAGAAATGAATCATAAATAAAACAGCTCTGCAGAGCTCACCGGATCACTGCTGAAAAAGAAGAAGAGGAGAAGGGCTGCCCTGCCTCACCCATGGACTTCACAAAAGAGAGGACTGCTCTCTAAAAGACTGCACCGGCTCTACTCACAGGGCTCCACAAAGAAAGGACTGTGCCTGACTCCAAAGGGAAATGAGTGGACTCCCAGACCAGCAGCAGGTACAAAAGAGCTGAAGAAGTCACCTGTAAAACCAAAGAGATGACACCACAGCTGACCAGCTGTAACTGAATTTGTCCTGGACTGTGCAAGTGCATTGTGGCAGATTGAGTCCCAGCCCCTAAGTGGCATCCCAGAGCCTCTGAACCCTTGGTTAGTGCTAGACGACATTTATCTCCCCAAAGGAACTAAGAAACAGCCAGATGTGGAAAATTTGAAAGGTTTGCAGAAAAGGAGGAGACTGGCTCCACATGGAGAGTGTAGCCACTGGCAAAGAATCACCGGAAAGACTGACTGCCCAGGTCTGCCCTGCTGAAAAGCTCCAGAGAGTCAGAAAAGTTTCTAAACGTACAGGAGAGGACAGGGACCTACCTGGAGAAGCAATCTGCTGTTTATGATGCCTTCCTCAGCTGTGACAGCTGACTTTCCCACTGCAGTGTTCTCCTTACCATTGAGATTGAGGACCCAACTCCTGCCTTTTCCTTAGAGCTGCCGAGCTGCCATTAACTTGAACTCTGGATCCAACCAGCCAGAGGACCCGCGACAAGCCCATCAATGAGACAAAAGAACTAAGGCAATTTCTAAGTCCGAAGGTAAAACTTTGATCGGGGCCTAGCCCACAGCGTTATTGAGGCTTGACTGGACCTAGCAGTGATTGTGGTGGTATTAATAGCAGAGGGTGAATACCCCACCTACTAATAACCCACTTTCCCACATTGTTGTGCAGCGGAAGCATGCAGAGCTTGTGTATAATAACTATTCAGTATTTAAGTTGGACAATTAAAATCCCTCAAATTAACCTAGTCCAAATATTGTTTTGGATTTTTAATTTGGACTAATATTAATTAATGTATTTATTTATTTTATTTTACATTACTGTGTTCTAAATGTATGCAATGTTCTTCTTTAGATAAGTGCGACAATTCAGCCCTTTTCTTACTCTACTTGTCTGTAGCATTTAATACAGTCAATCATGACCTCCTGTTTGACCATTTACAAAGTCTAGGGATCGAAGGCCTAGCGTTAGATCTGCTGAGTTTGTTTCTTGCATATCGAGTTCAATCTCAGTCTCAAGGAATTTACATCTGAGCCCTACTCACTGCCATGTGGGGATCGTCAGGGCTCCTCAGTAAGCCCAATACTGTTTAGCCTCTAAGTTACACCTCTGGTCACTCCAATCAAGTCAATTGGTCTATCATTAGTGTTTTATGTGACAATACATAGATCGTCGTGTTGCTTTCTAAGAACTGTGCCAATATGGGCAATTCTTTTTGGAACTGCATGAGTGCAGTTAGTAATTGGACAGACAAAAATTGTATCAAATTAAATTCGCCCAAGACTGATGTCATTCTGTTTGGGAACAATACCTAATTTTGGTCCCCTTTATGGTGGCCTGATGACATCTGCACTCTTCCTACACCTGTCAAAAAAGTTAGAAACCTTGGTGTTATGATGGATGAAAAATGTAATTTCAAGCACTAAGTTAGCAAGGTCATATCATCTTCCTTCCACGCTGGTCGAACCATGAAGAAAATAGCCACATTTGTCCCATTTGATGCCTTAACCCCTTGCCTGCGGGGCTGATTCCCTCGCTGTGCTGGGGGGAGGGGAGCGCGCACAGCGCCCCTGTGCTCGTGACGAGCTCAGCTCGTCATGAGCCACGGTGGTCCTGTGCTCATGACGAGCTGAGCTCGTCACGGCCACACCCGTTTCTGTAGAACGCTCGCACAGCAGGGGAATTAGCCCCGCGTTTGAACATTCTAACCGTTATGACAAGCTCAGCTCGTCATGAGCACACGGGAACCGTGGCTCATGACGCGCTCGGGTTAAACCCAGTTGTTATCACATTAGTCTAATCAAGAGTTCTTTGAATAGCCTTAAAATGCTACAAAATGCTGCAGCTCGAATGCTCTTGAATGTCCCTAGATTCCTCTCCATATCTATAGTCATAGCAGGCTACAGTGGCTGCTTGTGAAGCAGCGTGTAGTTTTCAAAGCCCCACAAACACTAAATTCTGTTATGGGAAAGATTTCCACCAGCCGGAATTAAATCCTGTTCTAGATAGCACAAAATACAGGACAGCTAGAAGCAGATTTTCCCCATAGAGGTACGCAGGAAAACATAGAATACTGACAATTTGCTTGCCAATGGGGATGGCTCCCCCGATAGAAGATTGTGTCTCTTGGGGTTCAATCTTCCCTGCCATATATACCAGAATGCATGGTACCCCTTCAATAGCAGTCATACCAGATGTACTGAAACAGATTTAGATTGAGAACAGGGCAGAGCCTTCCCTGCACTTGGGGATGAAACTAATGGGTCATTTTGCCCAGGTTTCGGCAATTATGTTAAGTAACATTAAAGGGGAGGCAGCAGCAGTAGCTATACGCCAATGCTTGAGGGAATTCACTGCTGCACAGTTGGAGCGGGAATTGCATAAGATTAATAAGGATACATATGCTTCGCCTGGTAGGGATAATCTGGGAGCCAGACTTGGGAAACCAATAGTTAAGAGCAATTCTGAAAAAGATAACTCCAAGCAAGCACCTGATTCTTCTAAAAAGAAATGAGATAACAAACAAAAACATAAACAAAGCAAAACACAGTCACAGGGTCGATATCCTCCACAGGAACACACCAAGAGAAAATACAATTTGGAAAATCGTGATAATATTAGGAAAGCTGACAGGTATCAGGATACTGATTTGCGTTCCACTCGTTCCTTATAGGATTCATCTGAAAAATGTTCAGAGATAGAAAGGCGGTCAGAGCACAGATCGGAAGAGCAAGTCAAACAGAAGAAGGAGACACATCACACTTCAGACTACATCATCAAATAGAAAGACAAAGAAAAGACTTCGGAAGCTCAATTTTTAAAAAAAGGTAGGCGGGATTAAAATTAGAAATGCCCAGGCTATTGATGACTCTGCTTCTGAACGGGAAATGTGCAGTGATGATGCTGGACAGTGTGGCAGAAGTTACAAGAGCTTGCCAGAAACTGATGGATTATCTGGCGATAGTAGTGTTGAATGAGTATATCATGTTGGAAACACCTCATACAAGGGTAAGTGTCCCACATCATTTATACAAAATAACACTAAAAATAGAGGGGGCATACCCAGGCAAGCAAAGGGTCTCTTTTGGGAGAACTTGACATATGGTTACGATATTCTTTTGGCCAAAAATTATTGGTCACCTGGGTTTGTAATGGATTTCCTGATGGGAGAAGAAGGTATTTTACCTGCCTTCTCCAACCTTATTCAAGAATCAGTTAACAATTCGTAGGCACTGGAGTAGGGATTAACATTAGCTCCTGTTCTTTACCACAATCATGTTGGGAGGGATGATGAGTCACCTCATCACAAGCTCCCATTAAAAAAAAATTCCTCAAGCACAGAGACAATACCCAATAAATCATGAAGCAAAGAAATACTCAGGGAGATCTTAGATAAACATGAGTATCAGGGTGTGATAGACAATTGCACATCACCTAGTAATAATCAACTGTTTCCTGTAATTACACCTGATAATTCATATTGTTTGGTCTTAGACTATAGACATTTAAACGCATCCACAAACACATTTGTAGTAGAAAATGCACATAGTGCCACACTAATGAATAACATTGTTTGAAAAAATACAAAACAACACTCAAAATCTCAAATGGATTTTTCTGCCAAAATATATTGCTTGGGAGCACATATTTGACAGCATTCTTGGAGCTAGGCTCTTGTCGATTACCCCAGGGGTATAGGAATAGCTCTGAGATGTTTTCAGCAAGGATAATAGAGTTACTTCAAAATTTTGATGAGGAGGCATATTCCTACGTAGATGATATTTATATTATAGACAATGAATTCATGGAACATTTGGCTAGGGTGAACCACATAATTCTTGGATTTTCCCACCTGGGATACAAATGTAATTTTAAAAAATCTAAAATTGCCCACCTCCGTGTCCTATTTTAGAGAGAGAGAGAGAGCACTAGCGCAGGGGAAATGCATAATTGTGGTGACCCCAGACCTGACCCTAGAGGCCGTTACAAAGGCAAGCATCCCAAATGCTAAAGCATGTCATCCACAATGGTTTAAATGGGCTAACCTCTCACTGTAACAGATGTAGATTACATATTTGATTCTACATTACAAACACAAGCATTCTTGCAGTACGAACAAGAATATCCTCGTCCAAATAAAACTTTGCCTCTAGATCGATATGAATGTTTCGTTTATACCAATGGGTCTGCCCAGCCAGCTGTAGGAATGAAACAGCGAAATTCCACGGCATGCACAGTTGTTGAAGTGTACATGCATGACATAAAGTTCCGTCCTGGGAAAACACACACTCAGTCCCTAGGGGACTGTATGGCGCAGGAGAGTTTTAGAAGGCATGTTCCTGGTAGGACTCTTTGCTCTAGCACCAAAAATAATTTGGTCGTTCTGCCGTTTAAGCGATATTCTTGGAGAGGCAGGAGATTCATCACCTGCACATCCTTGAACTGGTATCAACTCTCTCAGAACCTAAGCGTGGCTACTTCACTTTCAACATTTAGGAAGTCCTTTAAAAAGTGCCTATTTTGACAATAGAAGTTTTAGGCATTTCTGATCTTATCACTTATAGCGCCAAAACGCCTCTGGATATTTGTTTCTCTCAATAGTTAATTCATGTATTCAGAGTTAGTTTGTAAAGCCAAGGGATACCATAGAGCTTGATCAAATTAGCCTACCCACTCTCCAAGTTGCAGAGCTCAGGGACCTGGGTAGGGCCAAGGGATTACCGGCACCCTCCAATTTTAGGAAAGCAGTGGTGATAAAGGCCCTTATGGCCTGGGCAGACCTCCAGCTAGAATAGCAGTCCCCTGCCACAGAAGATGCTCTTGAGATAAAAGGCGAGGAGGGTGATAGATCCCCTAGACCTCAATGATGAGGAAGATGAACACCTCTCCACACACACATTAACCAGGATCTTGATTAGATCTAGTGAGGGAAGAGGATCCACCAGAGATGCTTCAGAAATGTGTTAGGAGTATCACTGCAAGAGTCCATGTGTTTCCTTCTTGAAGATGACTAATCCCAATACCTCTAAGAATCAACTAGCGTGCCAAGGAAGTTAACACTTGGTACAACCAATTGACCCCCAAAGGGAAAGGGAAGAGGGGACGGAAAAGGGTAGTGGATGGGGGATGGGAAAGTGAGAGAGAGAGAGAAACACAACACAGGATCTCTTCTTGAGATTTCTGTCAGTTTCCCCTGAAGTATTCTGGGCTTCTCTGGTGGGTTGTTAAATCACGATTTAAGGCTAAAAAAAGGCATTCAAAATCATAGACATTTCAAGAATCCAAGCAATTATAATCATAGCTCTCTAAGTATGAGCTCAGAAATCTCTTAACAAACATACATACCAACCAAGAGCTAAGCCCACTCCTATACTTCTATGTGCAAGTTCTAAGGCACTTCTTTGCGTAATCGTGCTTTCAAAAAATCCTAAACAAATAAGGAGTCAGGTAAATAATCCGCATTCTCTAGATTTGACTCTTAGATTTTAACTGGTTAGTTAAACAGGCAACTGAACTCTTACATGCATTAATTCTGCCTTACCTTGCACAGTAATGCGAGAGTCTGTTAACTGGGGTCTGTTGGTTTAAATACAAAAAGAAAGAATACAGACAAGAATTCCAATCTACACAACTGGATACTAATTATTCCCAAATAACAGTGTGTCTAACTGGCCCTGCAGTTAAATGTCACTGCTACACCTTAAATTGTTACTATGAATTCACAAACAGTATTTGTTTTGCTTTTAATGAAAGTCTTCTGCAAGATTAATAGTTCGTAAGAATTGTTTTTAGCAAGGTTTGTTTCCTCCTGCCGAAGTCTAAAATGGTCTAAATAACCTTACTTGGTCTCTGGTTGAAGGCACTCGAGGATGCGGGGACCGGAAGAGATGTGGGACCAATTGGTCCGACGAGGTAACTGTTCCGTCGAAAACCGGAAGTCAAAAGTCTCACTCTCGACGGAGTTCAGGGAGCCGAGAAATTCTTGGAAGGAACAAAACCAACCTCCGATCGCCGACTTCCCAGTGACTCGCAGGGTCCTCGAATAATCAGCAGGTGAGAGGTTGCAGGACTGGGGACCCGCAGACTGAGCTCGCAGTTGAGCCGACGGGCGGGGCTGGGCGAAGAAATCTGGAACTCTTGATGTGACGCTCTGTCTTCAAGCGAAGCGTCTAACCTCGAGTCAGAAAGCCTTTTATAGGCTTCAGTGCACGTGTGGAGCAGCGTCAGTTAGGAGCACCTGTCCAATGTGTTCCTCATGATTATTCATGTGAAGCAGCAGTTCCTAAGCCAACAACAAGCATTGTTCCCACCAATAATATAGACGCTTATCAACAAACATTTCTAAAACCAACTATCTTTGTTTCACTTAGAAATTGATGTATCAAGAGGGAAATTAGTCGATGTTTCGACAATGTTCAAGTATTCATGACAATGTTCAAGTATTCATGACAAAATGTCCCTTATAGAAAGAGAGCTTGAGACAAAGCTGGCTTTTATTGCTCTAGAGGCAGACAAGTTAAACGTTGCCAAGATGAAGGTGGCCAATGAGGAAAGTAGAACCACAAGGGGTGATAGACAGGATGATGGGGGCAGCGAAGAAGACAAAAGTGTCTGTGAGTTATAGGTTTGACCCAAGACTGCCCAAGGTGGTTGTCTTTAAATAACAAGAGGGGGATGACAAAGGAAAATGACTGACAGCTTTTAAGAGGGCCCTCAAGATGAGAAAGGTGAGTTCTCAGTACTGGGGTTTACTTCTGTGGGCATTGATTCTAGTAGGTAAGGGATATAAGCTCTTAACCCTAGTGGGAGAGGAGGCTGAGTCCTATCCCCATATGAATCAAAGTTTGATCAAGAAATTTGGTCTGATCCCTGAGCAGTGCAGGTTGAAGTTTAGGGACACCCAGAAAGTCTGTACCTAATCCTGGGTTGACTGTGCTGACATGTCTGTCAAGGCACTAGAGGATTGGATACAGGGTAACAAGCTAAATACCTATAAGGAGCTATACAACTTGTTCATGAAAGAGCACATATTGAATAACTGTCCCACAGAGAAGATACACCAGCATATAGTAGATTATAAACTGTCTAGTTCTAGGGAACTGGGCAAGATAATTGATGAGTGGGTTCGTACCAGGGTGGCCAAGAAGAACCTCAGAGATGATCAGAACCAAGGAAGACAGGTCCCCACCCACCACTAAAACATTTGTCACTATTGTTTTAGGAGCCTACCTTCATGGTGGTGGATTAAATATAAGAACGCCGATTGGCGGCAGTCGACAATAGCAAGGTATGCTTTATGTAGCACTGGGTGACGCCTTAGTATTGAAACCACAAGCTGGTTAAATTCACCAATGCAAACATTTCTTAAAATTTCTTGTAGGTTGTCCTGCCTGGCCACGTTTAGAAATATTTGGTTTGAAATCCTTTACGCCTTAATGCCCTGCTCTACTTACAACCAAGTTTGGTATGTAGCATTTTTCTTTCTCAGCCCATTGCCTTAAAAGAAGTTCGGCTTTGATAGTGATGAGTAAAAAAATGTCTTTGCATCTTACAGATACAAAGAATAAGACAGCCCTGATGAGAGATCAGCGACACTGTGTCTGATCTCGAAATGCGTCAGCACTTTCATAGGGTGGAATAAAATGTAATCTCTACGATGCTAGGACCGGCTGGTCCAGTATTGATTTGTTTAAGATCCATTCATTTGCTTATAATTCCCCCTTGATTGGTTTTTCCTATTTTTCTCATTTTTTGATTGTAATGTTTGTTCTAATGTTGTTTGTGATGTATTCTTAGTTTTTTGTAATGTTTGATGGAAGAAATTTTCTTTTTGTACTGTGTAACAAATCTGTTTTTTATGTATGTACAAAGTATATATAGGTGTGTAAATATTTAATGTATTGTTGTTTTCTGTCATATAGCTTGTCATAACTTGAAAAAGATAATACACAATGACATCCCCCTCGTAGGATGTCGAGGGGGATCACAATAAATTGAACTTTTCCCTCCTAATAAGCTTGTAGAGATTTTGTGGTTCGGGCAATTTGTGTTATATATTTTATAAAGGGTCTAGCCCCCACCACGTGTTTATGGACCTATCCCCTTTTGTTCTTAGACATGTCTGTCAAGGCACTAGAGGATTGGATACAGTGTAATAAGCTAAATACCTATAAGGAGCTATACAACTTGTTCATGAAAGAGCACATATTGAATAACTGTCCCACAGAGAAGATACACCAGCATATAGTAGATTACAAACTGTCTAGTTCCAGGGAACTGGGCAAGATAATTGATGAGTGGGTTCATACCAGGGTGGCCAAGAAGAACCTCAGAGATGATCGGAACCAAGGAAGACAGGTCTCCGCCCATCAAAAAGACGTGGGTAACTCGGATAAATAGAAAAAGGTGTCCTTCAAGGCGACTAAAGCCAGCACTAGGAGGAAGTTCCCAGAGCCAATCACTAAGGGAAAAGGTATATGGGTAGACATTTTGACCCTAATAAGGCTGGGACGTGCTATGACTGCTTACAGCTAGGAGACAAAAGAAGAGTGACAATCTGCATTAAGATTGCCTTCTACCACGGGCAGTCTGAGGGGATTTCCTGTGTAGTTTTGGGGGAGGAAGTTTGCTCAGAGATGGTGAAAGGATATACAGTGGTGACCTTAGTTACCGTCAGTGGGGTGGAAGTTGAAACCCTGGCAGCCTCCCCTTCACATGTGGAGAAGTTCAGGCAAAGATCAAAGATAAATGAGACTGAGGTTGAGGCTCTGAGTTATAAAGGAGCCAGTGTAATGATTATTGTCAGAAATTATGTTGTTGGTTGACTGGGGTGTGAGCCCTGGTCAAGCAGCAATCACGATCCTTGTCATGGTGAGGCACACGCCAACCTTAAATTAACCTGTGCTTAACTCTCTGGTTCCTTGCCATAGAGCAGTCAGGTTTAAGTTAGAGGCAAGGTGTAAAATATTTGTGCAATACTTCAGACAATAATAAAGTGAAACATCACACAAAAAGGATCAAAGACCAGGTTAGAATAACAGAACTTTCTTTAACAAATAAAAAAAGTTCAAATGACAAAAATCTAATCAAAAGAACCACAGAAGTTCAATTTTAAAAATTCTATTGAAAATAGTGCCAAAAAGCACAAAGCTGCAACTGTGAATATGTCAAAAGTTCAAGCCAATGGCGATGGAACGCTGGCCAGCTACAGGAACCCAGTTAGGCCAGCTGAACAGAGTACCTTAAATCCTAGTTTAAGGAGTATTGCAAAGATCCATGTGAAGATGCGCCATGCAAAAAAATCAATGCATAGGTTATGAGAAGTGGTGAGGTTCTGATATGAGGGTCTGTGTTATTGTCAAGGATCCCATCAATGGGGCTTGAGATGCAAAGTCGGACATTGAGGATTTGGTGTGCAGTGGGGGTGATGTGTTGGTTCTGAGGAGCTGTAAAGCTGTGATGCGTAGTCTAGACTTGTCACCAATTAGGAATGCAAGGACCTGCGCAGAAGATTCCTCGCACAGTGGTAGTACCTATGTGGCTAAGAAGGCAATGTAGGTCTTTGCAACGGGTCAAATCCATACAGCAGCAGAGATGCATTGATTATGCTCTGGTTTGCTCTGAGAAGCAGAGGACATGGGTTGGTCTTGCTGGATCCTCAGGCTAGCAGAGCACCTTAAGCCCACTTCCAAGTGTACAGGACTGGGGTAGCACCTCTTGACAGTGTAGACTCTCAGATGGCAGAGTCCTGGTGCAAGTGAAAGGTTTTTGGGAAGCCTGTTATATATCTGGGGCTTCAGATCAGGAGACCAGCAAACTAGCCCTTGCAATCACTTGGGTTTCTGTGTTCAAGAGATGCAGGTCCAGTCCTTCTCACCCAGGAAAGAGGGCAGCAGGTCACCACAGCAGGGAACAAGTCCTTTGAAGCAGAAGTCCAGCATAGTGGCTGTCTTTGTAGCAGCACAGCAATCCTACTTTCTGGCAGAGAATTCACAAAGTGAAGAATTGGTATCTGAGGTCCAGTACGTATGCGCAAGTGTGCCTTTGAAGTGAGGAGAAAAATCTGGAGGCATGCCTTTGAAGTACACAACTGCTATACCTCCCTGACCTTGGCTTTAGGCTAACTACAGGGGGTATGCAGCCCTTTGTAAGGAGATAGGATGCAGTCTACTAAAGTGTAATTGGGGCTGGGCCCACCTCCTCCCTCTAATTCTACCAGTGATGGCCCATCCAGTCACCCCAAGCTCCTCATTGTGTGTAGCTGTCTAGGGGGAGACTGGCAGTAGGCACCACATGGCTAAGGAAAGAAAATACCAACTTTCTGAAAGTGGCATTTTCAAAATTGCAATTTAAAATCCAATTTTTATCATGAATTAGGATCTTAAATCCCTATTCTGAAGGCACCAACCATGAATCAATTACCTGTTCCCATTTGCAAATTGCACTTATACAAGGTTATAAGATAATTCCAATTGCACACACACAGGCTGCAGTGGCAGGCCCGAGACCAGTTTATAGTGCTACTTAAGTGCTGTAGCCCCACAGGTAGCATTTAATTCACAGGCACTGGGCATATGCAGTGCCACTTTATCAGGGAAAAATAGGTAAATTATAAATGCCAACTGGTTATAAGCCAATCTAAACTGTTTTAAGGTCAGAGCACAAGCACTTTAGCACTGATTAGCAGTGGTAAAGTGAGTCCTAAGGTCAGCAAAATGAAGTGAGCAAAAACAGGAGGATTGAAGGCAAAAAGTTAAGGGGAAAACTGCATCAAGAATGGCATATCTAACAATTATGTTGGCCAAACTGGTTTCCCTAAAGCAGATCAAACTTGGTGTATTTGACCAGGTCACCTGGTTCCTCCTCACCTTGGCTATTGACATTTCCTTAGCTGGGCTTCTGGGACAGCCCTAGACTTAGCACAGACTGGTCAAGCAATTTTTGACCCCTTATGTCTGACAAGGTAAAGGAGTTTTGCAGCTTTTGTGTCACCTGTCAAGCCAGTGGCAAGACAGGAAGCAAGCCAAAGGCTCCCTTGATACCACTTCCAGTAGACGGGACTCCCTTTGAGAGGGTGGGAATTGAGATTGTTGGCCCCCTAAACCACCAACTGCTCCTGGGAACAGGTATTTTGGGGGTGGTTGAGCATGCCACCAGATACCCAGAATCAATACCCCTCAGGATGGTCACTGATCCCACAGTGGCCAGGCCACCCTTCTTGGCATTTTCACCAGATTAAGCTTTCCCTTTTAATGCATGTCTATCTGAATACGATGTGGGACGAATATGATGTTACCTACAAGTTCAATACCCATATCATCAGAGAAATTAGTTGATGGGAATATTTAATAATACCCGCAAAGGCATGATCATGGGTTTTATCTGACAAGCTCAGGAACAGATGGGTTGTTCTCCTTGCTTGTCTGCTGTTTGCTTACAGAGAGATGCCACTGGAGGGGGTTAGTATTATCCACTCTGAGTTACTGTTTGGCCACCCTGTATTTTATTTTATTTGCAAAGTTTCATATAGCGCTGGCTAGACCCGGAGGTATCAGAACGCTTTACATGAGGATCAGTGAGATACAAGTTACATAATTACATAGACAGTTATTGACATAGTAGAAAAAAAACATGAGAATTACACAATAATGTGAGTTATTAGTGCTTAGACACATCTTATGTGGAGTGAAAGGTAGAGGGGGAATGGTAAACAGGGGCAAGGAATGCAGGTAGGAAACACAACGGGGAGGCAAGGAAAACAATGTCCGATGTCCGGCTGGGCAGGTGCCGGCCGAGGGGTGAACCAGAGCCAAACTCATCTACAGCTGCATAGGACAGCTCCACCGGGCATCAGACAAGGTTGCTAGGGCACCACAGTAAGTACAGAGAGTTATGGTTTCTGCCCAGGGAGCATCATCAAAGTTCCATCAAGAGCACTGGTCACGGTGTTGCTGGGAAATGCCATCCGCCTCATCTTCCAGCTCGCCCCCAGGTCAAGAGCGGAGAGAGTAGAGTTGGAAGGGACAGTTCCTAAGTCTGCAGATCTTCCCCATTCCCAGCAGCAGTGGTGAGTATGGGGCATTTGAGCATGGTCCCAGTGGTAGGAGGACCAGGGGCATTTCAGAGTGCTCCTCCCCTACATACTCCGGAGCAGTCTCCCTGCATACTCCTGCAGATGTACCTCTCTCGGAAGCTCCGCTGGGCGCTCTTACTAGCTTCTTTTGCCATTTGTATCCTAGTCCCTGTAGATTTACTTCTACATTTGGTTTAAATTTCCAGCTTTTTTGGAATGTAGAGAGCATTTCCATGAATCCTTCTGAGAAACGGCACCATTTGCAGTTTCCCACAAATAGCTCTTAGTCCACCGCAGAGCCCCATCAAGGTACTCTCAGGTAGTCCAGTAGTACCCTAGTTCTTGGGTCTCAATAGTCTTCCCCGTCTGAAGACACTCTGTGGCAGTGTGGCTGGTATGATGCAGTTATTCGCACGACCATCAAACAGCACAACTAGGCACTCAGGGATGCGTCCACATCCAAGTGGCTCACATCTGTAGGCTCCAGCTTCCTGCCACAGGGACCCGCCTTAGGGCCAACTGAGTTTCGCAGCAGGCTGGGGGCCGAACCACCAATCCAGGGGTGTAATACACAGGCCTTGCACCTCCCAAGGTCCCACACCGGTTCACAAAGATATGCTGGGGCCCAGAGTCAGCGGGTACCACAGCAGCACTCTCAGGCCATCACCCAAAGCCCGGACTTTCTGCAACTAGGATTCCCCTGAGGCCTCCTTGGCCAGCAGGCGGGTCTCAACTGGGGCCACTAGACACAGCTCCACATTTCGGGCCTCGCACCACCCAGGGTTTCCCTCCCAGTTCACCAGAGCATAGAGTGGCTCCCAGGTGACATCAGCGAGCCCCTAGACATCCCCCAGAATGGGCCCCCGCTGTCCCTCAATCCCTGCAGCCACTGGGCCTCACCACTCCTCTGTCGGCGCTGATCCAGGCATTCCGGCGTGGAGTCTCGTCATCCCCAGAATTGCAGATCTCTCATCCGGGCTCACAACAGCACAAGAGAGCCATTGAGTTTAGTTAGAGAAGCTTGGGAGAAGCCCCTCAAAGAGCCAAAACAAAATGTGCTGGCTATGTGCTAGGCCCGTGATTAAGCATGGCTGAGCACACAAAGAATGAAAACAGCCATCTGGAGGCCAGACAAGAGCTTATTAAGCTCTGGTATGACCAAAAGGCATCCATGCCTGAGAACTGTTCAGGACAGTTTGGTATGGGTGCTGGAGCCTGTGGCTCCACATGCCCTCCAGGAAAAAATGCACTGGTCTCTACCCATCCTGGAGAAAATGGGTGCAATCACCTACTTGGTGGACCTTGGAACCCCAGGAGCCCACACATGTGTGTGAAGTCCCACTAAGACGGGGCTGGCATGACCATGCTGATGGTTAAAGATGAATGGGAGGAGGAGGAAAGCTAGCTGCTGCTAGACCTCCTCTCCACCAGTGACAAATATGGATCAATTGAGGGAGTAGTTCTCTCCCCCAAATTGACAGACCAGCAGCAGAAAGAATGCAGACAACTATTGAAGCAGCGTGTTGGGCTAATTATTCTGAGGCTGGACTAACCAAGTCGTTTGTCCATGAAGCTGACACTGGGTGACAGCCTACCTATGAAAAATATACTGTTCATGGGGGGGCCTAGGTGAATGGAGTTGGACAATTAAGTACAGATCAACAGCATCTACGCCTCATGGAGGCACTTACCTTAGTTCCACAGAACCCATTTGTGGACTGAAACGTAGGTGGGGGATTAGGAATCGTCCCAGACACAAACAATGTGGACAGAATTGTTGGTTCGGCCAAGGATTGTAGCACTTCAAAGATAATGGTAACTGTGTACTCCGGCGTAGCAGGGGACAAGGTATCTGATTGATGGGAGGACTGCTGCAGGTGCAACAGCACCGGGATGCAGCCTAGTATTCTCCTTCTGTCCTCCTGCTTGATGCCTCCACAGCTCGGACTGTGTGGAGACAGTGGCAGCCCAACATTAAAAAGGGGCTGGGAGTGGTCCCAGGTAAGGATCGGAGAAGGCTAAAGGGTGAAGCCTATCGCTCTGACCCATACTGGGCAAAAGACAAAAGAGGAAAGTGGTTGGCCCTGTTGGTTTCTCCCAGATTTGGTGTGGGGAGGGACTGAGAGAGGGCAGAGGAGTGGCCTTGCTGCTGAGAGAGGGCCCTGCCCAACCCAAACAGGACAAGAGAGGATCTTTATCGGCCCATGGCTATGGCAAATTGGTGCAGTGATGGGTTGAGCCTAGGCCCAGTAGTGGATCTGCAGTGTCAGAAGGTGATAATCCCCCCTCATAGACATATGGAGGGCCCGGAAGGAGCCTTTGTTGGCCCATAGGAAGGCCCCATGTGCTGGAGTGTGGTAGTGGCAGCGAGCGAGATATAAAGCGGGAATTCCCCAGACCCGAATACTGGACCCCCTGGGCACTCTAACCATGTGGGGGACATTGACAGCCAGCGGAAGGAGGCCTGCCTTGTGCAAATTGGAGTAGCATACCCAGACCATGATGCCAAACACTGGGAGCAGGGTGGTGGAGGCTCCAGAGGTGTGCGCTGCAGCAGCCGGTGCCAGCAGGTAAGACAGTGCTGAGGGTGATTGGTGTGCTTGTGCACAGGAGCGCGATGGCGAGGCTCACCCCGTTTGGTGCTGCACCTGACCTGGTCTGTGCATACCGGGGTGCTGAATAGCTGGCCTCACGGAGGCAGTGTAGGGGTCTGGGTCAGTCATAGCAGCTGAGCTCCTGGAGGTGGCCCTTACTATCCTCCCCCTTTTTGGGATTGTAAAGAAGAACACTGGAGCTGCGGCGTTCTTTTTGGCCTTGATAACCACAAAGAAATGATGGCAGAACAAAGCCCCCCAGGTAGCCCCCCACCCCCTGTGGAGGCCCACTGGAGCCCAGAGACCCGAGAATGAAGATCATATGGCAGGGATTATGGCTGCCATAAAAGACACAATATTGACCCTTGCACTCAAGATAGATTCTGAGTTGGTTTTGGACGTGGAGTCTTCTGTAACCTAGGTCAATAATATGGTGGCACAATGCACCACTAGCCTGCACAAACTAGAGCAAGAAGTGACAGCCCTGAACGAGAAGCTTGAGAATTCTGAGGGACAATCCAGCTACAATCATAAAGTGGTTTGCGATCCAGAACTGGTGTAAGGACCCAGGCATGGAACTTTTCCTTGAAGAGTATTTATTGACTGTGGTCCTGGGGTAAAACCCCAAATGTTCATAGCAAGACTACTGAATTTTAGAGACAGAAACAATATACTACAGGTGGCACAGACACTTGGTTAATGGAGAGGGAGAGTGTGAAACTCTACCCAGACTATACTACTTTTGTTCAGATACAGAGAGAGACATTCAAAGCAGTAAAACTGCAGCTATGCAAAATTAACCTCAAATATGCACTGTTCTTCCCGGCAAAGCTCTAAGCCATAGATGACAGTGGAAATCACTTTTTGGCAACTGCAGCAGATGCATGAGAATGACTTGAGTCCTATGGCAACCACTCCCTGATGGATGGATTCGCTTGAATGCTAGAATGAAGGGAAAGTAAACCATGGAGGTGCCTACAAATGTCTCACTCAATGGACCAGACCGAGTCTGAGAAAGGGAAAGTGGGGATGGACATACAGCAGCAAATGATCACAGTGGGCGGCAGCAGATGAGTAGATGACTCTGAAGTGGAACATCATGGGCTGGTGGCAATCACTTGGCATCAGACGAGATTATATGAGCAGAAGTGTGGACTGGAATTGCCCTAACCAGTCTGTGAACTTCTATGCCGGGGAACATGGTATCATAGTGGCCTGTAATCTTCTCTAAGGACTAGTTCCTGCAACAGATGAAGACTGAGCGGCAGATTTATTAAAGAGCTGCATCGCCCTAGCGCCACACAAGGGGGCACAAGGGCAACGCAAATACTAAGTTAGATTTTTCAAGCCACGCATGGCCACCTTGTGTTGCCCAGCGTGGATTGATACATCTAGAGTAACGTAAAGCAGCGCAAATCACTGTGTTGCGTTACTTTGCCCCAGGGAGGTGTTCCATGAGTGGAGCGTGGGTATTCCCACGCATCTACCCATGGATTTTAGTGCATTCCCAGACTTACTGTTACTGGTAGACCTGGTAGTGCATCAAAATGAAACGTCTTCTCAGGTGAGGCATAATGAGGAGAAATATCTTTATTTCTCCTTGTTTTTTTATCCCATCTATGTGTGCTGCATTGTGCAATACAAGTAGGAAGACCCTCAGAGGAACCCTCCTCTACAGACCCCCGGGACCACGCACACAATTCAGCGAAGACATCACAGACTTCATCAGCCCACACGCCCTCCCCTCCGCTGACTACATCCTCCTAGGGGACCTCAACTTCCACCTGGAGAACAACAAGGACCGCAACACTGTCACCCTGCTGGACAACCTCGCCAACCTCGGACTCAAGCAACTGGTCAACACCCCCACCCACTACGCTGGCCACACGCTTGACCCCGTCTTTTCATCCAGCAAGCACATCGCCTTCAGCCACTCCACCGGACTTCACTGGACGGACCACAGCTGCATCCACTTCAGCTTCAGAAAAACCACCACCCGCAACAGGTTCCTCACAGGAGCTGGAGCAAGATCACCGCCGACCAGCTGACCGCCTCCCTCAGCCAGAACCCACCTAACAGCACACTGGACCCCAACGAAGCAGCCCGCAACTTCACGCAATGGCTGACCGCCTGCGCCGACGACCTCGCACCACTGAAGAACCCCCACAGCAAACCCAGAAGCACGAAGGCCCCCTGGTTCACCAACGAACTCAAGGACTCCAAGAAGACCTGCCGCACCCTCGAGAAAGCCTGGCTCCTCGACCGGACCACTGACAACATGACCGCCCTCAAACACGCGACCCGCAAGCACCACCAGCTCATCTGCACCACCAAGAAGAAATCACTGAAAGATCGACTGGACAACAACGCCCACGACAGCAAGGAACTCTTCAGCATCGTCAAGGAGTTCGACAACCAAAGAACCAGCACCAACGATATCACCCCTTCACAAGATCTCTGCGACTCCCTCGCCTCGTTCTTCCACCGCAAGATTGCTGACATCCACAACAGCTTCGGCACACCATCCTCGCACCCAACCGTCGAACCAACGCACCCCACTGCCACCCTCCGCACCTGGACCGCAGTGACCACCAAAGACACAGCCCGCACGATGAACACCATCCACTCCGGAACTCCGACTGACCCCTGCCCCCACCACATCTTCAACAAGGCCGACTCCACCATCGCACCCCACTCCGAGAAGTCAGCAACACCTCCTTCAACACCGCCACCTTCCCGGAGAGCTGGAAGCATGCTGAGCTCAGCGCCCTACTGAAGAAACCAACAGCGGACCCCACCGACCTCAAGAACTTCCGCCCCATTTCGCTCCTCCCTTTTCCTGCCAAAGTCATCGAGAAGATCGCCAACAGACAGCTTGCCGCCTTCCTCGAGACGAACAGATCCCTCGACCCCTCGCAGTCCGGTTTCAGAGCCAACCACAGCACCGAGACCGCCCTCATCGCAGCCACCAACGGCATCCGAGCCCTTCTCGACAACGGGGAAACAGCGGCACTAATCCTCCTGGACCTCTCTGCCGCGTTCGACACTGTCTGCCACCGCACCCTAGTCCAGCGCCTCAGCAACACTGGCATCCAAGAGAAGACACTGAAGTGGATCATCTCGTTCCTAGCTGGAAGAACACAGAGAGTCCGCCTCCTCCCGTTTTGTTCCGAGGCCACCGAAGTCATCTGCGGCGTTCAGCAAGGATCATCACTCAGCCCCACCCTCTTCAACGTCTACATGAGACCCCTCGCAGCCATCGCACGCCGACACAACCTCAACATCATCTCCTACGCCGACGACACCCAGCTGATCCTCTCCCTCACCAGAGACCCCGACACCGCCAGAACAGGCCTCCACGAAGGGAAGAAAGACGTCGCCGAGTGGATGAAGAACAGCCGCTTGAAACTGAACTCAGACAAGACGGAAGTCCTCATCCTTGGACCATCACCCTCCGCCTGCGACGACTCCTGGTGGCCCCCTGCCCTGGGCACCGCCCCCAAGCCGACAGACCATGCACGCAACGTGGGCTTCATCCTGGACTCCTCCCTCTCCATGACCAGCTAAGTCAACACCGTCTCCTCTTCATGCTTTCACACCCTCCGCATGCTCCGCAAGATCTCCCGATGGATCCCGATTGAAACCAGGAAGACGGTCACCCAGGCCCTCGTCACCAGCCGGCTAGACTACGGAAACACCCTCTACACCGGAACCACAGCCAAGCTACAGAAAAGACTACACCGCATCCAGAACGCCTCCGCCCAACTCATCCTAGACATCCCTCGATGCAGCCACATCTCCGGCCACCTGAGGAACCTGCACTGGCTCCCCGTAAACAAGAGGATCACTTTCAGGCTCCTCACACACGCACACAAGTCTCTCCACAGCCTGGGCCCCAAGTACCTCAGCGACCGCCTGACCTTCCACACGCCAGCTACGATCCGCTAGCCTCGCCCTCGCCGCCGTACCACGCATCGAAGAGCCACCGCCGGAGGCAGATCCTTCTCCTACCTGGGGGCCAAGACATGGAACTCCCTCCCCATCCACCTTCGGCTGACCCAGGGCCACCTCGCCTTCAGGAGACAACTCAAGACCTGGCTGTTCGAGCAGTAGCGGCCCCCTTCCCCCACGCGCCTTGAGACCCTTCCGGGTGAGTAGCGCGCTATACAAGTGATATGATTGATTGATTGATTGAAAGAGGAAAATGCCTCAGATAATTGTTTTTGTGCAGAAAGGTGTCTCTTCCTGCACAAAAGCAATCCTGTCTGAAACGCAGGCACCCTTTTACCACTGCACAAGGGTGCCTGCATTGGTGCTAGGCAGCACATTGTGTGCAAAGGAAAGGAGAGGAATGCACCATATAATGTTAAATGCAGCACATTCCTGCCCTTTTTATGCAGCACACAAGGTGGCTTTTTGCGCTGCTTGAAATAATTATAAATCTTCCCCATTGTGTTGGTATGCTTTATTTATTCATAGATGACAAGTTTGTTTAGATAGAGGTGACAGACAACCCGATCATTGGGGAGGTGGGCAATTCTAAGCCTGCAGCAAGGGAGTGTACGGTTGGGAACTGGGGAGAGATGGAACTTGAGAACCTGTAGGTACCCATGGCCGAACCTGCTGTAATTTTTATTGGGAGACCAAGGGGAGCACTGGGTTGTAGGTAATTTGGGCTGGTTAGGTGATCCCAAACAGTAATGTGAGGAAAATGTGATTTATTTTTAGCAAAATTGGAGGTTTGCAGTGTATTCAGGGTAAGAAAACGTTGGGGGATCCACACTAGCCATACCTTCCTGGACTCCCCAAAGGTCTAGTTTTCAGAAGTGTCGGGGTTCGGCCCAGGAACAAAAAATGCAGGAGCCCCCCTTTCAAAATCAGGTCGTTTTGTGATAGATCATTTTGATGGGCCAACCTCTGTCATGGGCATTTGGCCCACCCATTCAAGTGAGGTACCATTTTTATCGAGAGACCTGGAATAACGCTGGGTGGTAGAAAATGTATGTGGGTTTAGTGATCATACAACTTTTTCACACCGAAATATCATGAAAGCATGATTTGTTCAGCTAAATTTGAGGTTTGCAGGGGATTCTGGGTAGAAAAAATCATTGGGGGATCCATGCAAGCCACACCATCTTGGACTCCCTTGGATATATAGTTTTTAGAAATGTCTTGGTTGGTAGGTTTCCCTAGAGGGCCCTTGAGTCGGGTACAAAAAGTGCAGGTGACTCCCTCACAAAACCAAGCCTTTTGTGATTGATCATTTTGAAGTCTCTGCAGTAGGTTTTGGGCCATTTACTTTGCGGGCACTAGATCTACCCACACAGGTGAGGTACCATTTTTATTGAAAGATTTGGCGGAATGCTGGGTGGTTGGAATTTTGTGCCTCCCCACAGATTCCAGAACCTTCCATCACAGAAATGTGATGTTTTTTTTTTTTTTACAAAATTTACAAGGGATTCTGGGTAACAGAACTGGGTGAGAGCCACATGTCACCCCATCCTGGATTCCACTGGGTGTGTTGTTTAAAAAAAATGTACAGGTTGAGGCGTGGCTAGCAGCTGAAGAACATGGCTGCAGCTTAGAGAAGCTCCGTGCTTCCTGAGTTGAACCCAGACGATCCGCACATTTATCTGCAACCCTCTCTGCCCTCAAACAAAGGCTAAGGCAGCAGGAGGCTCCAGGTATCAGGCGATCAAGACTTGGTTCAGAAAAAGTGCATCCTGAGACGGGGATGGCATACGGCAGACTGCAGCCTGGTGCGGTGAAGTACGCCGGGACCTAAAGTTTGGAGATTGCCCGGCAGCGGTGGATCGGCGTTGGTGGACGGGGGTGTGGATACGAGGTGGCTGGTGTTGCGCACCTCCCTCCGGAGCACAAAGTGGAGCTCTTTCGTCGACATTGCCCCAGGAGCCCTGGTGGGTGTTGTAACGGACATTTGCTCATTGCCTCGCTCCTCGCTGCTGCCGGGACGGGGACGAGAGTGGCGGAATTCACAACCGCCATTTCCTCACCGCACGCATCCGTGCCTGAGGCCCAGACTTGGCAATGCTCACACTGGGAGGGAGGGAAGGCAAGAAACAACTAGCGCTGTGGCAGGGAAGCATCTATCAATGGGGCAAGGAGCTTCCACTCACCAGGTGGAGAGAACATCGGACTTGGACCCGGTAGGAGCCACAGGCTGGAAATTGCCCACTGTCCTGCAGACTGCACTCAGGTGGCCCTGCTGCGGGGGTGAGTGACTGATAGAGGGACTGTTTGTAACTCTCTCCCTCGCTGTGCAAATGTGTACCCGGGCCCAGGCTAGGTGACACACTGGCTGAATCACCGCGCTATACTAAATTCAGAGGCGGTGGCGCAGTGCGTTTCCCGTAGTGGAGGACAGCTGGGAGACGCGCCAGCTGAAGCCATTTTGTCTCTTCGACAAACATTGTTCCAACATTGCAGCACACGTCTGGGTGGGACGTTTGGGTGGACCACAGTGGATCTACATTGACCCAGGACAGACATGGGGAACTCTGGGGGGGCGAAGGGGGGTGTGAAAACCGACGGCCGCATGAGCGAAGGCTGCTCTCAGGCAGGTGGCGATGATTAGCATTCCTGACCCCTTAGATTTGGTACCCACACATCCAAACCGCCACAATGAGCAACAGGAACGCAAAAGGCCCTAATCAGTCAAAGCTGGACAAATATGCATATACCAAAACGCAGACGGATGTGCCGGTCAAAGATACTCTATCTACAAATGGCGTGGGAACAGGTGAAGCCCAGGAAGTGACCTTGCAGGACATTATGACCACCCTAAATAAGGTGGACTCACGTATTGGGACTCTTGCGTGGATCCCGCTTTGATCCGTGCTGACTTTAATAAGATGTCAGTATCAAAAAGAATTCCTTTCTGTGTTACTCACTTTCTATTTGTGACCAGAAGGCCTACACACTAATATCCCTTTTTTTTAGTTTTCAATATTGACACGGATAATTATATCTGCACAAAACTAGGGTTACTTTTGTCTCTCAAATTTTTATTCTGATTAAGTTAAAAACATTTGAATTCATTTATTCCATAACATTTTTGTACAAACATATCCTCAAATAATAATTCTCTAATACATATGAAAATCTCTGTAGTGGTTCCAACTCAAATTAAAATAATCAATACAGAGTAATATTCACACATCAAAAAATAATAACATTATGATATCAAATATAAAATGATGGAAAAAAGTCCTTTGTCGACGCGTTTCGGTGCTTCGTGTTGTTTTAACACCTTCTTCAGGACAAACTTTTACTTAAAAACAATAGTTCTTCATTCTAAAAACAAATACATACAATTAGTATCATGTATTTGAGTGAGAGCAAAGTGCATTTTATCCACTAATGTGTATGATTACCCCCGTGTCACTATGTCATAATAGGAAGACAATCTTACTTGGAGTGTATTGTCATTGATCTTATATCTTTAAGATTCTGCACCCTTGAGGATTTATCAACAGTAGATCCTCTTCGTAGTTGATAGTAATATGTGCAAACCTCAGTTTCTCTAAATAAAGAGGATACACTAATTAATTGTATAGCCCAAGTTAAAGGTCCAGGCCCCAAAAGTGAGCTATTCGTCTTCATACTTACTTAAAAAGGGGAGAATAATATCTCCTGTGTCTAATTCAATTCTTGCGACTTTAAATCTGCGTCAGGTCACTTGTAGTTATTTGCTTGGATTTAACCTGAAAGAGAACATTATATTCATTTGTCTCTGTGTCCTATAGTCTTGATACGTCCCTTTTGTTGGCTAAAACGGGTTCCAAACGTACCTTTAAAATCATGTATGAGGTCCCTGTATGGTACTTGAAAACGGGTTTTCTTCTCGTCTTTAGGGTTTCTTCACTTTGTACCCTTATATGAAAATGTAGGGATATTCCTTCTTGCAAGGTTGCCTAAATTTAGGAAATGGAATCAGTCTAAGTTTTAACTTTAAACACTTATTATCCAACAGTGCTCATCATTATTTTAAAATTGTGATTAGACGTTATTCGAGTTTCTATATTATTGTGTGCTTGGAGGGTTAACATTTATCCCTGTGTCTACATAAGTATCGTGGAACCATGCTTACTATAGGTGTACGCTTTAAAGATGTCCGCCCATATCTATATATAGCAAGACATTGACTTCATAGCTTTATATTGTCTCAAGCGATTTTTAGGCACATGTTATTAATAAAACCGTAAAATCAGCTTGTGGCATTCAGCTGAACAACACTCAACATTTATCAAATGCACGTCTTTAGTAAGACCGCATGGTGAACTTATAGCGTTCAACAGAGAAATATACTCTGAGTTAGTCTCGTGCAACTACATACCCCTCCTTTTGCGTATGCCCGAGATTGTGGCGTTCGGCTAAAACAGCATTCCACATTTAGCGAGCGCACGTCTATAATGAGACTGCTCAATGAACTAATAGCATTCAGCTGAGCAATACTCATAGTCGATTGCGTACAACTACATGCCCCTCCATTTGCGTATGTCCGAGGCTCTCGGATCCCTCCAAGTGGCCCATGCTGCTCACCTCATAGCCGTAGACACGGAGCGATCGACACGTTCTCTCTTCCGTGGATGGAATGAGAGAGGAGGCCCACTCAGGGTTTTTTATAGCAATATCCCTCTGTTCTAATTAGATAATTAGCTACAATCATTCCATTATTGGCGCTGAAAACGCCGGTCCTGTCCGCCATTTTGGTAGTTTTATATTGTCTATGCATGGGGTACCACAATCGTTTCGGAGAGTACAAATAATTTTCTCTAATTCGACATATGTAATAATTTGATAGTTTAATGATGATTAATCAACTCCGCGAACAAAAGACCGACCGCAGACAATTTTTTTTCCACCGCGATTGCATTCGCATACTTGTCACTTGGGCTTCTCTTCCCCTGGTGTTTGACGCCATTTTTGTAGTTTGTTTACATTTGGTAAACTACAAAATCGTCGAGCGAGCTAGATTTGTAATGTGTAATGCGTTCCAAGGGGCATGGAGCACCCCACACGTAACAATTTTCTATTTCCACAGTCAATTTAAATTACATTTATTTTAACATGTGTCATGTGTTGGTAGTGTTTTATAGCAGGCCACCAACTCAATTTATAACATTTTAAAATCAGATTAAACACACATCATTGTGGTTGTTCGATCGCCCTATTTGCATGTTATGCTAATGTTTTCAGACTCGATACTTGTGTAAATTTATATAGAGTCTGTGTGTGCCCCAAAGATGTACATATAGTGCAACTATAGTCACTTCATATCTTGATCTTCCCCAAACGTACACAGAGGACAACAATTATATATGTATATAAAGATATATATACAAGTACATATAAAGATACATATAGAAATGCTTCAGTAGTGAGAGGAAATGCTCCATAAATATTATCGTGGTTGTTATAGAAGGTAGCAAAGATATTTAAAGGTATAGATTCACCCCCTTTGTTATGATATATCGTCAGTCTATATCAAATCCAAAGCAATTGACATTGACCCAATTGTTGCATGTATTCACATAAAGTGTATATACCGATGTTAGGGTTCATACATCAGTGTGTTAACCAAATCATGCAGAAGTATGTACAGAGCATTCCTTCCCATCGCTGTCTACACACTTGTTGAATATTGACGTTATCAAGCATTATACATAGTTTTTATACAGATGTTGTTGGAAAAATCATACATCACTGTTAGTAAATAGTGAACCATTCATATTTTATCCAAACAGAATGCTTTCAGTACCATCCCTAATCTATTGGGAGTAAAACATCTTTTCCAAATGTACTACTTTCTATGCCATCTTTTAATTTATTTATGAATAAGCCACATTTCTACACCTTTATGTTCATTCTCCCTATGTTATTATTGTAATTCCTGCGGTGTCATCCTAGGAACAACTTTTACAAAGGCATAATCAGAATCTCCTAACTTATCAACTCCATATTGTACAAAAAGATTGTTTAATAAGATGTCAACCAAGGTGTCGGAGGTGGAGACCACAACTGTCAGCTCTCACCACCGCGGCCCTGACTTCAGACACATCCACCCTCAAGAAGCAGGTGCAACAGCTCGTGGCGGATAATAAAGTCCTGGTGGCAAAGTTGGAGGATCAGGAGGGGTGATCACGGCGGAACAATATCCGCCTCGTTGGCGTACCAGAGCGGGCAGGTGGCCCAGCCCTTGATCTCTTTGTGTAGGACTTGATTATGACCCACCTACAGCCACGAGGTTTGTCCAATTTCTTCTCTGTCGAAAGGGTGCATCGGGTACCTGGAGGGAGGCCGAAGCCAGGGGCCTCTACACGGCCAATTTCGGCCCGTATTTTTTATTTCAGAGACAGTGATGCGATACTACAGGCCACTCGCAAAGCTCCTCTGATATGAATAGACAATGCCACCATCACAATTTTCCCAGATTACACTGCAGCAGTTACGAAACAGCGCAGAGGATTTCTTGACATTAAAAAGATTCTCTGTGACCGAGGAATTAAGTACTCCATGCTGTTTCCAGCCACATTGCGGGTGGAAAGGTAAGGCGTGGTTTTTCACGACACCAGAAGATGTGCAGAAGTGGGAGGAGGGATGGCTCACGGCCACACGGACAGGTCGTTCGGGAGAACATGAAGCTCAGCACGGAGACCATCAGGTGGGAGTGGAACAAGAGTAGAAAATTGAACTTGGATGCCGTGCATGTTGTAGAGCAGCAGAGACATGATACACTGAGGCGATATCGGCACTTTGGGTAGTATGGTTTGATGAACTAATGGTACATTTGAACTGTTTTCCAGCAGAGACTGCTATGGCACTGGTTTACTACTGGTCAGTTACTTTATAGGACTGGTTGGAGGCATGGCCCAACAGTGATGGTAATAATGTGTCTTTCAACTGTTGGTCATGCTTTTTTTTCCGATAGAGAAAGGGACGGGGCAGCGGGTCTATATGGACCTCGGGGGGGACTCCAGAGGGCAGTGGAAGCTCACTCTCACCGCCGTTGTTTGAAGATTGGGAAGGGTATTAAGCACTCTGCATTGTTGGGGTGGCGGGTAGTTGTGAGCCCGTCAAGCAGGGAAGCAGGGAGGCAGGGAGGGGGGTGGGGGTGGGGGGGTGGAACAGTTATTATGGTTTGGTTTGTTGTTTGGTGCGATTTTCAAAGGGGCAAGAGCAGCGGAATGTATATCTGTTATTAGTCCTTGGGCACACTGCATTGGTGAATATGTGAAAACGGGTACTACCTATGGTAAAAGGAACGATGGCAGAACAATTAATGTCTGGTTCACATGACCCTCCAATGTCCCCGATAACTCCCTTGTCGCTGGTTACATGGAATGTACACAGGCTGGGAGATAAGATAAAGAGAGGTCTTTTTTTACAATACTTAAAACGGTGTGCACCTGCGATGACCCTGTGCCAAGAAATGCATTTGGTGGGTTTAGCATGTAAGGCAATGGACCGTTGGGGATTCAAAATGGTGGTACACTCTGAGTTTTTATCTGGATCGAGGGGCGTGGGGATTTTGGTGCGTAAACAATTCCCGTTGATAATCCTGCAGACACGAACAGATGACCAGGGTCGGTTTGCGGCCATTACATGTCGGTGGGAAGGGAGACATTTTAACATAATTTCAGTGTACATCCCCCCAGCCCTCCAGGTGGTGGGCACCACCCGCATGGGCGGATTTATAGATGCCCTCTGGCTCACAGATGCATGGAGGTACCAACACCCTACTAAACAACACTACACTTTTCAGTCAGGGGTACACAATAGCCTCTCCCGCATAGACTATTTCTTAACCTCAGCAGACAGCCTTTCCAATGTGGTAAACATTGAAATCCGTCCCAGAGGTATCTCCGACCATTCACCAATATAACTGACTTACACGACTCACTATCAGACAAGGCGGCGCATATACCCTGGATATTTGCATGTCCCCAAGATACTAAAAGACATCACTGCGACAACACAACACTACTTCCAGGAAAATGTATCATCTGTACAATCCCCTAACACTCTGTGGGAAGCTTATAAAATGGTTGTACTTGGGCAAGCTATGGCATCTATCACAGGTCACAAGCGATGGGCAAGGGAAGAGCTAAATGCTATTGAATCCGAACTCACCAGGGCCACTGACCGGCATGCAGAGAGTCCTTCACTACAACATCGCAGACCTTGCGTCTTTAACGGTGCGAATTTAGGGAATACCAATGGGAAGTGGCTAAAGCGCGGCTACAGGCTACTCATCACAAGATATATGAAATAGTGGACAAGGCGGGTAAACTTCTAGCATAGCTGGCTAGAAAGGAATGGGCGCAAAGAAAGATAGCACGGTTGCGCACTCCGTCTGGCTCTATAGTGACTGCTCCACAATAAATAGTGAATACACTGGCCGGGTACTTTGAACAAGTGTATGCATCATGCTCCCGCTTCTCGATGGAGAAGGCCCAGACCTCTATCAAAGATATAAAAATGCCTACACTATCAACAGAAGACTTCTCATCTAACTGCCCCGCATCTTCTGAAAATGTTTCATGAAAGCTTAGAGCAGGGGAATTACCGCAAGATCAACGCATGGCCACCATAATAACAATCCCTAAACCTGGTAAGCCCCCCTAGGACTGCTCCTCACATCGTGCCAAATCATTGATCAATGCCGAGGCTAAGATCCTCGCTAAGCTTCTTGGCCCAACATCTTGTGACCCTAATTCACCCGGATCAGTCTGGGTTTATGCCTAACAGAAACACAGCATTTAAGCTCAGACGGTTGCATGCAGTACTGGCACGCATGCCGTCCATCCAGGAGTCCGCAGTTATCCTCTCCCTAGATGCACGAATGGTGTTCGACATGGTAGAATGGCCTTACCTGTTTGCGGTCCTCAGACATTTTGGTTTGGGCCCAAAATTCTGTGCATGGGTTCGTTTGTTGTACTCACATCCCCTAACACACGTAGCGGTTAATGGTCATATATCAAGGGACTTTCCACTTTCACGCCAGGGATGTCCACTGTCCCCATTGTTATTTGCACTGGTACTAGAGCCGTTAGCGGCATGGATTAGATGAGAGCCAATGATTCAGGGGCTTAAAGGGACAATGACCTGGGAATACCGCTTCTCCCTATATGTGGATGATGTGCAATTATACATGACATCCCCTAGATGATCTATTTTGGTGCTCCTAAATATTTTCAAAATTTTCCGTCGGGTGTCAGGCTACACCATTAATTGGTCAAAATCGATTCTTTTTGTTTTGCATGGCCCACCCCCATTGCTCCCCGAGGACTGTCCACTGCAGATCACTGACGGTGCCTTTAAATATCTAGGCATTTATGTGAAACCCAAGCTTGAGGAATTTACTCAGAAAAACCTGAAGCCCCCCGTAGCGGTTCTGGCGAGACACATCGCATTGGCGCAACCTGTCACTGACACTGTAGGGAAAGGCAGCGCTTTTTAAAATGATGGCGCTCCCTCGATTCCTATATGTTCTGGAAAACACTACATATGCTGTGCCAACGAGCTACTTCAAAACAATAGTGGCGGCAGTTTCCAGTCTGCTCTGGGGGAATAAACCAGCACACATAGCACAGGATAAACTGGTGAGGAGCTGGTATGATGGTGGTATAGCCCTCTCAAATATATAACTATACTATTAGGCAGCCCAATTAAAAGTAATTAATCAATGGATACAGGCACCTGACACAGACCCAGAGTTTCAGGCAGATAGGCAGGGGCTGGGAGACGCAGGGATCATGTTGGCACTGTATAACAATAGTAGATCTACCTCCCTAATTGGACCGACAATGCGCACAGTACACATATGGTATGCAGCACATATCAGACTAAAATGCAGGGGAGTTATCACCCAGATCACCCCGCTTTGGGCCACACAGCAGCTGTCGCGGCTTAAAAACAGTAAGGGATTCCATGCATAGGACATGATAGGTATTTTCACAGTGGGCGATCTATGGAAAAAGGTTGAGATTGTCCTGTTCGAATACCTGAAGGTCCAATATGAGCTAGCACCCTCTGAGATGTTTAGATACATGCAAATTAGGCACGCATTACAAGCTGTTCTCACACCTGGCACCAGCATACCTGAAGCCACCCCCTTGGAGGATAGGTTGCTTAAGGAATATATGCATAAAAGGGCCGCATCCCTCACCTACCGTAAACTGATTACCATTTGCCTGACCCAACAATGGCAATTAGACGCAAATGGTCCAAAGAATTGGATGATCTCGACGATGGGGACTGGCAGATGGCACTGTCGTCCCGCGTGAAGAAGCCATACCTTCAAGGCTAAGATTATTACAACTAAAGATACTTCATCGCACATACTACACCAGATTGACCCTCCATAAAATAGGGATGGCCTCACACCAGTTCTATCTGAGAGGGTGCAGGGAGGAGGGCACCTTCTATCATACCATTTGGCAATGCCCACGGGTTGCAATTTACTTGGTCCATGTAATGAGAACAATGTCACAAACTATGGAGGCGTCACTGGTACTGGAGCCAAAGCGATGTCTATTAAATATATGGGAGCCGAATGATCTTACCCATCCACCTCAGGACTGGGTGACACTGGGGATGATGTTTGCTAAGCGCAATGTGGCCAGAAAGTGGGGATCAGGAGAGTCACCAATGCTCCGAGATTGGTGCAAGGATATGGATGAGGCCATGATGGCAGAAAAGGCGGCGTATGTCCACCGGGGATAACCCCGGAAATGGGAGAAAGTATGGGGAGCGTGTAATAAATTCAGAGGCTATATCTGTAATCCACACACACGGGAGATGGATGATAATTCAGAGTGAGGAGTGGGAAGGGAAGAAAGAAGTACTCAGAATGTTAACAGGAACATCTATGTCGCAACAAGTATTTATAATGTGTGCAGTGATGCCGAAATTTACATCGATGAATAGTAACCAATGTATGTGTCATGTGATTATATTATGCCCTGGAATTTTCTCAATAAAAAGTGTACCCCAAAAAAATGAACAGGTTTGCTAGGTTTCCTTATGTGCCGGCGGATCTAGGGTCCAAAATCCAGAGCTAGTTTTCTTTCACTAGAAAATATAATGTGTCCATGTTGAATTTTGGGCCATTTTCTGTCGCGGGCACCGGCCTAACCACAAAAGTAAGGTACCATTTTTATTGGGAGACTTGGGGGACTGCTGGGTGGGTGGAAATTTGTGGTTCCCCGCAGATTCCAGAACTTTCCATCACAGAAATGTGAGGAAAATGTGTTTTTTTACAAAGTTTGAGGTTTGTAAGGGATTCTTGATAACAGAATATGGTAAGAGCCACACAAGTTACCACATCCTGGATTTCCCTGGAAGTCTAGTTTACACAAATGTACAAGTTTGCAGGCTTTCATTAGGTTCCGGCTGAGCTAGAGCCCAAAATCCACAGCTAGGCACATTGCAAAAAAAGGGTCAGTTTTCTGTGGAAAAATGTGATGTGTCCAAGTTGTGTTTAGGGCCGTCTCCTGCTCCAGGCACTAGGCCTATCCACACAAGTGTAGTGCCATTTTTATCGGTAGACTTGGTGAAATGCTTGGTGGGTGAAAGGTTGCGGCTCTTTACAGATTCAAGAACTTTCCATCACAGAAATGTGAGGAAAATGTGGTTTTGTTTACAAATGTTGAGGTTTGCAAGGAATTCTGGTAAGAGCCACACACGTCACCCCATCCTAGATTCCCCTGGGTGTCTAGATTTCAACATGTACAGGTTTGCTAGGTTTCCAGGCTGGGATAGGGCCAAAAATCCACAGGTAGGCACTTTGCAAAAAAAAGGTCAGTTTTCTGTGGAAAAATGTGATGTGTCCTAATTATATTTTGGGAGGTTTCCTGTCACAGGAACTAGGCCTACCCAGCACAAGTGAGGTACCATTTTTATCGGAAGACTTGGGAAATGCTGGCTAGGTTGAAGTTTGTGCATTTTTCCCACATATTCCTGAACTTTCCAACTTGTAAACCTTTTTTCCCCTGTTAATTTGTGTCTATGGCATTGCTAAATTAGTCCTGTGTAATCTTTACCATGACTCCTTTGTCTGGCCAGTGTGGGAGTGTGTTTGCCATGATTCTTTGATCCTCATGTGGCCAGGGGCCATTTTATATAGTCAGTGTGCATAGGCCTGCATGTGTTATTTGTTCCCCATGCCTTCTTTCTTGTTATTGTGACCATGTGGTGTAGTGGGGCTGAGCCTTGCATTTCTACAGTGTTAAGTTAGCTTGAGCTTATTAGAAGTTTAATTGTCATTTTACTTTTTTGCTTTCTTTTGCACATGGAACACAGGTTAGTTATTGTTTCATGTTAGGCTGAGAGATTTTGCTTCACATGAGAATAACTTGTTTTTCCACATTGCTAGACTTGCCTAGTAAGCATAGTCTGAACAGTGAGTGCTGAGGCTTTCAAGGTTATCAATACTGTTGCTTTTCTTCGAACTGATCAGCGCACGTTCTAGACATAACATATATGCAGCTGTGGACAGCTCGGATACTGCCGCCTTTAATAATACACTGTGTAGGCCTGATTGAACACTCTTGGAGAACATTCGTATGCTGAGAGATTGTGCAGAACCCGATGTGATTAACTGCTGCTAATATCTGAGGTATGGGGTCGCCTAATCAAGCCTAAGAGACCTTCTTTAGTTATAAAATAACCTACTAGCAAGGGAGGGTGAAATATAGGTATATATTTAACCTGTTTCCATTAAGAATTATAACATGCTTTCTCCCTTTGTATTTTATGGAATAGTAACTATGCTGACAATCTTATTTCTTATCATATGTCTGCTTGTTTTAGCTAAAATGCTGCACCTGAGATCACGGCGTTGAAATAAACATTTTAAACTTGCTCGTGTCTCCCTTTACTCCCTATTCTGGACTGGTATGAGAGTATAACAAAAAAGAGCTCATGTTTCCCACCTTACCTGAGGTATCCTAAGTCGCATGTTCTGGGTTGTCTAATCATTGGTGAGTTTGCTATAGAACAAAGAGCTAATGTGACACTGATGGTAGTCTGGTTGGGGATTTTGGTACTAAGGTGAGTTTTGGTACACCCTAATTCACTGAGGTTCCGAGTCTCTGTGCACAGTTCTGTGACTTAGCAGAATCCCTGCAACAGTGGCTGGCGGCCATTTTGTGTACCAATACACACAAAAGAGGCCTAAGGAGGTTTAAAGATCATCAGGGGGCAACTCCCCTCATATCAAATATGGCAACACAAACAAGCACCCCTTGGTCTGAAGTGAAGAGGGGGGGTGCAGGGGAGTCCTTTTTTAAAGGACAGTTTCCCTCACCCACCCGGGGGTGGCATGCTTGATCATCAGCAACCTCCTCACACTGTGAACCCAGTTGCAGTATGGGCTACAACCCCTCACTAAGAGGGAGGAGCTCAGGGATGTTTTTATCAATGTAGTTGAGAGGTTTTCTAAAACCTTCAAATTAGCCGGGCATGGAGGGAATGTGTGGGAAAGTGAAAGTGAGGTTAAAACTAACTACCTGGTATGTCAAGAACAAACTTAGTGGGCCATCCATGGGTCAGGATTAACAAAGTGTGGGCTACGGTATGAAGATTCAACCTGTCATGATCTCTAGATGGTTTACATGTTTCAGCCTTGAAGCCCCCCCGTAGAGGTGATGTGGCTTTCTTTAGGACCAGATAAAGTATAAAATAAAGTGAGTTTAACCACAATGCCAGATCTGGTAGGTGGTTTCAAAGGATAAGGCCAGCTAGTAGATTATTGAATAAATGTAAATGGTCAGCTCCGAATGGAGGCTTACCACTGCATATTACCCTGCAGATAAGGAAGCCCATCTCTATACTGGGCTTTATGGACTAAACAGAGGAGTTTAAACATAGCACACTTTTTTATAGGCAGCCAACGAAGGGTTCTGAGAATGGGTTCTGAGGGCGAGCGAGGCGGAAGATGACCAATTAGTCATGACACAGTATTTTGAACCACCTGGAGTTTGGAATACAGTCCTTCATTCATGGCGACATTTAGCTCATTACCACAGTCCAGGTGGCTGGTTGAGGGAATGGACTCGGGATTTCCTTGTCTGTAGCCACTGGAAAACCTTCCTGAGGAGGTGCATGACTCCAAAGCTGGAGACAACAATGGCATTTACATGTTCCCATATGGAAAGGGTTTCATCTATCAAGATTCCCAGGATTCTTACTGTTGCTCTGGGTGGGAACTGGGCCCAAACACTGAGATCACCAGTCCCCCGACCACACAGAATGGGCTTTTCCAAGGAGCGCAATCTCTGTTTTACTTGAGTTTAGTTGGAGAAAGTTGGATGCACCGAAAGGCGATCTTATCCATACGGCCAGAAAATCTTTTTTTGTGAAGTCTGATTTAGGTTTCATTGTGATGACAAGTTGAGTGTCATCTGCATATGAGATGACCTTGAAACCAAATTATTTTATCACTTGTGCCAGTGGGGCCTCTTAGATATTGAAAAGAGTGGGGCTTAATGAAGACCCCTGTGGTAGTACCCTATACAAGACTATGGTTTGAGAGCAAAAGGACTCTAACTGTACCACATGTACCACTGTACCACAAGGGTGTGCTCACTTTGGAAATTCCTCAGCCATCTCAGGCCTTTCCACGATTCCTATCTTGTCCAGTCTTTGAATTAAGACTGAGTTGGAGATAGTGTTCTATGCTGCTTGGAGATCTAAAAATACTAGCATCGCTGATTGCCCGCGATCTAAGTAAAGTCTTATGTTGTCTAGAACTTCCACCAGTGCCATTTCCATGCTAAAAGAAGCTCACAAACCTGACTGGGAGGGATCAAGCAGCGGCTGACTTTCGAGACAGCCTGTTAATTGGGAAATTACCAGAGTTTCCATAACTTTCCCAAGAAAAGGGAGTAGTTAGTGAGAGGGTCCGAAATTTGCTAATACTTTGGGATCTGCTGTGGTTTTAAAAAAAATAGGTTTTACCCTAGATGATTTCCACTCGAGCGGGAATGTTTCCAGGCTCAGAAAAAGATTAAGAAAATGAGTAAGAAACTGAAGGAGTGATGTGGACAAAGGTGCCATAATATAGGGTTGTGCCGGGTCCTCTGGTGATCCCAAATTAATTTGGTTTATAAGTATATTGCCTTGGTCTGGAGACACCTTATTAAACTCCTCCAGAAGAAAGGGGCATGATGTTTCAGTGGGAGTGGGGACAGCCCTAATTACCTGTGCAGCCTCTACTATTATCACAGCCACCCTCTTCCTTGACCCTCTTCCTTGGCCTAGGGTCAGGATATAGTTTTCCAAATAATAGTATTTTAAACCCTGACAGCTGACAACAACCCCAATGTCCTTTTAACAATAAGTTTCAAATTCTTCAGGGCATATACAGCCAGGTGTTGCTAGAAATAAACAGATCATCAGATGACATGAAAAGTGGTAGCAGCAAGTACAGTTGCATAAATACCTAAAAACAATAAATATATTCAGAAAGTCTAAAGGCAGCTCACCAAAGCTGTTTATAAGTATGGGCGCAAAATCTGTTCCGCTCGCGGATTTTGCGGATTTTCTGCAAATTCGCAATCTGCGAATTCCCGCGAATTTGCCGAAAAATCGCAAATCCGCGAGCGGGATGGATCCGGGGGGCAAAAGTTCAAGCTTCAAGCTTGTAACTATTTTAGAATGGCGCCGTCAAGCTGCCAGAGCCATTCTAAAATAGTTACTAAGTTAGCTTCAACAGGAAGCACTAATAGATAAAATGAAGCAGGTGCTCGAGTTTAACTGAATTCGAGCTTCAACTCGAGCACCTGCTTTATTTTATCTATTAGTGCTTCCTGATGAAGCTAACTTAGTAACTATTTAACTATTTTAGAATGGCGCTGGCAGCTTGCCGGCGCCATTCTAAAATAAAACAGGAGTGGGGCAGAGGGCAGAAGGGCACAACAACGAGTGTGGCAGAGGGCAGAAGGGCACAACAACGAGTGGGGCAGAGGGCAGAAAGGGCACAACAACGAGTGGGGCAGAGGGCAGAAGGGCACAACAACAAGTGGGGCAGAGGGCAGAATGGCACAACAACGAGTAGGGCAGAGGGCAGAATGGCACAACAATGAGTGGGCCACAGGGCAGAAGGACACAACAATGAGTGGGGCAAGGGGCAGAAGGGCACAACAACGAGTGGGGCAGAGGGCAGAAGGGAACAAAAATGAGTGGGGCAGAGGGCAGAAAGGGCACAACAATGAGTGGGGCAGAGGGCAGAAGGGAACAAAAACGAGTGGGGCAGAAAGGCACAAAAATGTGGGGCAGAGGGCAGAAGGGCACAAACACGAGTGGGGTAGAGGGCAGAAATGCACAAAAACGAGGGATACAGAGGGCAGAAGGGCACAAAAAACGAGAGGGTGGCAGTGATGAACCAGAGGGCGCATCACGTTCTCGCACAAAAAACCCCCCACGAACATGCAAAGCGCCCCGCGAACACGCAGAGCGCCCCGCGAACAAGCAAAAATACGGATTGCGAATTCGCAAATCCGCAAATTTACGGATCTCGAATCCGCAAAATTCGCCCATGCTTAGCTGTTTATCACAAGATCATCACCACCAATGCCTTCGACAGAAACACTGTGTAAACCTTTCATCAGATGTGCCTCTCACCCACACGAAGCACAAGTGCACAAAAAACTAAAAAAACAATCAAACACAAGATCTTCCAAATCCTTATGCACTTTGACAATATAGTGGCACATTAAATCCCTGCAATAATCATGTCCATCCAATTGTCCATTTACTGAATCCTCATCAGACTAAAATAATATATAATCCTATAGGTATAAAAGGTAGTGAAGGAGTCTGCCATGCAACAGATTTTTCTGATAATCATCACAAATGTGTTCCTCAGACATGGTGCCTTTTTGAACGGCCTCTACTTTGGACAGACCTCTGCTAAAGAAGCCTAAACTTGGCCTAAGTGATCTCTGAAATTAGTATAGAATCGCCTATCTGCCATCATTATGCAGGCAAGGTCTAATCAGCTCCCTGAGAAGTTCAGGAGCAATGTTTTCATGTAATACTGTAGTCCACTTTCAGACCACAATGAATTATTGAGATAGCTATCATGCGTTGTTCGATGACACTCTTCCAAACACCAATTGGCAACCTATTTCACACTACTCAATTCTGAATGAGTTTGTTGAAATTGTCCTAAAGGGGCAGCCTCATATTAACCACCCAGGTAAGGACCAATACATATCAAATGTGGCATTCTCCAAGGGTTCTTCACCTTAAGACTGTTCTTCAAACTGTTTATGGAACCCTTGGGAGTTTTCCTTGCTGTCATAAATGCCAGCATTTTGCAGTACATGGTCAACAATCAGATTTGCGTAACGATGCCCTCCAGCCTTGATATCAATCTGCTGAATGTCTGCTTGCTCACCAGTCAAGGATGAACACAACCGGAATGTATGCGTCACAAACAACCACAAAAAAACAATAGTTTCAAGAATGCCTTTTCAGAAATTGTCCTTGCCTCTTTTTTAGTGCCAAATTCTATGCCTTTCACATAGAGGCAAACCACTTCAAAACTTTCATCATCATAAAAAACGTATACGAAATTATGTGTGATTATGAGAAATAAAAATCTGTCATTTTGCGCTATATTTTAATGTTAAATCCATCCTTGTGTCACTTTTTAGTGCAAAGACATTTTTAAACAAAAGCCCTGTAAACAATAGCCACTTGCATTCTGTTGTTCCCATTCATTGGTGGAACTTGAAAATTATGATAGTGTATTTGAAGTTCAGCCCAGGCCTATTTAAGAGCTATTTAGGTTCCTTAGATTGAAGTGTTTCCTGCCACTAAAATATTCAAGAAATACCACCAATGCACTGGCCCTATTCTATCTAGGCAAAGACAACTCTCACCTGGTCTACATCCCTTACACATGACAACACCCTTGTGGAGCATCCTGCATGCAGTGATCTATTTAAATATAGGTGTAAGAAATTGAGTGACTGGTTGAGGGGGAGAGGTGAAACCCTACTCATGTTGGAACAAAAATCCTTGTCAGGGTGAAGCCAAAAGCAAACCCAAATTAACGTGTGCTCAACCCTCTGGTAGCTTGGCATAAAGCAGTCAGGCTTTGTTGCAGGGATTCTGCTCATGCACAGTACTATGCGCAGGAAACCAGGACCTCAGTCTATTGTGGTGTACCTAAAAACCCACCTCAGTGCCTAGAACCCCGATCCGACTAGCATTAGTGTCTCATTCGTTCTCCGTACTACAGTGAAGCTACCAATGATTAGACAACCTAGAACATGCGACTTAGTAAACTCTCAGGAATAGTGGGAATCCAGAACACTCTTTCGCTCTAACACTCATACTAGTCCACAACGTGAGTAATCAGAGACACTGTATAGTTTAAAATGTTTATTTTAACGAACGTGCTCTAAGATGCAGTACTCTCGCCAATACTAATAAAAAGATGAATAAGAGTAATACACTAGCATTGTTACGATTCCGTAAAGCACAAAAGCGAGAATCATATTATAATGACAGTGGAAAAAGGATTATAGCACCATTACCACCCTAGTCATGCTTGGAGCTAGTTTTAATGAATAATAGAAGAAGACCTCTAGGCTTTGCAGGAACCCCATACCTCCAGAATCAGATCGAATGAATCACATCCCAGGACAAGCACAGCTCCTCGAGGTTGGAAAGGTTGTCTCCAAGTGCCTCCTCATGCATGCAATGCAATATTAAAAGCACCCGGGTTTGAGTTTGAGCAGCTGCGTTTTCTGTTATGTCTATGTGCGTGGGACTGATCAACATGAATTAACAGCATACATTGTTATTCAACTTTGAACACGCTGTGCAGACTGAGGGCACAGTGTGTGCCTAGATATGTGAAAAACAAACAGTTCTCATGTAAAAGAGCGCAAGCAGTTTATTTACGAGAAAAGAGCCACGTAGTGTTGTGTGCAAAAGCGCCACAAGCAGCAAAATGGCGTTTAAGCATGTACCTCACTTATGCTAACATAGCAATGTCTCTTCAGCTTAACTTAGAATAATGTGCACTTTAAAGAGCCATAATGTGAAAACACAAGAAAGATCCCACCCCAAATTAGAAAAATAGAATAGATTTTAATAATAAATCAAGTCCAAAAATGTCAAACATCTAATCAGTAGAACCAGAGATACGCAAGTTTAAAAGTTACAGTGAAAATAACATTACAACAAAAATGCGCCAACTGTGGATATCTTGTTGTGCTGGACCGGAACAAAGTCACAAGTCATGCCATTAGGATCTGGAATCAAATAAGATCTGTCACACACATTCCATATTATAGTAACATGGCTCCAATATGGGACTCCCCAGGCACTCCTGACTGCTTAAAAGACTCTTGATCAAAACCACTTAGGCAAGCTGGAATTGAAAAATGGGGACAACTTCTATCCGGAAACTCTTTGTTATCCTGGGAACATTTACAAACAATTACAGATCATAGAATCTCGAAGTTTAAATATTATCAACTGAGTAGCTGGGTAAGCACCATTCCAAAGGGAGCCTCCGATCTGGAAAACCTAGAACCAGAGATGATGAGTGAAACGGTATTAAAAAAAGAAGTATCAAAATGGTATTGGGCATTAATTGAATCAGAAAAAGAAGACCCAACAATTGCTGAAAAAATATGGAAGAAAGACTTACAAAACGAGGTTTCAGACCTTTGTCAAATCTGGAAAAAATCAGTAGAAAAATGTTGGTCATGTGTAAAGGCCGCTCCACTAAAAAGGAATCACCTTTTCTCTATACATAGAGCGTATTGGACCCCCAAAAAATTATCAAAATTCAAAGGAGCTAAGGTTAAATCGTGCAGCAAATGCGGAGAGGAAAAAGCCGATGATATACATATGTTTGGTGGGTGCCCTTCGCTCACACAATACTGGCAAGAAATTGGTAAGACCCTAACTGCAATACTGGCAACACCGATAACTATGAGTATTATTTTAATTATTTTTGGGATACACTGTACTACTCAATCTAATCAGATTAAGTTAGATAAACATCAAGAAAATCTACTATTTGTTATGATCCTTTTAGCACGTAGAGAGATTTGTATTAATTGGACAAAACCAGTTCCTCCAACACATGAAAACTGGTTAAATACTACAATAAGAATTAGTAATTTAGATAGAAAAGGGAAACAATTCAAAAAGATGAAATACTGGGAGATTCTGGAAAATTACATCGAATCTAGACAATAATCTATAACCTTTCCTTGCCAGAGGCCCCTTTGCTTGTTTCTTTTTCTTTTTCTTTTCTTCTTTTTTTTTCTTTTTTTTTTCTTCTTTTTGATTCCAATGATTAAGCGGTCAATAATTCCTGGCATGACTTGAAGTCTGTCAAATATCCAAAGGGTCAGAGCTCTTCTGAAACAAAGGAATTATTGTGTAAGATGGAGGTTTGCGGAGGAGAACCGATCAGATCAAGAATGAGGCATACCCCTTAAACCCCCCGATAGACGATCAGGGGCAGCCTTTGTGAAACACCTTGTTCGGATACGAGTGGTCTCCCGAACGCCTTTCTTTCTTTTTGCACAACCCGCAATATGAGGATAATAAAAGAAAAAAAAAAAAGTCACAAGTTCAGGGCAACCACGATGGTGCGCAGGCCCGTTACAGGGACCCAGTTAGGCCTGCTGAACAAGAGCACCTTAAATCCCGGTTGCAGAGCACTGCGAGATCCCGCATTGAGTTTGCGTTGCACAGCCGATGCAAGGCCATGGTCAGAATTATGACGTTCAGCATCGGTTGCTGTAAGGCTGCAATGTGAATTCCTGAACTGTCGTCAAGGAGGCCGATGATGAGGGGGGCTTACAATGCAACGTTCTGCACTGAGGATGTGTCGTGTTCCAGCTGTTCTACAGAAGCAGCGGGGCTTGTGATGCCTAGTACTGCACCATTATCAAGGATGCCACTGATGAGGGGGGCTTGTGATGTGAAGGCCTTTGCCAGGGATGCATCGCACAGCAACGGTCCTGATGAGGTTATGTGCTGTGAGGGTGATGCATAGTCCTGGTGCTGGGAGAGGTCATGCAGCAGAGGCAATGTGTCAGTTCTCCTTGGGGTTAGACCTACCTCTTTCAATTAATAGAACACCACACAAAACCTCCAAATACCATACTACACACATTGATCATGCACTCCTCATGCTGGACACCTGGACATGGCCCCACTGGCACCACATTGTGACCCACCTGCGCTTGTTATTAAATGACCAGATTTATGGCCCAGTGAGTAGTCCCAGATTTCTGTCTCCAAAGAGACGTACAAATTGCTTTATGATGCATCCTGTAACGTATAAAAACAAGCCAGAAACCAATGTGCTATGAGACTGTCTCCAGACCCTTACTCTGTGGCCTGTTCTCCCAGCCGCTGTGTTTAATTAAACCAACTGTTGCGTTTTCAACAAAAACCTCTTGTCTTTCATTTTTTCAAGGTAATTTTATATTTAAGTAACATTTTGGCAAGCCAGATAGGAGAGATTGGTTCTTCGAGCCCAACTGTGGCCAAAGGAGCAGGTCGCAGCCTGTAGGGATTCACATCTGTGTACTAAGAACGGTGACCAGATGCGGGAATTGATTGAAAGTTCAGCTGAATCTGCAGGCAAGATGTCCATCCTGAAGCCACTGTCAGTGGGTAAGAGACTACATCTGATCCTTAGTCCCACCATTTGGCATATGGAAAACTAGGAAGAAGCATAAAAATCTAAACAGAGCGCTCTGGCACTAACAGAAATCCGACATATTGCCTATTTTATGTGTCTGAGCTGAGTATTCGCAAGGCGGCCTTGGATGCAATCCCTCAGCGGTCATCATTGTCTGATAGCCAGCATGCTAGGTGTGACACAGAGGTTACGCTTGTCTCTGGGTGTGATACATGGACAGCTTGGACAGGTGAGTAAGACACAGGGGTAATGCTTGATCCCTGGGTGCTATACAGGGGTGGGGCCTCACTGCTTGGACCACTGGGTCTGACACAGGTAGTGCACATAGGCTCTCAGTGTGATATAGAGCCAGCATCTTAATCTACATTTTTTAGTACAAAGTAGTTTCCTTAGTGCTATTGGTTTCTTAACACTGGGAGTATCTGAAAGAAGTGCGAGGTGTTATTTGCTTGGACCACTGTGTATGACACATGCGGTGTGCATGACCCCTGGATGTGACTCAGGGTGTATATCGGATGTTAGGGAAACATTCAGATATTGGCGAATAAGGTGCATCCTGCCCTTGGCAAAGGAGTTGTCAAGTTTCTCCTTCTTCTTTGAGCATTTTATTGCTATCTTTGTCAATAATGACAGACTATTGGGCTCACATAGGGGCTTATTTACAATCCACTTGAAATGCCTGTACATCACTTTTTCCCATATCAAAAGTGACACATCGGTGATGAAAGGGCCTTGCAAATAAACCCCTTAGTTCCTTGTACCATGCAGAGCCTCTCCTCGTCATTGAGCGGTATGTTCCAGGAGCAGGGCTAAGGTTTTTTTTTTAAATCATCATTTTGTCCTCTGTCAAGTTTTTTCTCTTCTATTTTCATAATGGTTTTTCAATTGATGCACGTTTTCTTGATGTTGTGGTGCTGATAAATTATTGCAACTGTGTTTCATGTTGAATAGTATGTCTCATTGACATTTCTATGTTTGTATGAAGAAATTGACACTTTTCATATTTGCTATTCTGTTATTAAAAGTAAAATTTGCAATGTTTTGAATTACTCACTGCACTACTTATGGGTTGTTACCCTTCATATGCGTTGTTTCATGTATTTTGAAAGTTTGTCTGATGCTTTTGTGTCTGAAATCTGAGCTCGTAGTAAAGTAGTTATTACCGGCATAATCTTTTGTACATATTTTCCCTAGATCTAGTGCTGGGAGGTTGCCAAACTGGATATCCCAAGAGACTTTAGCCTCACTCCAGTTCGATGCTTGAATCTCCGAAGATCGCCCCCACATATTCTGAGTTTAGCGCAAATACATATACTCCACTAGTGGAGGGAACCTCATAGCGGCTTTAAAAAGGAACACGACTAGTATTACAGAGGAAGAGAACACCAGACCCCCAGGATTCACAAGTGAGTGTGAGGATGCACGAATAGTCCAGCCATGACTGTCAGGAATACCCTAAGACACGCACCCACTACTGTCCCCCCAGGTTGCCCAAAGGAGGACCCACTTGGTCATGAAGCTGAAAAACAGGACACCTTACCACTTTCTACTATAAACCGGATTTATGAGGTCATGAGTACTGGAGGGGTATTCCCCCTATCAAGGAGCACTGTAATCATAGAAGGTGTCACGGGAACTGTGACAGGGATAACCTTTACCAACCCCCTCGAACTGGAGATAGGGGGGAAAAGAGTGAGTGAACAGTTGTTCTACTTTCATCTTTCCCCGACTAATATCTTGGGTCCGGACCTAATGACCAAACTGAAAATGTCAATCTAGTTTGCTAGAAACAGAGCTATAGATTGCTCCTCCCCTGGAGTTCCCCCCCACAGGGCACAAACCAGCAGTACACTTATATGCCACATGGACACCTACCAGGTTGGCCCCCGCCAGGTGGACTCTCTTCACGTGGACAGTCCTGGAATAGACAGAAAATCTCCTTATGCTAAGTAAAATAGCCTGGTGGTGGACATGCAGAGCACACCAAGTCTTTTTGGAAACCACAAAAAGGTCAAAATTGTTGTTAGCCAGTAAGGTACACAAGCAGCAACAGACCTGGGTATTGGATGTGCATGCCTGCTGAGTCCCCAGAGGCTAAGTGGGGAGCTGTTCCAAGACACATTAGGGTCAATGTCGGTGACAAACAGACCGCAAGTACGCCTGGAATTACCAAGTTCAGCCTCTGTTACCACTTTGGCACCTCCCCGAGTGAGAAACTGGTCCAGGCAAGGTTGCCTGGCACTATGCAGTGCATCCCATGCCCCTGAAGCCTCCTACCTGCTGCCGGATGCCGTGCCCAAGCGAGTGACCATTGGGGGAACTCGACACACCCAGCAAATGATACTGCACCCCAAGGAAGTGCCCCCACCAGCCACATGGGGAGAGTCTCAGAGCCGGAGAAGGCTGGAAACCACACACACCCCCATGCAATGGCCCACTAGGAAGGGCCAAAACCAGGAGCAAGCCCGGAAAAGTTCTACTAAGCCAGGCCCCCACAAACTGAGTAAATTCACCCCCAAGCGGGCTGCATTTGGCCGCCGGCGTGCAAAAGGCACCAGGTTTGAAAGGGACTCCACTCCAGAACCCCAGAGGGATCTGGACTAGTTATGGTGGCAGAGGTCAGGTAGGCTGGCGGCAGCCAGACCCTAGAGAATGCTTTTACTGCCACAGGATGGCCCTCCTGACTGACCATTGCCACCTCAAGACGTACCATGAGCATAGATTGATAGGCTTGGGCCTGTGCCTGCAAAATCTCCATCCACAAGACTAAATCCAAATCAAGCATAGCACATTCAGCCACTAGGAAATCAGTCCGCAAATACCCAACTGCAACAAGAACCAGGTGGTTGGCTAAACACATGGCAACAGCAGCATGATCAAATGTTCTATGTTTGCTGTGAAGTTCAAAAACAACTGCCAATAGCACATCATCCCCCAATCATTCAACTAATTCCTTTTCAAAAACATAAAAACTGTGAGGAATTTAAAGGACAAATCAAATTTGTAAAAAAAACATCTGTTTCAGTAATACACTTATGTGACAAAATCAATTACTAACACACTCACGTTACTGTGGGTGTTTATTTGAGAAAATATGCAATTTAATGTTGATTCTGATGGAACCTCATTCCTTACTTTCCTGTTTTAGTTAACCCTGATTGTTATACAGTGGAAAATAAATGGATGAAAATGGATACATTTGAAAAAATTAAAGATGAACATTAACGTTGGATTCATATTGGGCAATGGGCCATTAAAGAGCTATGCACCTTGGAGACTGTTATGCATTTCTGGCAATCAATTTGGTATCTACAATGAAACGGCCTGGTTCAGACAGAGCACGAACCAAGGGTCGCCCGCCAGACAGTGGTTATGAAAGAGTATAAAAAATGGTTAAACTTGTTAACAAACAGGGTGTGCATTATGTCATTCACTTTATGACAAAACAGGCACCCAGGTCCCTTCACCTAAGTCACTAGGGCAAGCCTCAGATCCAACGTCCCCATTCTACATGTTAGGTCCCTTTTCAGTTTCAAAATGAGGTGACACTCCGGTTCCGGAATCTGGGTTTACTGTGCACTTGGGATAATGGTGTCCCCCATAGAACTCCGTTGTCCATGCACAAATAAGCAACAGTGTGGCACCAAGCCAGTAGGGAAATTCAGCAGGGCAATCAGCCATCTCAGTTTGTTACTCACAGTATGACAAGCCCCAGCCACTCGCATTTTTCCCATAGTAAGCAAGGTATTTTGCCTCTTCCTCTCCCCTAATGCTTACAAACATCCAAAATCTGTTCATCGGATCACGTCTTTCCAAAACCGTGGGAGTAGCGTGTCACTGGATAAGAAGTCCCTGACCACCGCTTAGGGCTGCAGACCCAAAGCATCCTGGATCTAAGCAGGGAGAGTGGAGTGCCTGAGGGAAAGAGATTCTGTAGTTGACAATCACAGCCCCCACACAAAGTGCCTGGATACGCTCCCTATCGCACCCAACTTGTCAAATCAAATTACACAGTACTTCAAGAACATCATCCAAGGAAGCAATAGGCCTGATCCCAGTCATTGCCTCATCCAAATCACACAGGGAGCACAGAGCAGCTTCTCAACCCTCAATGGTATGCCACAATATAACCAACATTACATGAGACCTCAGGAAGGTGCCCAATGACCTGAAGAAAGCAGCCCAAAGTAGCACAAAAATGAAGCTTCCAGAAAAATGGCATAGTCAAACTCCCAACTCCATTAGAGAAAACCTCATTACACACCATGTGAAGGGACCAGAGGAGCATGCATGTGTCCTCAGGACATATTGCAATTACCCACTATCCCTAAATTGTGGCATACCCCCTTCCTATTATGGTGCATTGCGCATGTTTAGGTCAAAAGGTACAATACGCATTGATAAAACTACTCATACTCACAAGCGCACGTTAGGGAAGGTAGAGTACTAGAGGGCCGACAATGCCCATAAAACACTAGTTAGGTAAAAAGAGTCCTTCAGACACTCACAAAGATCACTCCACTAAAACGCTCATCTCTGTCACGGTGAGGAGGGAGGACCAAAAGACACACAAGATAAAACTCAGGTGACCAATGACCGAAAACTCACCGTTTCTTAAAATGATGGCCAAACTGAGGCCCTCCATCCACTTCTGTCAAGGGGCTATGAGAAAACTCTAATCGTAGCTGCACGGGAACAGAGATGCTAGATCCCAAATCCTTCCTGGCATCAAACCAGAGCTCGATATCAACGAGTATCTAGTCTGTTACCTCGGAGGGAAGGGGGAAATTGGATAAAATAACAAACAAAAAGAGACTTTCTTGGCTGGTTCCTCTCATCTGTCTGACCTGCAGCCCTCTGGCGAATTAAGTAGAAACCTAAGGGAAAATAATATTATTAGACTCTCCTATAAATTCTCTACTCTACTCTGTTTCTTAAGTCTTTCTCTCACTCTCTTTCTCTCTAACCTACCATATACTTCCAAGAGCCTTGCCTTCTCTTCTATCTCCTTGAGGTGTTGACTCTGGATAATGGCTATTCACTTCCAACGTGCTTTCTGCAAATTACAATTAAATTTATGTAAATTGTGTCAGGATACTGCCTTTTCCCTTTTAAGTGATACTACTCTATTTTATTACTCACTTCGTTTTTTGTACACCTGTCGCCTTATTTCTTTCTCCTGTCTCTTGTTTTAGTATGCTGTCAACAGTATGTTATGTTATGTTATGTTAATAAAGCATTTATTAAGCGCACTATCACCGACTGGTTTCTTGGCATTGAGATCAACAGTAACATAAACGTGGATGAGAGATGGAAAGTTATTAATATGCTTGTCTGTAGAGCCAGGTCTTCAAGGCTTTCCAAAATGAGAGGAGGTCTTGGCAGGTCCGGATCTCAAGAGGGAAGGTGTTCCACAAACAAGGAGCAAGTGTTGCAAACCTGCGGCCTCCAGAACGCTTGAGTTTAAAAGGGAGCGTCTGGAGGAGGCCATTATGGGATGAGCGGAGGTTGCGAGATGGTACGTACTTTGTAATAAGTTGGTCAATGAATTTGGGACTTTTGCAATGCAAGGATTTGAAAATCATACATCCTGTTTTAAAGGCACAGCGCTGGGTAACTGGAAGCCAATGAAGTTTTATGAGTAAAGGAGTGGCTGCATGCCACCTCGGTTGATTCAAAATCAGCCTAGCGGCATAGTTCTGTACCATCTGGAGGCGTTTAGACAAATATAGCGGGAGACCTAAATAAATGGAGTTCGCGTAGTCCAGATGGGACAGAACGGTGGCGATCACAACCTGGGTAATTGCCTCCAAGGTGAGGAAACGCCGGACCTTCCGAATTTTTTTAATTGGAAAAAGCATTTCGAGACCACCTGGCCCACCAGTACCTGCGAGTTAATGGCACAAGGTTATTTAATAATACTACACTGGCAAGTTTTTACTATACTAGCTTAATATTGACTCCTCTTACTTGTTGACTATCCTGTCTTTCTTTTAATCTTCCTATTTGAATTATTAACTTCCTTGTTCTTCTTATCTTCTTTTTACATAGATATATGCCACTAGTTCCTGTCACTAGGTACACTCTGCAATAGAATTCGTCCACAAACTTTTCTCTGGGTAAGTATTCACTAGATAGCTTTTCTACATTGTTCATTACTGATTTACACGTTTCCAATTCCTTGTTACTTAGCTCTGTTTTTCTTTTGTCTCCTACAGCCGCTCCGCATTCAGCTTCTCCGCTCCTCAGGACTCGGGCTTTTAACTGACGAGGTGAGACAATTGCCTTTAACGCCTCTTGCTGTTTTTCTCTTGTCAGCTTGCTCTCCGGTTGCGCTCCGTTCTCGACTTTCTCAAAAGTGGCTATTAACTGGGACTTTAATCTTGGGACATGAACTATGGGCACTGAAATAACGTTACCAAAAGCTGTCAGACACGACGTGTTGTTTTTTAAACAAGCGTGTGTTGAATTGCAAGGTTTTTCTCTCAAGAAACTCACGAACTCTGAAAATACACTCCGTAACATCTCGAATCTTCAGTGAAGTGCGCAGATTCCTCCTAGAGCGCGCTCCACCTGGACTCGGCTGCACCTGGGAACACAAACACTAGACAGCTGACCTCTGTCCTCCGACAGCGGCCATCTTAGAGTTCCAATATCGTGTTCTGTCTGACCAGGAACCCCTTATTGGCCTCAATGTCGGGTGTGTATATTCTCTGTGCATGGACCAATGCTACCTGGGGTCCAAGGGTCCTGACAACTACCTTGCAATAATTGGGCAAAATGGATGTACAGAAATGCCCCAAAAATGACAAGCACAGGAATTTCCAAGTCCGAATAATGATGCATGTTTATCTGAAAACTAACCTACAACCCAAAGCTCTTATCCAACAGGTCTGCAATTGAGCCTTATGTGCAGCACCCTTACTGAGGCCTGGTACCTCTTTAGTAGCAACCTCGGAAGTCTCAACGAGGCCTGAGGGTTCAAGCCAAAAAGACTGCAAACTATTAAGCAAAGAAACCCCCGGATGCCAGAAAGCAACAGAGGATTCTCCAGACACCATCCCAAGTTAAATGTTAAATGTCGTATACTTGTAAAGCGCACAGCTGCCCCAGCAAAGGGGCGTCCCGGCGCTGTATACCGCTGGGGAACCCATCCTGGCTTTCCCTGTGAGATGGTCCCTCCTGGGGATCTCCAAGGTGAAGGCAAGCATCCCCGGCGCTGATGGGGCCGTTAGTAGAGATTAAGCAAGCTATTGCCCAGAGTTGCTGAGTGGGACCCATGGTTGGAGTAGGCACCGAGGCGAGAATTATCGAGTCCGCTGACCATGGCCCAAGACCCTGCCGCGTCGGGAATCGAACCCTGGTCCCGGGCCAACCTCTGCTTCCGGGTCTGCCGCCTCTAACCAGTGAGCCACACCACTCCACTCCACTCCAAGTCCTGCAATGTTCCAAAAGTTATATATTACTTCATCTTTGTACACTATCTGCCTAGCATGGGTGTGGCCACATCCATCCATAGCGAGAAACTTTCTAGTCACATAAAGCCTACCTCAACATTTCTACTGTGCTTGCATAGGGGCTTCTCTCACCTCACTTACACTAAACCAAACACTAGTATTTGTGGAATTTGTGGAATTCGTAGGGGTATTTATAAAGCGCAACGTTCGCTCCGGAGGGAGCATCTTGGCGCTAAATTTCCTGTTAGAGGGTAGGAGAAAACATCACAGAAAACTGCGGGAGTTAGATGGCTGCCTTAGTGTAGTCGTCGGGAAGGTTAAAAATCCAAGTTTTAAGCATTTTTCTTGTGTTTGAAGTCTCAGATGTTTCGGAATGAGGTTCCAGGCTTTTGCGGCCAGGAAGCTTAGGGTTTTTCCACCTTTAGTCTTCAAATTGAATTTACCTGGGAGGATGAGGTTGTCATGGGATGAGCGGAGGGATCTACTCGGGTTGTAGTGGGGGAAGCGTCTGGTAAGGTATTTAGGGCCGGTTTTATTGAAAGCCCGGAAGGCGACAATCAGCATTTTGAAGAAAATTCTTTTGTGGAGTGGCAGCCAGTGTAGGAATCTTAGAGATGCGGATATAGATGCTCTTCTGGGCAGCTTTAGGACCAGACGGGCAGCGGTGTGAAGTACACTTTGAAGCTTGGTCAAAGTGGACTTTTTGGCACCGGCCAGGATGCCGTTACAGTAGTCCAAGCGTGAAATAATCAAGGCCACTGTCACTGTTTTCCTGGAATCTAGCGGTAGGAAGTCGAAGAATTTCTTTAAAGATCTTATAATTCCGAAACGGCCCGCTACGGTTCTGACGTGCTGGTCGAAGGATAGGTCTGAATCGAAAAGGACGCCTAGGTTCCTGGCAGATGTTACGGTCTGAGGGGGGGCCGCAGAGTTTTCCGGCCTGGGCAGAAGGTGGTGTTTTTACCAATGGGGAGGATCTCCGTTTTGCTGGAGTTACATTTGAGATGGTTAGTCTCCATCCATTGGAAGACTGCCGTCAGACAGTTTTTGAGGTTAAGTTCTCCCTTGGTAGAGTTGTTTTCCAGGGGTACGACGAGTTGTGTGTCATCGGCATACGATGTTACAGGTATGCCGAATGACTCAATCAGGGATAGCAGTGGGATAAGGTAAATGTTGAAAAGGAGGGGGCTCAAAATGGACCCCTGGGGTACACCTGAAGATACCCTCTTCTCTTTGGAGTGGAAGGGGCCAAGAGCGACAGTTTGGGACCTGTCGGATAAAAATGATTTTATCCAGGATAGAGTCACTTCTGAGATCCCTATGTCCGCAAATCTACTAATCAGGATGGCGTGGGAGATGGTATCGAACGCCGCGGTAAGGTCGAGAAGGATGAGAATGGCATTCTTCTTCTGGTCTTGTATCATCTTTATAGAGTCGGAAAGTTCGATCAATGCTGTTTCGGTCGAATGATTGGGACGAAAACCAGATTGTTGCTGGTGGAGTATATTGTGAGCTTCCAGATAACATTTGAGTTCTCTGTAAACCACTTGTTCGGTAATTTTTCCCAAGGCTGGGAGAAGCGAAATCGGACGAAGATTGGTAAGATCTGATGGGGGTTTGTTAGCTTTTTTCATGAGGGGTTTAACTATTCCCTGTTTCCACAGGCGGGGGACAGATCCAGTGTGGAGCGAGGAGTTAACGATATCGTTAATGATAGGGTTCACCACGTCAATGAATTGATGGAGTATTTTGGGACGACAGGGGTCAGATGGAGAGCCAGATTTGCATGCCAGGATGACCTCTCTCGTTTGATCTAAGGTGACCGGTGTAAAGTTCTTAAGGCTACCAGTTGGGGAGACTGTCTGAGGTGGGTCGAATGTACCTTGAGTTATTTGATGGCGGGGGGAAATTTGTCTGAATGGCGTTGATTTTTTCCTCAAAATAGTCAGCTATTTTAGTGCAAAGGTCCTGAGATGGGGGGATTTCGGGTTGTAGAGCCTCGGGATGGGTGAACGATTTCACTATCGAGAACAGAGTTTTTTGTTGCTGATTAGACTCTTTAATGGCGTTGACATAAAAGGTTTTTTTGCCGGATTTAATGCTGGAAAGGTATTTTCTCCTTAGTTGGCAGTGTTGTATGTGCTACGCCATTTGCGTTTGGCTTTTCTGCACAGTAAATGAGAAGAGGCTAAGTCAGGGGTGAACCAGGGGGCATTGGTTTTGGGATTTTTATCTGTTTTGCGGCGGCGATTGGAAGGATTTCGCGTACTGATTTCTTGGGAGATCCAGTTGTGAAAGAGGTTTGCGTCGTGTTTGATATCTCCGGAAAGCGTGGGGGCCTGAGATTGGAGTATGGGATTAAGTGCAAGAATTTCTTGAACATTTTTCCAGTTGACGGGGTTGTCACAATGTGGGTTGGGTTTGCTGGAGGTTTGTGGGCGAGCATTTTTGATGTGGAACAAGAGTATTCCACACTCACTACACAGCACACAACACATGGTATGAGGACATGACCACTGTAGGCGCTAGGACATTGGCTTGGTTGTCCTATGTCTTCTCACTGATACCCCACTCTGCAGGTGCAGACAGACTTTACTTATCCCAAGAAATAGCCACCAAAAAAGCAAAATGTCTCTTCCACTTGTACCTATGTAGTATTGGGGCCAAGATACAACCTACTTGAGCAGAACCCCAGAGAGTAGAAGTAAACGTTCCCATTATGAGACCAACTCCACCGCAATGTACCTTCTCACTGAGCCTAGCGATATTCAAACTGAGTTAGACAGGACGAGCAGGCAGGGCACCTTAGGAGTGGACACTGTTTGGCCCCAACTTTTTCTAGAAAAGACGATCTTGGAGAGAGCGAAACCACCATACCAGTGCACAAACATGTCCGCTCCTGCCTCCGACTGTGGTCCCAGGGTGGCTCTAAGGGTGTCGGGTGCAGTCTACTTTAAAAACAAATGGACCCCAAGCATGGAACTCCAGTGCAGGGCCATCCACCTTGATGATACAATAGAAAATGAGTCTAGAAGGGAAAGGTTGAAATCTCAGACAATGAGATAGATATGTACATGTGGCTAGAATGTAAGGGGCAACCCCTAATTGCACAGAAACTAAAACTGTATTACTTGTGTTTCAAAGACAAAGAAACAATCCCTCCTGGGGACTGTGGAGCAATGCTGCACATACCAGACATGCAATGGGGCACCTCTGCACTGATGGATATCTACTGGCAATGTGACGAGTTTGCATATGCTCAGGTCATCCCCAGATGGCGACGCTTGCACGCCCTCAAACCATACACACGATGACCCTGGTCTTCCCCAGAGAATACCTATCCAAGTTGTTTAAACATAGGCTACAGAAGAAAACTACTCTATTGCATCAAGGTTGAGAAATAAGAACTGCTGTTAATTTTGGCTGGACTCATCACAAGGACATTCGGGAAGAAAGACATTCAAGTAAACACGGGAGGGTCCATACCCTTCTTCAACCTGCAAACAAAGGTGAATGCCCACTGGTTACAAATAAGCAGGTGGGAATTATTGAAGATAATCAGCAAGACTGAGCTTGGCCTAAATGCTCTCAAGGAAGAACTAAGAGCCATCCACCTCATGGTGATGCAACATCAGTATGTGCTGTACTTGATGACCTCAATGGAAGTATAGGGGGTGTGCCAAGATCGGTGCATCCTGCTGTACTTTTATCCCTGGAAATGATATGGACAATGATACATTAACTCTTGCCATCTAGCCATTGCATTGTGTACACGCTAACATGAAGAAGGAGGGAGGTGCCCCTGAGCAGGACTGGTTTATCGATTTGTTTTCTTGCCTCCCTAGGTGGGTGACCAGGCTGTGCACGTCATTGCTTCCAATTGTAATTTTTGTGCTGTTTTGTGTGGTTTCCTGCAAGTGGTGCTTTCCTGATGTAGAAATACAGTCTTCAAATTAGGTAGAATGCAAGTAATTCGGGAGATAGTAACAGACACAGCAGAAACACACCGAACCTCAAATAATGTGACTGACATGAAGTGTGAGGCAAATGATGATGAAAATACAACTATTTTACCCTATGCTATAATCCTGTACACCACCCTATTCTTTTACACTCAAGTCTATGCCACTTCACTGTACATTTCGTTACTCTACGCTACTGCACAGAATGCTATTCTACTGTGGCAACTCCACTCTAAGACACTACACTCTATGCTACTCTACGACATTCCACTCTGAGCCACTTCATGGCACACCACTACACTCTTTGCAATTCCACTGTACACCACTCCACTCTACAGCACTCTAATATACTCAACTGCAGTATACACCACTCCACTCTATCACAATCCACTGTATGGTATTATACTATATAACACTATATTCTACGCCACTCCACCAAATGGCACTCCATTGCACGTCACTACATTCTATACACTTCTACAGTCTATGCTATTCCACTGTGCAACACTCCTCTGTACATCTCTCAACTTAACTGCACTAAAATCAACATTATTGCACTCAACACTACTTCACTGTACACTACTCCACTGAACGCCACTTCACTCTATGTTACTCCGCTGCATGCCACCACAGTTCATCCTATTCCACTCTACACAACTCTACTCAATGCCACTCCATTCTACCTCACTCCAGCAGTGTATGCTATTCCGCTGTACACCATTTCACAATACACCCCTGTAATGAGGGAGGTGTCAAGACTGTCTGTGGAGGTGTGCGACTTATAGTAATTTGAAGGCGGTGCACAGGAATAAATGTAAGTTATAACTATGACTTATAGTAATTTCAAAGAGGTGCGTAAATCATGAATTTAAATCATAACTATAACATCAGAATTTCTAATGTTGGTGTAGTTTAAGTTGTGTTTGTTTTCAAAGAAGAAATAAAGCTTTCTGAACTATCACTTATCCTTAACCTTTGTTTTTTTCACAGAATTTTAGGTATATGCAGTTCAGTAAAATCAAAGGTCTTGGCTAAGCCATACCTAAAAAAAACATTTCTTGCAGAGTGTTTCTTCTGTCAGATAAACTGCATCATTGCTTTCCATTTACAAAGTGACACTCAAGGCAACTTTGGAAATATTTATTTTCTGTTGAAATTTACTTTTGCTGTATAGTTCCTTAATTCGGCATGTTTGTCATGTGCTGGTATTTTGCACTTCTCTGTATTAACCTAGGTAGCTGGCTTCATATTAGGCCACTCCAACTTTTGCAGAGAATGCACTGAGAGCACAGTGCAATGGCATATACACAGAGAACACACTGACCCACACCCGATTACCTGGCCTCAGACCCCAGGGTTTAAATCGTTGAACATATTAGTTAGAACCACGGGCAGAGTGAATAACCTAAGTCATCAACTGACCACACTTCACCAGATGTAATCAGTGGGCTGAGTATTTTTACAAATTTAAAAGCCAACAGGTTAAACTTGTATTGTTCACATGCAGCACACTGGTATGCCGAAAGATTTACAAACACATGCATTTAAAAGTGTAGTTCACTTTTAAAAAGTAATACATAATCTAAGCAAGGTTGTGGCTAGACAGAGGCCTTTAACACAGTGAACTGTCTTTGTAACTGAAATAAGTGAGGATTATGCCATACAACTGTCTCCCTAAGCCTCCTATGCGGTAAAAGGTGAGTATAGATGGGCAACAAACAAGCAATAGGTGCAGTATAACAGCGCAATAGAACGCCTACAAATAAAGATTCCTATTAAAATTCATAACATCCATACAAGTCTATAAAAATGTCATAACTATCTTACTATTATATTGTTGAGAACCTATGACGTAGCAGTGTGTAAGATTATTCAGATAGCAGCAGGGGTCACATTTTCTTACCATGCCTAATGAGGATGCATGCTGAACCAACTACATTGTGAAAGTAATGGAAGTTTATCTGGGTAACTGAACTAATTGCCCTTACAGGATATGGAAGAATGCTGGAATCAAACTATAATGAGTTTGTTTTGTTTTTCTTACTTAAAAAGGAGAGCCTATATAGAACAAAATTCCATTAGTCTTTGATAAATCCCCTCGTAGACAGATTTGACTATTATGGGCGCTTGAAAGAAATTGAGAGAAATATGCATTGCATCAAATGAAATCCACTAAATATTAATTGGGTAGTTGGTAGCATAGGGAACATTATAATTGTGCACCATCCCAGCCTTTCTGCTAAAAGTGTTTATTATTAACAAAGGTGATCTACATTACAAAGGTGCTTTTAGACGAAAGTGGTACATGCCGTGTTATTGAATTAAAAAAGATCAAATATCTCAGAATAAATCTATTAAACAAAAAATACAAAGCATGTAACAGTTGCATTGTACCTGTCGTTTGTTAAGTATCCACTGATCCTTCAACACACTCTGATTCCTGGAGCTGAATGAACTCATTTGCCCAAAAAAAATTATTAATGTTCACTCTGCTGGCAGAACCTCTTAATTCCCGCTACACATGTCAGCATATTATGACTGGGTGCTGTCAAATTCTAATGACAAAAAAAAATCCCTTTTCTGCCTTTTCATGCTGTGCTTGGTAACCTATAGGCTGGAAATAATTTGAAAGCTAAATTTCTTTTGAAAAACACTAAACTCGGTCATGTATTATTTCCCCAGCTTTTCTTAAAGCCCGGCCATTGATGGCCTTCTAGTTCTCCAACATCTTATTCATTAAAGAAACGAAAATTGATTTTCTCCCATATCATGCCTACTTGAAAATGTAATCTTAAATGACAGCGTTCAGATTTGATGAAGTGATATTTTGATCTGGAAGTTTAAAATATATATTATGAGCGAAACAAACGTCCATGGTGAACACACAGGAAATTTATGTTATTGTTTTTTTAACTAATTAAATAGTCAAATTACATATTTTTGTGATTTTCCTTCAAGCAATCTGTTCTTCATACACCATTTAAATACAGCAGACTTTTGTTAGTCTTACAACACTGTACAATCTGAACTGAAAGTCTATTGATCTTCTTGTTATTATGCTTGTTTCAGAAATGCTGTATGCAAAGCAGCAGAACCCTACCTCCCATTGCAAGTCGCTAATAGATTGGCTTCAAAATTTATGTTACAAGTGTCCAACAAATCAGGAATAAAAGCATGTGAAAGCCTGTGTAGTCTCTATCAAATTACTCATTCTTCTCACAGTAAAAGCCTTTAGCTAGAGCCTGACCAAAGAATTTTAAATATCTCATTATATATAAGTCATTGTTCAAAGTGTCCCTAAATGGGATTAAGCATTGGTCACATAAGAGTTTTCTGCTACACTGGAACCCCCGCTCCCTCCTCACCTTGACTCAAATCAAGGCTAATGATAGATTTCCAGCAAAATGGTAAAATATGAATTTTCATTGAATGACTCTCCGACATTATCAAATCTAATTCATTATTCCCACTTTTATCAAATGGGTATTTCATTGCACTGCCTTGGAGCATTTAACGCCAAAACACATATGTATGCTGTATACTTAATGACCATGTTTTAGCTCAAATCCAGCAGAGATACCATTAGTTAGGAGTTGCTACTTGTGCATTTAAATAAAATCTAGTAATTGGCCTATTCTTTCTTTCTTGCTTCCTTCCTTAAATTCTTTTTTCAAAAGGTATGTGTAAAAATATTGGATGTCTCAATTTCTGTACTGGGAGAATACTACGCACACATATTACGTTCAACTACCTATTGTGTTCAATGAAGTTATTCTTTAAAACAGATGTTTGATATTTCACCGAGTAGAGCTGCTAGTAAAATTTCCCAGGGCTGCCAGGTGTCTGATAAAAATAATAATTCTCCCATAACTATTCCGCTATCAACAACATTTGATAACATTTCTCTGATCTCTTTTCGAGATAATTTTCTGTGCTATCAACTGTACGCGAATATGGCTTGGCTGTGATAGCTTTAAGTCGATGACTGTTAAACACTGCCTTCTGCATGTTATGGTTCCTTTTGAAATAAAGCAATTATCTCTTAAATCCTTTCTGGCAAATGATGTGTCTCAAAAACACATAAATATAGCAAAAGCATATTGAAAAGGGAATTCAGATGTTAGATGCCATTCCTTATAGGTCTGCTAGCACTGGAATCACTTAAATTTGAACATCAAGGCATGAACACATTTAAGAAAGTAAAATGCAATAAAATAGGCTGTGTCACACACATGCATAAAATACAGATTGTCTGCAGCGCATTTGTCTGTTTTGTGCAGTATTTTGATAAAGTACATTAAGGTTTGTGTTTATAATTTAGAAAACAATTCAAGTCTTTATTTTATTTAGTTACGGGTCGAGACACCTAGATGCCTTGAAATATGTCTTAAGGCACTATGGGGCATATTATCAAGGGGGTTTATCACCGCTTTTTTGGCTTTAAAAGCCAAGAAAACGGAGATAAAATTATCTCCCTATTACCTAGCTGCCGCTAACACCAGTTAGCGACAGCTAGTAGGAGATAGCGACCATCTTGGGCCCCACTTTGCATGTCAGTGATATTTATCACTAATGAGATGCAAAGTGGGCGTGCCAAGATGTTAGAGACTGAAAACAGTCGCTAACATCGCTATCTCCTATTACCAACTTTTGGAGATATTCGCGCTAAGCGGGAATATCTCCAAAAGCTAACACCTGCCCTGAGCAGTTCTTAGCCATGTTATCCAATGGGAGGTGGATAACATGGCTAAGAGCATTAGCTCGCTAATGCATGAATATCGCTGACTTTTCAGCGATATTCATGCTTTGCGGCGATTTTTACCGCATTTGCGTTAAACCTTGGTAATACCAAGGTTTATTTGCGGTAAAAATCGCCGCAGCGCTGCGGTAAATGTTTGTCTCTAACCCAGCAATAGCGATAATTATCGCTATTGCTTGGTAATATGCCCCCATATATTTTTTACCCCGGTACCACTAGAGGTGAAATTTACTGTTGCATATATTTATACAGATATGTATGGTAGATTGGCTCAAGGCCATGACATTGTGATCTGTAATGCCATCATAAAGTCTTGCAATTCATAGGTGATAGCACCCTGCCTCGCCTCCAGGGTGTAAGAAGGAGGGGTAACTCAAATTAGTAATGAGCACATGAGGTCACTGTCTTAGGCAAGCTCAGATGACTCAAGAGTGGGTGGAAGAAAGCTAGTTTACTGATCCAGATGGGTGAAGTGGATATTTTTACTCAGCAAGAATGCCCAACAAATGCAAAATACAAGCTACACATGTAATGGGTGTGGCTAAGACCCAATGACATGCGAAGGGAGAAAACTGTATAGAACGTGTGTGGCTGATGTTGACCTACAAGGCATGGGCCCACACCAGATTTCCAGGCCTTCATTATATCCAGATGGGATACATGTAGGTATAATTTAATGCTTTGCATATTCCTTGGTTATCCTAAAAATGTAATTGTTCCTTGCCTGTTTACCAATGTTGGACATCTGCAATAGAGCATATGTGGTTGATCAATAATGTTACACAGGTACAATGTGCTGGACAGCACCAAGAAAAATAAGGATAGGTCAGGCTCTCTAACACTAATATTAAAGGTGAGTCACATGCATCTGGATATTATAAGAACTTTTCTGTTCCAAAGTGGGAAAAAAAGCTCGTACACTTTCCTCTAACAGAGTCCAGCAAATGATTTGCGAGACATTACAAGTTATGAGTTGAGGCAAAGCACTAGCAGACATGGAAGGAAGGGGCAAAGATAATGCCCCATAGGGCTGTGGAGTACAACATCCTTAGATCACAAACCCACGGAGAAAAGAAGACACTAATTCAGTAGTCAAGAGGATGTACTATATCTGAAGCCTCGCAGCTAATGAATTCAAAATATTGCAGACAGTCGAGAAAGTGAAGGTATTTCACATCAATATCTCTTCAATTCATAATGTGGAGTCAAAACCAAGGGGCATAATAACAAGGGCCGGCAAGAAATATCGCAAAGCGCACTTGCAGATTTATCTCTTTAATGTATTGCCTGGTTAGCACATTATCAACAATGTGCATCACTGAGGCAATAAAAATTCCAGAGATTGTGTGGATATCGCCGTTTTCCATGGTGGAAAATGGCAATATCCTAAATGATAGGGCCTCTGGTCTTAGCCAGAGAATCCACCCCCTATGTTAAGTATGCCTTAGTCGGAAATTTAACAGACGTTAAATTCCTGCATTAGGGCATACTTAACGTGATTTAAATAATCGCTACCCTTCCTTGTTAATATCCCGAAGCTGCCTTCGCGATATTTTCCCTGGTTGGTTTCACAGCCACGCCTACTTTGCATCTCATTAGCGATGCACAGTTAGGCGTGCTGGAAACGGGCGCTAAGTCACCAAAACACGCGATAGCGTGTCTTTGCTGATAAGGCGATAAAATTATCGCCGCTTTTCGGCCAAAAATGGCCGCAAAAGCGGCGATAATTTTATAGCGCCGCCTTGGTAATATGCCCCCAAGTTGTAAACTATGCAGGTAACAAGGCTAACAAATAAATTTAAATCAAATGTTGTTTTACTGTGGTTCACTAAATATAATACAACGTAAACACATTGATTTTGTTTTTTTTAATTTATTTTTTAACCCCTTCGCTGCGGCGGGAATTCCGCCGCAGCGCTAAGGGGGCGGGGAGGTCGAGCAGCGCTCGCATGCTCGTGACGGAGCCGCTCCGTCACGAGCCATGGTTGAGCTGTGCTCGTGACGGAGCGGTTCCGTCACGAACGCGCCCGCTCAATGGAACGCGCCGCGCAGTCGCGCAGGCGCGCCGAGCGGGCCATGACGGAACCGCTCCGTCATGAGCACAGCTCAACCGAGGCTCATGATGGAGAGGCTCCGTCATGAGCACAGAAGGGGTTAAATAGTCCTTTGATCCCATTGTGTTGTTTATTTTGGAGTTTTATTGTGAACAAGTGTTTCTGGACAATAGGCCTGATGCCAGGCACCATCTCCGATTCCTCTTCATATTTTGAAGAACAGGGACATATTGAACAAAGGAAGACATTACCAAACATATCATCCTTTAGCTTGATTATAAACTAATTCTCATTTTTCCATAGAGGGAAAAAAGGGAAGTCAGCAATGGGCATAAGAAACGCAGTTGTATGACAGAGGCACGCATGGCTAAACCACGCATGCCTCTACTACATGGTCCCAAAAACGAATGCGTCTGACCAACACATTCCTTTACCACGCATTCCTTTACCATGCAATTTTGTGGTAAAGGCATGACTGGTAAAGAGATATGTGGTAAAGATCACACCCCCAAACCCCCCGCCCTGAGTCTTAAAAACTACCCTACTGCCATTCTGAGCCCTAAACAATACCTGCCCCTGAGGCCTAAACACTACCCGACCCCGAGCCCTAAACACTACCCGACTCCCCAAGCCCTAAACACTAACCTGGCCTAATAAGCTTGCAAGCTTGGTAGGAGAGACCCATCTGGCCAATGGGTCTGCAGGTTGAGGGAAAAATTTAAGCCATAACCAAGAACATCTGTCTTGTCTGTGTTGCATTTAAGCTGGTTAATACTCATCCAGTGGAATATTGATGATAGGCAAGGGTTAATGGCCTCATGAGTAAAAGGCTCACCCTTCTTGAAAAAGAACAGCAGCTAAATGTACGAGATTAGTGTACAAGATTATCTGAGCCTCAAAAGACTCCACTAATGCTGCTAAAGGGGTGAAATAGATTATAACAAATGTGGCATAGGGCTGAGTCTTGGGGCACTCCAACCGAGACATTGCTGTGCAGGACAAGAAAGGTGGGATACAAACCTCCTGATATCTGTCTTCGCAGAAGGATTTCATTCACTTCAGCGATGTGACCCTGGTATCTATACCAACTAGACAGGCAAGTAGCCTGGAGTGCGGGACCGCATCGAATGCTTCGGAAAGGTCAAGGAGTACCAGGACTGCTTTCCTACTGCATCTAATGTATATTTTATCACTTCGGACACCTCCAGAAGTGCTGACTCTGTACGAAGTTTAGGCCTAAACCCTGATTGGCTGGGATGAAGGAGTGAGTTGGATTCAATATAGTCTGAAATCCGCTGGTTTACAAACCTCTCCACAAGGTTTGATAAGACAGGCAGTAAGGAAATAGGCCAATAATTGCTTGGAATGTTTGAGTTTGCATTGGTTGTTTTCAAAAGAGACAGAATTTTAGCCCAATGCCAGTTCGTAGGGTCAATGTCAGATAAGGAGACTTGTTTGGTACGGAACTGCTTAGGCTGCTGACCATTGTCAGGGTACGTTTTTTTCTGGTGGCCAGATTGAGAATGTGAACCAGACCCTTTCCCCTGTGAGTTGTTTTGGGGGGCCTGAAGAGAACTTCTTTTTTGTTCTCTACCTCCTCCTTCTCATGGGAACCCTGACCATCCTTTTGGGAGTCCACCCGAAACCTTTCTGGACACTGGTGCTGACCTAGAGGTCCACCTCCTCAGCAAGCTACCTGGTGTCAGTAAGATAGCTATCAACCAGGTGTTGGTGCAGCTCTGGAAACAAGTATCAAGAATATGTTCCTTCAAAAACAAGCGATGCAATCCTTTATAATCAATACCTTTGCTGCTCCTCAACCAGCTCTTCAGTGCCTTATTAGCATAGCCCAAAATATCCACCCATGTTGGTGTAGAGCATTTGTGCCTGGCTCTGAACTGTTTCCTGCACTTCTCCGGGTCAACCCAAACTTGCTGGCTAAAATGGCCTTCATGGCAGTGTAGTTGGTTTGGTCCCTCACCTCTAATGTAAGGAGTGTGTCCCTCCCCACTGTGGGCATGTACTGCCAAATACTACCCCCCAGAACTCCTCTGGGACTCTGTGCACTTTCAAAGCTACGTCATAGGCTGCCAACTATGTATCTATGCCATTCCCCACATAATAACTGTGCCCTATATATTTTGGGATATGAAATCTGGACTCATGAAGACACTGCAGTTATGCTGCCACCAATGTTTTTGTTAATGGACCCCACCTGGAGGGCTCTGATTTCCTTCTCTGTAAGGCTAAGCTCATTGGCCATCTTCCTTTCCTCCATGGCCAGTCTCTTCTCGAGCTTGCACATTATCCAGCTTAGCAAGGGTCTGCTCCATATCAATCTTGACGAGCTCTAAATTTGAGTTTCCTCTCCTTTCACCTGTCCGCCAGCTACTCAAGGGACAGGTTCCTTAAGGACACACAGCTGCCGGATCCAGAGTGGAATAGCAGTCTTGGGAGAAAGTTGCTCCCCCCCTCCATAGGCTGCATGACAAGACTGTCTATCATTTCCTGCTCCGATCTTTCTTCAGACTTAGATCCCTCTTCGTCATCCATTTTGCCTTCTGGATGGGCTGCAGCCCATGCTCTTAAGGCTTTCTGAAGCTATGCCTTCTTGGCACTTCTCTTGTGGAACATCCTTGTCTCCTGGCAGAACCTCTTGAGCTGTGCCACTGTGTATGCCTCCAGGTTGATCAGCTTGAATTCCATATTGCCGGGTAGGACCACAGACATATATTGAGGAGAAAATGGGACATGGGCAAAAGAACTTGGTAAAAAATTTAAAGATGTCATTTCAGGGAGAATTGAAAATGGTTTGAATTGTTTCAAGTATAATGTTGTAGTGAACAAGGAGTTACTATATGGCATAGCACAAACACAAGTTGTATCCTCACCGCTAATCACCAGTGATAGTAATGAGATTCCCAGTTGGCTGAGATATGCACCCATGCCAGGCAGGAACCACCACTCTAGTCAGGGCAAGCTAGATACACACTAAAAGATAACATGTGCTCACACTCTGGTAGCTTGGTACAGAGCAGTCAGGCTTATCTAAAGAGGCAATGTGTGAGGTATTTGTGCAACACATGCACAGAGACACAATGAAAACACCACAAAAACTAAATTATTATATTCTGAACAAAACAAGACCAAAAGTTTTAAAAATCCAATGTATAGCAGTTGAGATATTGAATTTTAAAGGAATAAATGAAGTAAAGCTCTTAGAAGCAAGTAGCACTAAAAGGTTTATAACAGGTTGCGCTGGACCTGGGCAAAATCAAAGTTCTGGCTGACCACGATGGAGCAGAGGCTGGCTTCAGAACCCACGCAGGCGAGTGTGTACAAAGTGCAATTCCTGTTAGCAAATAACAAAATTCATCAATGGCGAGCTCTCCAGGTGCAGGATGCATCAATCTTCTCTGCGCTGTGAAGGCGATGTATCAGTTCTAAAGATTGGTGCTATAGTCGAGAGGCATCTAGCAATGTGCCTTATTCTACCATGCACTTGAGGGGATGGGTCGATTTCACCAGGCTGCAGCATCTGTGATATGCTGTCCGAAGCGCCGATCTCTGCAGGCATTGGTTCCGATGTGATGTGCTGATTTTACTCCTGCAACTGGGTTGGTGCATTGTTTCTGCTACACGCAGACAGGAAGTGTAATGCAAGTATCTGGCCTACTTCCAGTGAGCTAGGCACAGGAGCTGGGGTAGAGACTTTGAAATCCCTGAGTCTCAAGCAATAGGAGGCAAATCAGAAAGCAATTAAAGATCACTTTGAGTGAAGGCAGATTCCAGCCTTACTTCAGCAGAGTCAGAGAGCAGCAGGGCAACAAACAGAAAAACATACCTTCCAGATCAGCAGTCCAGTTGAGTCCTTTAGGTAGCACAGCAGTTCTTCTGGCAGAGCTTCAGTTGCAAGTCCGGTAGTGTATGGTTTTAGGTGGTCAGAGACCCAGTACTTATACCCAAAGGGTCTTTGATATAGGGGTGACTTCAAAGTAGCTCCCCAAGAGCACAAGGAACCCTTTCAACCCAGTCCTGTCTGCCGGGCTATTCGTGAGGGGTAATCAGTCCTTTGTATTGGGGCGGGACACTGCTATTCGTGAGGGGTAATCAGTCCTTTGTATTGGGGCGGGACACTGCCTATTCAAGTGAAGTATTAGCCCCTACCTTCCTGCCCAGACAAGGCCATCAGAATGCAGATCTATGTAGATGGGTACTCAGACCTATCTATTATTCCTGTGTTGTAGCTGTCTAGAGGGAATGCACAAAGTCAAGATGGCACCCACCCCATACATGTATTGGAGACAGGCTGTCAGGTGCATAGAATGTTAAGTGCAGAGAAATGTCCACATTCTAAAAGTACAGTAATGTTGAATCCAACTTCACCATTCCAAACATACGAAACATAAAAAAGCTGTTCCACTCTGAATACGAATTATCGCTTAAAGGTATATTAAGGAATTCCCAATGCTAGCCTATGAAAGGAGAAGCCTCGCACTAGTGAAACATTAAACAGGCTGTTTGTCACTACCAGGGCATGTAAAACGTAACGGTACATGCCTTAGAGTTACTGAGGGCCTACATTAGGGGTGCCTTATCTGTAATAAAAGGGGAGTTTAAGGCTTGGCAAGCAGTCTAGATGGCAAGTCACAGTGGCAGCAAACTTCACACACACGCATTGCAATGGCAGGCCTGAGGGAAGTTTGAAAGGCTACTTATGTGGGTGGCAAAATCAATGCTGCAAGCCCACTAGTAGCATTTGACTTTCAGGCCTTGGGTACATGTTATACCACTTTACACTGGGCTTAATAGTAAATCAAATATACCAATCAGGTTTACACCAATGTCATCATGTTCAGGGGAGAAGCACATGCACTTTAGCACTGGTTAGCAGTGGTAAAGTGCTCAGAGTCATAAGGCCAACAAAAAGAATAAGCAAAAACAGGAGGTAAAAGGCAAAAAGTCTGGGAAAGACCACCCTAAGAAGAACAGGTCAAACAGCTCTTTAGCCAGGCCTGATATACCCCCCTCGCCAATTTTAATCCGACTTTCATGCGTCCCTCAATGGCAGAGAGCAGGTCGTAAAAGGGGTGAATTTTACATCAAACAAGTCTTCCACTCTTGCTATCCCACAGGGCAGAGTCCGCCTGAGAAGAAACTAGGTATTGTGCTAGGATTTTTGGAGGTTGAAGGGGGTTTTTGGTTCCCTGTATTAGGCTTTCCATTCTGTTTCTTCTTCGACAGGACCAGAACCAGGTTGAGTACTATTAGAGCCTACTCCTTCATTTGTACCATCTACAATGTCAAGAATCACTTCAGCAGGGGAGGGCAAAAGTGTGACACCTATTGGGGTATCTCAGGAAATATCTTCAGGAAGAAGCAGCGCGGGTAACATAGATAGAGCAACATCATCAGCTGTAGTGTATCCCCAAATGCGATGCAGTGCACGCAATGAAATTCGTTTTATTTATTTATATGTTTACTTGCCTGTATTACTCCCCACCTTGCCCCTCCCCATGTCACCGCTCGGCAGCTACTCCCACCACCGGCAGCTACTGGACCGAGTCCCAATGCAGCAGGGCCTCAGGAAGACTGTGGGCAGGAAGAACTGCTAAGAGATGCGTACCGTGCCGGGAAATGTCTGGCCCTTTACAGCGCATGTCGATGTGTTTGGACCCTCCTTTGTGTCTGGGGATGCTGGGGGACGAAGTCCGACCAAGCAGGGCCTCAGTAAGACTGTGGGCCGGCAGAACCACTGGGAAATGCAGCCAGCACTGCAGGAAATGTCTGGCAGTGTTCAGCATGTGTGATGTGTCTGGCCCCTTCTTTGCCTCAGGGAAGTTTGGGGATGAAGTCTCACCCAGCAGGGCTTCAGGAAGACTGGAGGCAGGTAGAACTGCTAAGAAATGTGCCCTGTGCTGTGGGAAATGTCCAGAGCTTTTCAGCACATGTTGATGCCCTGGACCTTCCTTTACCTTTAGGGAAGCTTTAGGATGAAGTCCCACCCCAGCAGGACCTCAGGAAGTCTGCTGGTAGAGAGAACTGCTAAGAATAGCTTGCCATTATGGGAAAGCTTTGCTCTGTCAGTGCTTCAAATTCCACATGAACCATACTCCAGCATTATCTTATTGGTGGACATGCCCACAAATATGTAAAATTTCCCCTTCCCAAGACAATAATCCCAGCGTTAATATGGTCAAGGTAATGCTAAACCAGTATAGATGTTGCAGTGTTGAGAGCATACCATTATTAACTTTTAAGAAGCTGAATTGCAGGCTAGCCGTTCTCAGCACTTACCCTTGATGTTCTACTAATGTGCCCCATTTTTAATCTGTGTATTCATGTTCCAGTGTCCCTTGCCAATAATTTCATACACCTGTGGATGTGGGTATGAGAATAAGGGTTCCATTACCGCACCATACAATCCATAAAATACAATCAGAACAACTCCACTTACCGAAATACATCCTTATTGGTGAGGAGGGAATGTCATAGGGTGGGCACCCCTGGACTGATTTAAGGCAATGAATAGGTTGGCAAAACTGACATTTCTGAGTGTCCTGTATGATGTATTAATTGAATATGTTTGAAAATATTCTACTGACCCTTGCAGAATAGATGTTAGATTATTCTTATTCCTGTTTCTGTCCATGTTCTCCACCAAAATGTACAGTCATCCCTAATTTTATGTTATCACTGTTCCACAGTGGCTCCCACATATATGAGTATGGATGAATCTTAAGTAATTTGTTTATTGCTCACCAACTCTGCCCAGCTGAATTCATTACTAGTTATAAGTCCCATTCAGATCCCTAAGTTTTCCATATATTAGTTCAATATTAGCTTGAGCAGATATCAGATGTTTGGTTTTTTTTGGCATTTTGAAGACATACAATGTCCAATTTATATAATAAACAATGCGACCTTGCATTACAACATTCTATATCCAGTACCAACTTTAACTCGTCATCTGGGAGTATATCAATAAAACAGTTCCATTATACACATTCAGTCCACTTGATTGGTTTGCATATATGCAACGAGGAACTTCCAATAGTCTCCAGGTTTCGACCCAGTGGGTAGTTCTCCTTCGTATGTTTGCAATCTATCTTTACAGTATGTGAGATCTTTCAACCATTGTTTAACAGTCTGATTCTTTTTACTACCCCAGCATAACGATATTCTGCGTTTAACTATTAACAGTGCTATTACACAAAATGTCCTCTTTGCTGCTCTTACATTTGGCACCAGTCCCAGTAGTCATGTACGTACAGAACAAACAATATCAACACCCAGTATTTCCCTCAGTATCTTAATCACATTTTCCCAATACCTCACCGCTGCATCACATAACCATGCTAAATGTATAAAATCCGCTTTTTCCTCTATGCATCTCGTACATCTAGAGTCAGTCCTGAGTCTGTATTTGCATTACCTCATCGCGGTATAATAGGTTTGGTGCAAATATTTATAATGCACCATCCATAGGTTACCATTTTCTGTCAGCATCCCTGTTAGCGAGCACGTTGTATACCATTCCTCCTCCGTTATTCGTTCATCCAGACATTCATTCCACCTCCCCATAGCCTCTTGGTCTATATCTGCTATTTCTTTCTGCGCGTTAGTGTACAATCTGGATAGCAGGTGTGCATCATTTGGAGTAGTAATAAGTAGCTGTAACGTGTCTAGTCTCAGTGGCTCTGTTGGGTAGTTTGGATACAACTTTTTATTGCACCTTGTAACCGATTAAAGGTAAATTTAAACAGTAGTGTTTGATTACTTATATACGAGAGGTCTTACAGTGTTTTAAAAATACCGTCATTGTATAAATCCCCCATTTTATCTGTACGTACTTGCTGTAGTAATTTCATTCCCACTCCTTCCTGCGTGACTGAGAGTTCTGGGTGGTTATGTAGTGGTAGAGACGGTGCATATAATGGCAATTTGTTCGCTTTGCACCCAATTGTTTTCCACGTGTTACTAGTTGCATCTATTGTGTTTATGTCTTTGTTATGTAACGGGGTCTACAGTGCGTGATGATTGCGTTCAGAGGAATCGGTGCAGCATCACCCTCCTCAGTAGCCACATGTGTTAGGTAGGGAATCTTATGGTACCAATAGTGTGCGTACTGTGCTTGGGCACATAAATAATAGAGCAAAAAGTCAGGCACCCTGAATCCCCTTTGTGAGTAAGGCAGTGTCAGGTATCGTAGTGTGATCTGGGCATGCTTACCCGCCCATGTTAACTTAAGTACCATCGTGGATATTCTACGAAACACCGCTTTATCGGGATATTGTTAAACAAATATAACAGTTTTGGTAGAATAACCATTTTAACAATGGCCAGTCTATCCACCAGCGACAAAGGCAAGTGTATCCATCTTTCAATTTTCTCCTCTAAGGTACTTATTACTCTAGCATAATTAGTGCGTATCACTACCTCTGGGTCTCTGTGGTACCAAACTCCCAAACATCTAACAGGTTTGTCTTGCCACTTTAGCTGATAATCTGTGATATTTGGGTGGTAGAGTCCGTTCAAGGAATATTAACGATTTAGTCCACTTTATTTGTAAACCTGAATGTTGCCGAAATCTAATATATTCTCTCAATAGGGGGTTCAAATTTTGTTCTGGATCATGCACATAGAGCATCATATCGTCTGGATATAAGGATATATGCAGGGGTCTTTGCGGGAATTGTAATGCTGAATAAAGAAGCTTCTGCTTAATTTTACAGGCTAGGGGCTCAAGCACAATTGCAAATAGCAACGGCGAAAGGGGACAGCCCTGACTTGTCCCTCTCCCAATAGGTATGGTAGTAGATATATATTTATTTACTTTGATGCTAGCCATTTGGATTTGTGTATAATAATTTCACCCATTGTAGGAAAACTGGTGGGAAACCCATTCGTATTAACACTGTTTGTAAATAGATCCACTCAATTGAATCAAATGCATAAGCAGCATCAAGGAGGATCACAGCTGCTTTAGTACTTGGAATTAGGTAATGGGACAAGGCAAACAGTGTTCTAGTGTTGTGCGCTGTGGAACGAGAGGGAATAAATCCAGATTGATCCGGTAGAACCAGATTGGTCATGAGTGGTTGAAGTCTAGTTGCAAACACTTTAGCCAGAATTATGGTATCGACATTTATGAGGGATAGCTGCCTGTATGAGTCGCAGTATTCCGGGCCTTTATTTGGTTTTAAAAGTGCAATCAAGACCGCTTCTCTCAATGTTGGTGGCAATATCTGCTTTTCATGTGCATCCCCATAAAGTTCCACTAGGTGAGGCGCCAACTTATCCAGAAATGTTTTATAGAATTCACAGCTAAAGCCATTGGGGCCTGGAGCCCTACCATTAGGTAATGACTTTATTACTTCAGTCACCTCCTCTACCGAGATTGGTAATGCCAAAAATTCACGTTGAGTATCAGATAACCATGCTATGGCCACATCTGCCAAATATTCTAAAATCTCCTTGGAACTAGTCGAGGGTTGCACAGCATATAACTTCCCATATGTGTGCATAAATTCCTGCAGGATTTCTTGTGTATCATGCAGCAGGGTCCCGTTGGCGTCCCTGATCTTTGTTACTATCTGGGGTGCATGCCCTGAGGAAATTATCCTATCCAAAGCTCTACCCGGTCTACCCCCCTCCCCATATGATCTTGCCACCTGTCTTCTCATGATATATTTAAGTTCATCTGTTGCATATTCTTGATATTCCGACAAAATGCGTCTAATGTCTCCCAGTAATGTTGTATATCTTGTTCTCTCGTATTCGTGTTCTAACTCGCGTAGCTGCTCTTCCCATATTATGAGTTGCCTCCTGATATCTTTAAGTATGCCGGCAGCTGTACTGATACAGGTGCCTCTAATTGTGGCCTTGAATGCTTCCCATAAAAGCCCAGGATCTTTAGTGCTCGATTGATTGAAATCAAAGTAATCAGTAATGGCTTGAGTGATAAATGTATAGGCATTTATATAGCGCACTACTTACCCGGAGGGTCCCAAGGCGCTTTGACCGCTGCGAAACCCTTCCTGGCTTCCCTGAGAGATGGTCCCTTAATGGGTATCTCCAGGGTGAGACCAGGCATCCCCGGCGGTCTGGTGGGGCCGTTAGTGAAGATGAGGCAAGCTAATGCCCAAAGTTGCCGAGTGTGATCGCTGTGATAGCATCTGTGTATACCGGATCCAGCAATGCCCTTGCATTAAACCTCCAGCTATACGGTGGTGATGTATAATATGGTATGTCTATCGTAAGTGTGACTGATTGTGATCAGATAATGTTCTTGCTATATGCTGCACAGATTTAGTCCACAGCATGATATCCTCACCCACCAACCAGTAGTCAATTCGCGAGCAGCTTTTGTTCGCTGCTGACACATGCGTGGCTGCCAGACTCTCAGGATGGCGGAACCGCCAAACATCGGTAAGTTGGTGGATTGACATGATATCACGCACTGCACCCAATGCCCTTTTGTGAGGTTCGTTGTTGTTCCTGACCTCTCAATGTCCTCTTGTAGGGCAATATTAAAATCTCCCCCCCAGATTATGGGTATGCTAGATAAGTCATGTATTTTCCTTCCTAGGTCTGTAAAAAAGTCAGGATCGTCAGTATTTGGTCCATAGGTATTAATAATAGCAAGTTTCGGCCTCTCAATGTACCTGTCACTATGACATACCGTCCTATAGTATCAGAAGTAGTAGTATCTATTTGAAAGTGAACTCCTTTCTTAATCAATGTAATGACACTTCTCGAGCAGGATGAGTAGTATGATGTGTGTATTGATTCAGCCCATCTGTATCCTATAGTTCTATAACTGTGTGGTGCCAAATGTGTCTCCTGCAGAAGAGCAATGTCTATTTGTTGTCTGTCTAAATAAGCAAAAATCTGCCTAATCTTTTTAGGGTTATTTAACCCCTTACGTTCCAAGTGAGCAATTTCAACGTTGTTGGTTGCAGTTTTTCAGTGGACATGTTTTAAACCATTTTTAATGTAACACATGTGATATAATGTTTATAGAATACTGCTGTCACAGCTCCCAGTACAACATTTATGATACATAATAGCCTGATAGTGAATTGGATCATAGCCATGTCTCTCAAATGCATTGGTCTACCAAACCATAACCAACACCCCTCCCTCCTCCCCCCACCTACTTCAGCATCCCAAATATGTCAAAGACATGATCCCCTAAAAAATAGTAACATATCTTAACACAAATTGGGGTACACCCACCTAGGGGGTCCACCGAGTTCGCACAACTCCATCCATCAAAGTGGATGTGGCCAGGTGCTTTCACGGACATAAACGCTATTACAACTCGTTGATACTGTGTACCAGTTGGTTATCTTGCCAAATTATGTCTCACAATATGCATAACAGTATGCCTCATTACTTACTATTTTAACATTTATAGGCATATTAACATACAGCATATAGTTCCCGCACTGCAGCATACGTTAAGCCGTCCCTGCCCCACCAAGTCGACAGACCCCTCCCCAACATCACTCTGAATGCCTCAACTGCGTCCCACATTGACATGTCTCTCGGGTCCGTGCAACCAGACAGGCAGGGCAACGATACCTTATCACCCCAGCATTTAGTCATATCTTAAGCAGTCAGCGATGGAGAAGGTGATACATGTCCTGCAGTACATAATGCTATGCACTAAGAGAACCATGCTCAAGTGATCTGCATATATCCATCAAAGGCATGCTTAGTCCTTGCTGTAGACTTTATATAACTTTCGTGTCACTAGGACCATACCTGTATGCCTGTGGAGTAGCATCACACCAGTGTGCAGATCATAACCTTACCATACCAAATCAGTGTCTGTTCATATAATGGTGGTTATGAAGATTAACTCATTCTGAATCTTGGTTCTTTTCCGCCTTGCGCTGCTCCTTACGTCTGTTATTCAGTTTCTTGATGTAGTCCTGCGCCGCCGCCGGTGTTTGCAAAAGTGTGGCTCGACCCTCATATGTGACCCGCAATCTGGCCGGATATATGATTGCATATTCCACCCCCATATCTCGCAGCTTTTTCTTCATGGGGTTGAATTCCTTTCTCGCCAGTTGCACCGACATCATGAAATCAGGGTAAAACGCCAGTTTATCCCCCTGGTACATCACCTGCTGCTTTTCACGGGCCAGTCTTAGGATCAAATCGCTGTCTCTATAGTTGAGTATTTGAGCAAATATTGGCCTTGGCGCGGCGCCTGGCTTAGGCCTCGGAGCTAAGGATCTGTGCGCTTGTTCGATCAGAAAAACTGACGATAGATGTTCTGCGCCAAACACACTTCTGAGATTGTCTTCTACATATGTCTCCATACGACCAATGTTCGTGGATTCCTGAAGCCCCGTGATTCTGATGTTGTTCCTTCGAGAACGCGCTTCTAAATCTTCCGCCTTACTCTTTATCATTTCCAGAGACTTTTCCATTTCTTTGCATTTAGCAGTCATGTTACTTGACTCATCTTCAACTGCGGATATGCGCGTTTCTGCTTCCACCAAGCGCTCACCATGCTTGTCCAGTTTAGCCTCCATGTTATCAACCCTTAGAGTAATGTTATCTAGTTTGCCATTTATGTCTTGTAGACTTAGCTGGATAGCCTGCAACACCCCTTTCATGCCGGCACTTGAGCTCCCCTCAGTATCTTGATGCTACAGTTTTGTTACTCTTTTTCGCTTCAAATTGCAGTTTGGCCTGTTTTTTTGTCTGGTTTGCCCATGGCAGCACAGGTACCTATCCAATAGTCAGAGTGTCTATCGATCATGGCACAGGCAATACACAGCACTTCGCACAGAGGATCCAATCAATCTACTTCTGCCCCACACAGTGGAAACCCTGGGCTGGCAGTGCACACTCAGTACTGGGTAGACATGCACTGCACCTGGATTACCCCGGCAGCGCACTTAATTGTACTGCTTTTCAGCCCTTAGTGACACATTGTCTTTCAATGCGCTACACGCTATACCGCCATACCGCCAGCATATCTGGACCACAATTTTGGCTGTGCAATTCGAGCACTCCGCTATTACGGCCGAGCAGCTCAGAATGGCCACCACCAAGAGTCAGCAATACACATTGACAGCCACTATGTCTCACGGACGCCACGCACCTCTCAGGGCAGCCACAGTCTTTCAGATCTCAGAGGCGCACTGTAATATAGTGGCGCGACAACAGGATCCCCTCACCAGCAACACGAGCGGTCAAATATGGCAGCACGCACCTTATCCTACTGGCAGTACACAGTCTTCAGTTCCGGCAAGGACCGCAAGCCATCTATAGCTGGGTTGCGTACCACAGGCAGCTTCGGTCTGTCGTTTTAATTATAGGACGTATGGGCGCTGTTGGCATGCATATTTAACAGGCCTTGCAGCAGCCGACAGCACCACAGCCCCATCAACACTCTCCTCGCAGCACACCCTGGTCACCGCTTACTTGTCCGCCCGCCATTTTGGGTCCCGTGGGGTCCAATGTGGCTCACAATGTTCTACACAGTGAAACTAAATGGAGCAGTGCCGGCAAGACCACCCACGTCCACAATAGGTATTAGATGTGACCTCTCGGACCTCTGCAATACACCATTAGGTCTCGCCGTCCCACCGCGTCACTCGAAAACATTGGAATGTCCCTAGGGCGCCGCCATCTTCTTTCTTTCGAGCGCCACCACTGAACAGCAAGTTTTCCCATTTTCTTCAGCAGCTACAGTGGTACTTTGCAGTGCTGTCCCTCAGAATCAATAGCCAGCACCTTCCGACCTCGTGCCAGGCATTTGGATGTCTGCAAATCGCTAATTATTGCATATTTGGCACCTGCCCGGCGGAGCTGTCTTAGGAGGCGAGGCAGCCATCCGGCAGTGCGCCCTGTAGCGCCCCCAGATATCAGATGTTTTTGCTGGAGTCATCTTCCGCTCCCTAAAGGCATGGGCCAGTTGTGCCAACCTGTGTGACAGGTAATGTGTATATGGCATTCTATGTCCCCCGAAATTTGAAGAGTCATTTTCCATTGCAATCGCTTCCCACCCCAGATAACAGTTTTTAAATCTGTATCTATGTCCCTCAATATTTTCCTATGCATGGGTTATGCATGGTTAGCGGATGGGTGACGGTACAACGCGTACCGTCACAACGCGTGCTGTTACAACGCGTCCCTTACAACGCAAGTCGTTATCACGACTTGCGTTGGGGGCGCGGATATCGAATAGTATAATTTACTATTCTAACACCAGTCCCCGTGGACACTAGCGAAGGTGTTGGAATAGTAAATTTACTATTTTTAATCTTCTAGCGCCCTCCAGCGCAAGTCGTGGTAACGACTTGCGTTGTTACGGACGCGTCGTAACAGCACCGCGTTGAAACATCCGCATTGTAACGGATGTATCCCATGGTTAGCATTCCAAACATGTTGTTAAATCCAGGTTAATTTTAAAAATGTTAACCTTACCCCACAGTGACAGGTCTAGTACTGTCCATCACTAGAAATTCTCCCCAACTTTGTGGATCAATGTTTTCCTTGATCAGGACCCTCAAGCCAGTAATAGGGTAAATTCCCAGATATTTTAGGTCTTGGAACATTCATTGACAGAGTATGATGCTACTGCTCTCTCATTATTGTGATAGGGACTTGACCTTTGGCCCGATTTATCTTGTATCTGGAGAATTGGAAGAATTAATAAATTGGTACCGAGCTTCTGGGTTTAGAAAGGGTAAGAAAGATACAATTGAGGTGTAAACATGACTTCTGATTGTGAGCTTTAGCATCAGCACCCTTTCTCCTAGTATCGAGATGAATAGCTAGAGTTAATGACACTAGGCTAGCAAGAACAGCAACAGGGGAAAAGGGCACCCATGTCTCTTCCAGCTTCTAACAGGAAGCTCTGTAGAAGCTCTGCAGATCAACGTTCTCTGTAACTCATCCTATCCACCAAGGCTTCATAGAACCCTTTGACCCTGTTAATAGATAACAGTCCACACACAGCTTTGGTCAAAAGTCAGAACAAGCACCCCCACTCTAAGGGATGAAATGCCTTCTTGGGGTCAGGTAAGTGGGCAGTTTTGTGATTATTTGTGAAAGTGTTCTCATATTGACACTAGACATGCTGCTCAGCAAAAGGCCAACCTGTGTTAAGTGTGCCACGCTTTTATATCTCTTGGCTAACATTTTGGCCAATATCCTGGCATCCGTTTTCAACAGGATTATGCAACAATAGCTAGAACACAGCAATGGATATTTTCCTGACATAAGGAGGCTTGTGATTATTGCCTTACTGGATTGTTGTTTATGCAATTTGTTTTTTCTGCTTCTTTGAGTCCAGATGGGTTCTATTGATTTTATTAAAGTCGGCTGGGAAGCTTCCTTTCCCTGGGGTGTTCCAGTAGCCATATTCTCTATAGCAGCCTATATTTCCTCATTTGTTATCTCGCCCTCCAACTCAGCGGATTACAGTGCTTTAATCCCTACCTCCAATGCAACTCTGATTAATTTTGTGTGTGTCATTGATTCCTGCATAACGTTACGCCTCAGCAAAGTCTTACCTACTGCCCATTGTAATCAGGGAGGAAGTCATAAAATTGTCATTGAAGGACATGTAGTTTAGCAACAAACTTTGGGATTGTTTCTTTGCCTCCAAGTTATTTATACCTGAATCAGCTCATTTCCCATAACTTGGGAGGAGAAGGGACAGTCACACTCCTGGATATATGTAATATCACTAGGGCATAATCTGAAGCACTACCCTCCAGAACATCCTTTTTTACAGCAGTGGATAATACACTTTGTGATAGGAGGAAGTAGCCTATGAGAGAAATGGTCACATGGGTACATGATACAAACACACATTCTTTGTGCCTAAGCCTAGGATACCACAGTCTCCATATGCCTACCAAACGCTGGCTTGATGACCTGCCCACTAACCTGTCTAGCTTAATGTTTCAGTCTCCCTCAATCACTACTTTAGTCATTAAAATTTGGTGATTAGGGAGGATAAAAGAGTCAGTTCACTGCCTACACGTGCTTAAACCAAATTGAAACAGTTGATATGATGATGGCTTTACAAAACAGAATATCTACACCACCCTTACTGAAACATGCTGAACCTGTACCATCCTGCCTTTGGAGTTGTCCCTCAAGTCATAGGTGTCTTCTCACAAACTCCCCAGCAAGCAAATCTAAGCTTTACTGTGAGGGATGTATGTCATTACTACGCAGTTTCTACACCGCGCTACCATTACAACGCAGGTATCACAACGCAAGTCGTTACAACTACTTGCGCTGTAGGTGCTGGACTTAGGAATAGTACGATTTACTATTCCAACTCCAGCCTACGCAACAGTAGGGAAGGTGTTGGAATAGTAAATCTACTATTCCTTAGCCTCTAGCGTCATCCAGTGCAAGTCGTTGTAACGACGTGCGTTGTGATTCCTGCGTTGTAATGGTAGGCTGGTGTAGAAACCGCGTAGTGATGGATGTTCTCGAGTGTGAGTATTATCAGCACGGAACATATGATAGCATAATTGCCCGAAATTATACTTTCTCCCCACCTTATTAAGCAATCCTGTTCTTCAATGCTTGCGTTTTCAGGACACCCAAAGGACATTGTCCATAACAGACCAGCCTTTATCTCTCAACAAATGAATCTGTGGAGCTCCTTTTCCCTCCACTAGTACAAGTATTGCTTGCAGCTTACTTCACGCCTCAGACATCAGCCATCTACACCTGTTCTTCCACTGTGTTCCATTGACAATATTCAGTGACCACATCTTTCTGGCATTCTATTTAGAATCGGCTTCTCCCACCGGTCGGACATAGCTCAAAGAGCGTATCTATAAGAGGCATGACAGCCCTGTCTTCCTCTTTAGGATTTCTCGTGTCTCCTTTGCTAATCCTGCTGATGTGGTGTTTGCAGAGCCCCCATGAAGCTTGCTTTTGGAAGCCATGTACTGTAGTGTTCTACAGAAAAAAATATGTTCCCAGAGGAATTATTTATGGTCAACTCAATATTATGCTGGTCATTTAAATGATCTCAATATATAACATCAGTAAATCACTCATGCATTGTATCAACACCGAATTGTTATAAACATCGATGTATTTCTAGAGAATGCATCAATATAACATCATATCCATTTATAAATTATTATAATACAAATACAGATAATATATATAAAGCATTACCTCAGTATAGCAACGCTAACGCCACCTCATCATCCCTGTAAGCTAATAAAATCAATTCTATCTGGGAATCTCGGGAAGCGTGAAATCCGTTTAACTATACAGGTCCAAAAATCCACAGTCCGTGTGGTTCAGATCATTGTATTTCAACTTTTCCCAATGGAGGAATGTAGCACCATAAGGTGTAATTAATAATGTTGAAGAGGATAAACAGTCAACACTTTGGTCTCAGATGACACAAAGGTCCTCGAGACCATCATCAGGACTGAGTGTTAAGAAGGAATTAAACCTACAAGTACTAAATGAAACAAAAATACAAACTAACAATATGTCATATGTCAATGTGCAACGCTTGCTCACAATCTATCAAAACATCAGTGTTGGTTATTGAGAGCCACAACAAAACCATAACCGAATACACCAAAAACGCCAAAGAAAGAGTAAGACACGCTAATACCATTAAAAATACAACTAAGGGGTGCAGAAGACATGAAATATCTGGACACAAGATACGTTCCATTGCTGGTGAGACCCCTAAAGCTCAGTTACCTTGCCACAAAGTCAAGTCACTTCTGCAAAGATGCTCAGCAGATGACTTATGCATCAAACTATCCAGCGTTTTTGTACCACTAGGTGTTATTGTGTTTACCCTGGCTGTAGAGGACGCTCTAATATCGTTGTCCTTGCATTGTTTTCAGTGAGAATTGTTCGATGCATAAGACATTTTCTGCGCCTCTTTGCAGAATAGACTTGACTTTGTGGGAAGGTAACTGAGCTGTTCTCACCAGCATGGGCACGTATCTTGTGTTCAAACATTGCATGGCTTGTGCAACCCTCAGGTTCATTTTTAATGGTATAATGAGTGTTTTACACTGTTTCTTGGGTGTTTTTGGCGCACTTGATTATGGTTTTGTTGTGGCTCTCCATAAGCAACACTCAGGTGTTTTGATGGGTTGTGAACAAACGATGCACATTGATGTATGGCGTATTGTTAGTTTGTATTTTTGTTTCATTTAGTATTTTGTATCAGTACTTGCAGGTTTATCTCCTTCTCAACATTGAGCCCTGTTGATGGTCTCACAGATCTGCTGTGCCATCTGAGACCAAAACGTCGAAAGTGTCTACTCTTTAACATCATTGAATACGCCTTATGGTGCTTCAGTCCTCTTTTAAACAGTTGAAATATAATAATTTGGATGACATGAACTTTGTATTTTTGAACCTGTATAGTTGACGATTTCCACTTCCCCAGATCCCTGGATTAAATGGATGTTATTAGCTTACAGGGATCATGAGGTGGTGCTGGTGTTGTTATACTGATGCGCTGCTGCCTGTATTTGTATTCTAATTATTTATATTTGGATATGATGTTATAGGGATGCATTCTCTATAAATACATCTATGTTTATAACAATACATCGTTGGTACAACACATGAATGTTTTACTGATGTTATATTTTGGGATCATATTAATGACAAGCTATTAGGAATTATGTTTTATAAACTAGTACCAGTTTTCAAAGACAAACGGCACATACACGTTATATCTTGAAACAGCCTTCTAGGAGCCTCAGATCTAAATTGGTGGTGTTCTCATCACACGAAACTCCTTGTGTCCCCCCCCCCCCCCCTGAGTAGGAGTTAGGGCAACTCCAGGGTTTCTAAAGGAAGAATCTCAGATGGCTATCCCATTTGAAATGCTCAACATAGTTGTCAACCACCACTGGATAACAGTTTCACTGCTCAGTATAGGGTGGGGCAACAGTTACTGATTTTCTCCACCCAAGTCCTCCAAGCAAAGTGAACCCAGACAGGGAAAAAAAACAATATCTTCCGCATGCAGGAAGCAAACACCTTTCTGTTTTATATTTTGAGTTTATTTTAGTATTTTAGTATTATTTTGAGAGTTTATTTCAGTAAAGCAAAAAACAAGTGAAGTAAATACAGCACCCCTCGGCATTCTGCACTAATTTAAGTGCATCTCTCTTACTTGCAGATGCGCCAAACTCATGGAAATAATTCACAGACCGGCAAAAAACTCTAAATGTGGCATACAACCTTCCTCCACTCTGTCACACACCAGAGTTTCAGAGTATCTGCAAATAATGCCCTTAATTCATTGCACAGCTGCATTTTGTCTAAACTTCACAGCTTTGGCTTCCGGTGTGTTGATTAAGCTCCTCATCTTTCAGAGGTCAAAGAAAGGGCGGGGACATCTGCTACAGAGCTCTTTGAGGTGTATTTTAAGTGAAATAAGCTCCATCATGACTACCGGCGTACTGAACACAATTTAACTCTCAAATTCGCAAGTCTGCCTGTCTGTACGTTTACCTACCAGCCAACCACCTATAGATCTCCGCTCCTTTATAGGGCATTACGTTAGTGGAATGTTCACCAGATCACTGAGGAACGCTCGCTGACGAGTCCCACATCTTCCTCGGTGAATGGCATCACAGGGCTCATCAGGAGGAGAGCCGAGTAAAACTGCTCCTCTCGCAGTGACACCTGTCTCCGCTGAGGGCTCTTCAGGCAGCCCAACTGGCGGCTTTGGAGTTGCCACTTGGGCTGTGATGATGTTATGCTACTGATGGGCTGTCACAGCTACCTTCCCTTAGTGAAAGCAGTTCCACGTTTGATGGCCCTTTGATTTGGCAGGAAGTGCGCACGGCCATTACCGTGTGGTGAGAGTCCCGCCAATCCCCAAAAATCCAGCGCAGTTTCTTGCCTTCATGAGGAAGAGGTGGGGGGGGGGGGCAGAGAAGTTTAATCACTGAATTATTTGTTTGAGATGTAAATGTGTGCTCGCCCAAGGTAGCCTCACGCAGAAGGTTTCACCGCCCTGCAGCAGTCACTCTGCAAATCAGACACACGATGGAAGGCACAGGGTCTCTGTCTCCCCGCAGATTGTTTAGGTGACACTTTTGTTTTCCTGTGTGCTTGGAAGCCACCTCACCCTGAATGACAAGTCAATTAGTTTATGAAACTCAGCGCTGCACCATCATAAATATCCCGACACCCTGGCAATCTGGCGCTCACACACCAAGCGTGCTTCCTCCCACCTTGTCTTCAATAGGAGCTAATTAAGGTTTCTCGAGCGCCCTCAGGAAGCTTTCCTTCTACCCTCCCGTCCACGTGAAGGAAGTGCTTCAGATGCCAGCATGTTGTTATCCACTGCCCCGGCACTGAAGGGGTTACATTGCTAATAGAGGTTTCACGAGGTCTGCCAGAGCCCACTCTCCCACACTTACATCTGTTCAACAATTATTACAGCATTTTTTGTCATAAAAAATTCAACACCCTGAGTGTCGTGCTAGCAAAACCTGAAAATTTATGCAGTGAATAGAATAGCTAATTTCTCTGAGGAAATGCTGGGGAAAAATTACGGATTTCAGTTAAACTCTCGAGCATTTTAACACACACAACTGACTCCATGCATGGGTTGCGTTGAAAAGCACACCACAAACTGGCAGGGTTTTTCGTAAAATGCACAAAGAAAAAAAATGCTGTTCCTGAGAACGTAAATGCATAACTGACAATGGTGCGTAGGCGTTTCTTTCACAATTGATGTAAATAGAATCTAATACTATTATGAAAATTGTGTTGTGTGTGAAGTAACTGTGACTTAAGGTCCACTGGCATCAATAATTTAAAGCAAAACACTGTGATAAAAATTAACTCCTGTATATTTGCAACATCAGGGGTCAGTTCGGAGGATATTGCCATAAACGAACAGCCCCCCTTTCTGAAGGAGCCCAGGAATATGGATATTATGCTAAAAAGAATGGTGCCTATTTAGAATGTCAGTGGGCTGGAACAATGTGCCAGAGGCGAGAGGCAGCTATTCTCAAGGGCTCTGAGAGTCTTTCTTCCACCACGGTTCGACTATTTTCATCCACGAGACAAATAACGTGGTCAGGCTGAACAATGAGCTGTGAAAAATAATGAACAACAATTAAAATATGATTATGGATTAAAAGAAGAGCTTTTTGAATGCTTCACAGCTGCAGAATGCTGTCTCTTGAAGGGCATTATCGTGTCTGAGCCTTTCCAGCATCCACTGACCTCTGCTTTCCAGTTCTGTAGGGGCAGTGTTGTAACAGGGAATATATCTTCAACTATCCTCTGACAACAGTCGCTGTTTTTTCATGGGTGTCTCCATGAAAAGATATTATATACTTGAAAGAAGCAAAAGTTACATTTTCAATGTATTTTCGTTAGAAAAGTAAAGGTCCATAGAAATATAATTGCATTTTTGAAAATGGTGCACTAATTCCTATAAATGTTGTGGGTGTGGGGGACCCCTAAAATGATATAACCTAAAATAACGTCTCAATAACGTGCCAACAGGTGGATGAATTGAAGGCATCTTAAACCTCAATTTCATGGGGAAATATGTCTTTGAGATAAGGCCCCACATAGCCTATGATAGGCTATGTGGTGCCTTATCTCGAGGACAGTCAATTTAAATCCCTACTGGTCCCATTGCAAGGTGACAGAAGCACTGTGGATTGGCAGGTTCGGATGCCTAGTTGCAAACTTAGCTGTGAATACCTAGGGTTGTACATAGACCTGGAGCCTAACCTAACCTGGAGTTTAAATCTAAATCCCTTCATATCTAAGTTGACAACAACACTCTCTACCTGAGCCAAAAATAAGGTTTTTGGCAGGGTGGTGTTGTTTAAATGTAATGCTACCTCTAATACGCTATCCTACCCAGAACTTTCCTTTACTGATACCCCGGCGTTGGTTCCCAAAATGGATCACTCAAATTCACTCTTTCTGTTGGCTCAACCAATCATCCAGAGTGGCCTTTGGCAAATACGTCCAATCATCATATGATGGGGTGGTGGCTGCGGGCATGCAGACATCCTTCTGAACTATTGGGCCTTGCAAATTCTGGTAGTCAATGACTGGTTCAGCGGTGCTTGGCACAACCTTACATTTCGATTAGAGGTGGCACAGATGGGACACAACTATATTTTAGGTCTGCTTTCAGGAGACCCTATCCCTCAATACCTTCTGTCTAGCACCAAGGTGGTTCTCTGGTCGTGGCAATCTGCATTGAGAAGGATTGACTGTGACCGGTGGATTAACCTTGATTCTCCAGTGTGAAAATGCAGTTGGCTTTATCACTCAGCGACGCTTAAGGGCTTTAAAAAATGGGATCTTCTTGGTATTTCCATGCTGGTGGACATTTGTCACGGCTCCCATCTGAAATCCTTTTAAGATCTCCAGTCTGAATATCCATTACATAAACCCCAATTGTAATGTTATTTACAGCTACAGCATGCTCTCCAATCCCACCAAGTGCTCCCTATTGACGCACCCGTCTTTAGCCCACTCGAGGCAAAGCTCCCCATGGGTAGGGGAGGGGTCCAAACTGAACATTTGGTTTAAAAAAATACAGTTGGTTAAGTATGGACAGACTCAATAAGTGAGTTCTAAGGCAGAAATAGAAAACTTAGAATGTTTTATTACAAAATTCAAAAGCTACAATACAGAACAAATCAAACACGGATGCCATGAAGACTCTCAGCAATGGGAAATAAAGAAAAATAGGCAAAGTCAAAGAATATTCTAAGTCCCAAATGAACAGCAAAATCAGTAGAAAATTGGGCAGCATCCCTAGTAGCATCGGAAAGTCATCTGTCTCACCCCAAAAATTGAGGGTTTATAGAGAAAATCTTCTCATGGACTAACATTATGAATTCTAAATCATCATACTGCGAGCAAACAAATTACAATTTTAGAAAATCAGAGCACGCTTTTTTTAAACACCTTATTGCCTCACCATCTAAGCACTATCACTCTACACGAATATTGATTCAGCTAGAGGGGCTGAAGTCATCCGGAGGTGGCAGAACAAACTGAATTGCAAATACCGTTGTGAACTATTGTGAATCAATGTAATACAGCAGGCAGTGGGACAAGACAAAGGGCATCTGCGACATTACTGTGTCCACGTTGGAAAGCTTTTTTCAACATCAGCAAGAAAAATGTAAATGTAAATAAACAAACAGAACTTTGCTTGACTGTGTGCAGCAGAAATAATAAACAATGAGTGTGCAGAGGGTGATGTCCATTATGAACAAGATGGCATAGCAAGAGCCAGGAGCCAAAAAAAGGCACTTTAAAAAGTCACAACAAACTCATTGCAAAATATGTAACATCAGATAAGAGTAAATACATATATCCAAGTGTGTTCTGCATGTTGTTAATAATGCACACATTTATAAATGCACAAACACTCTTACAGACTGTGCCCTTTGATTAGTCTATAATCACTAAAAACCCGCAATTAACAAGAATACATTCTGCATCATTTTCTGATTCTTTCAATTCGATTGAACAGCTTCATTTGGTTTTACACCCAATCTCTGGCTTTTTCCATCTCAGTTTAATCCCATTTCATCTCAGATTATTCCCTTTTCTCTTTACACCCTCAATTTAGAAATTTTAGTTCAGAGCTTTTGAACACAAGCAACAGAACAATTGCACAAATCTCCACAGTAATTACAGTAGTGAATATAGTTGAGGGGATTATTATTGTTGAGTGGATTAAAAGCTAATCTACTTATCAAGTTTACTAAAACTCTTTCCTATTTCACTTACTGAGGAACCTATTTCTTACCATAAACCACGCTCTTCTAAATCTTGGACTTCATGAGAAATACTAGTTATATGTAACACATAAACTACAATAATCCTCCAGATATCTGGAATGAAGGTACAACACTCTCTCACCTTCAAAGCACCACAAACACTCCCTTCCTATGCAAGAAGGATATCTAGCACTCAGTGGTTTTTCATAAGCATCAAACACTTAGCAATTACCTCTGTTTTCATTAGTGGAGAAGCGTAGCTCAATCGTTAGAGCGGCAGACCCTGATGCAGAGGTCTTCCCCGGGACCAGGGTTCAATTCCTGCCTCGGCGGCTCTTGGACTCAATCTCCACAGACATGATAATTCTTACCTCAGTACCTTGTCTAATCATGGGTCCCACTCTGTGACTCTTGGCAATAGCTTGCTTAATCTCCACAACGGCCCCAACAGCGCTTGGATACCTGGCTTCACCTTGGGGGTACCCAGGAGTGGACATCTCACAGGAAAGCCAGGAAGGGTTCCACAGCGGTATGAATACATACGCTCAGGGAAGAAGAGTGCTTTATAAATACAAACACATTTACAATTTACATTACATTTGTGTTAAAGCACCAGCTGTATTAGAAGAGAACTGATCTACAAGCATAGACAGTCTTCTAATTGTCACATCATTCGTAGTCACTCTAATGAATATTTGACGTTACAACGCAAACAATTACAATGTATGCCTTTACAACGCAGTTTTTACATTGCAACTACCATTACAACACATGATTTTACAACGCATACCATTGAACTCCATTTTTATAAACTACCATTACAACGCATACCATTACAATGCATAACACTTTTGGGGCAACAGTGGGGTTAGTATTGGAAGAGTGTAGGGGTAAAAAAAAACGATTCCCACTCCAGTGAGTGCAACAGTAGGGAAAGTGCTGGATAGTGTAGGGGTAAAAATTACTATTCCCACTGCAGTGAGTGCAACAGTAGGGTAAGTGTTGGATAGTGTAGGGGTAAAAATACCATCCTGACGTACCCCAAAACCCATACCCACCTAAAAAATAAAAATCCCCATTACTTACCTTATAATGCGTTGTAATGGCTTGAGTTGTAATGGCATGCATTGTAGTGGCATGCGTTTTTAATGGCATGAGTTGTAATGGCATGTGATGTAATGGCAGTTGCGTTGTAATCAGCTGCATTGTAAAGGTAGTGCGTTGTAATGACTGCATTGTAATGGTTGTTTCCCTCTAATAATATCTACCCATAACCACGCTTCACTCGCTCCAAAGCAACAGCAGCATTCATGCCATTCACAAGAACGATTCTAGGAAATAGTAAATCCAAATAGCAAGAACCTACCCAATTTGAGTCAGGTTGAAATCAGCAGTCTTACCTCATACATAATCACATTCCTCTCAGTATTGGTTCTTCACCAACCAGAAAATCACCATTGACAACATAAATTCTTTCACACTCTCTCTTACCCACAAATTCTATTTACCTAACTCCTGTAGGTTAATGAAGCACCTTACACAATTCACCTATTCACTTGTGCCCCATTTTCAACTTGGATGTAAATTGGAAAACCTAAATTCCTCTTCTGCCTTCTTCTGTTCTGAAACTTCTTCTCATCGTCCCAGTCTCTCAAATAACTCTTCTCTCATTAAATTCTTTACAATTCACACATTTCTTTACTCAAATTACACACATACTCCCTTTAACTCGTTTTATTCTTATGGTTAGTTTGTGCAACTGTCTTCGAATATTTTCCCTAGGTTAGCTCATTCCCAACATCTTCTGAAACAGGAAGATTCTTCAGCAAAACATTGCAATCCAACAAATTTGTGACATAAACATGGCTTACTAAATATACCTATAAAAGCATAACAAGAAAAACTATAAGAAAGAGATAGTTGCAGATATGTTTCGCCTTCACCTGTAGAAGAAGGGGAAAATACATAACATACAGTTGTTAGCCCCCATATTATCAACATGTTTGCCCAATATTTTTGCATAGATATTGTCATAAAACCCACTAACTAAACTTTCCTTATGTGTCAGTATATTAGACACAGTGTCATTATGTACAATAGTAAGCTTCAAAACAATGCGGAGACATATCCAACCGGAGGATGAGATACAACAGTAAGTCAATTAGAGCTATTGGTCTTGCTATTAGTGAAATTTTGCCAACAATTTTGCAGCATCTGCTGTATGTCATTTCTATTGAGATCAAAAACGAAAACTATAAAGAAATTTTGGAGTCAGTCTTCAACAATATTTTTCTTTTCAAATCAATAATAGCTTTTCTTTTTTTGTTTTTTAAACAATAATCAAAAACAAAATCAATCAATCAATCAATCAGTGACACTTATAAAGCGCGCTACATACCCGTGGGGTCTCAAGGCGCTGGGGGGGGGGAGCCGCTACTGCTCGAACAGCCAGGTCTTCAGCTTCTTCCTGAAGGAGAGGTGGTCTTGGGTCAGGCGCAGGTCGGTCGGGAGGGAGTTCCAGGTCTTGGCGGCCAGGTGGGAGAAGGACCTTCCTCCTGTAGTCGCTCTTCGGATGCGGGGGACGGCGGCGAGGGCGTGGTTGGCTGATCGGAGGTGGCGTTTGGGAGCGTAGAAGTTGACTCGGCTGTTGAGGTAGCTCGGGCCTTGGTCGTGTAGGGCTTTGTGTGCGTGGGTGAGGAGGCGGAAGGTGATTCTTTTGTTGACGGGGAGCCAGTGAAGGTCTCGCAGATGTCCGGAGATGTGGCTGGTTCGTGGGATGTCGAGGATGAGTCTGGCTGAGGCGTTCTGGATCCGCTGGAGTCTCTTCTGGAGCTTGGCGGTGGTCCCGGCGTAGAGGGCGTTGCCGTAGTCCAGTCGGCTGGTGACGAGGGCCTGGGTGACAGTCTTCCTGGTCTCGGTGGGGATCCACCAGAAGATCTTCCGTAGCATGCGTAGGATGTTGAAGCATGCCGAGGAGACGTTGTTGACTTGCCTGGTCATGGAGAGGGAGGAGTCCAGGATGAAGCCCAGGTTGCGTGCATGGTCTGTCGGTTTGGGTGCGGTGCCCAGGGCGGGAGGCCACCAGGAGTCGTCCCAGGCGGAGGGAGAGGAGCCCAGGATGAGGACCTCCGTCTTGTCCGAGTTCAGTTTCAGGCGGCTGGTCGTCATCCACTCGGCTACCTCTTTCATCCCTTCGTGCAGGTTGGCTCTGGCGGCGGCGGGGTCGTTGGTCAGGGAGAGGATCAGCTGGGTGTCGTCGGCGTAGGAGATTATGCTGAGGTTGTGTTTGCGTACGATGGCCGCGAGGGGGCTCATGTAGACGTTGAAGAGGGTGGGGCTCAGAGATGATCCTTGGGGGACGCCGCAGATGACTTCGGTGGCCTCTGACTTGTACGGTGGTAGGCGGACTCTCTGTGTTCTCCCGTCGAGGAAGGAGGTGATCCACTCCAGCGCCTTGTCCTGGATTCCGACGTTGCTGAGGCGCCGTACTAGGGTGCGGTGGCAGATCAAACTTCAGAGTTCCTTTTTTCACTTCACTTTCTCAATTCTTCAACATATGAATCTTGTAAAAAAAGCTCAATTTGTAATTTTAGAAATGATCTAACCACTGTAAGGTGGTGCATACTTTCTTTTCCAAATTCTCTCTCTTGTTTGTCTTTCACCAAAAGGAACTTCACTATCTCTGTTCTCTGACTTGATTTCAACTACTTCTGGGTCTTCTCTGATTGACACTGATCTTTCATCTTCCCAATGTCTTTTCTGCAAGCTCTCCTTACAGCCTTAGGAAGCACAACTATTGTATCTTCACTTGCGACTATTGCTAACTGTTCTTCAATCACAGATGAGCTTGTGCTTTGACCCTAATCAGCACCTTGACTCACTGTGTGAACTTCTTGAGACCCAAATGTTCAACTGGAGCTTCTCACTACTTGAACCAGAGACTACCTCTTCTTGCTGTTGCTGGTCTCTTATCCTCAAATTGAAGCTGGACCCTGGGACCTTCACCAGCATCTTCCTCATCATCAGCCGTTTAATCCTTTTCAAAATATTCTTCATGCCCCTCTGAATCCACGCTGTGAACTGGAGCTTGACTCTGTGAATCAGTTGTTGTCACCACTTCTTCATCCACCATTTTCACTCTTCTTGTATGAATGGTGTGGATCTGCTACGGGACTCAACCATTCTTCACAGCAGTGTTAGTCACAATCTTGACTTGCTATGGTCCTTACCATCATCCAAAACATCTCTTGTAGGCACACGTTTCTACCAGAATCCAGTCTCTTGTCTGCAGAAAATGACACTGAGGTTCTTTTGTTGGTGCTGTTGCCAAATTCACGTGAGAGACAGACTTCACCACATTAGAAAGACCTCTGTCGTAGTCTAGTACAATGTCATCAATTATTGACACATGTGTTACTGAAGGTATGATGACAATTCCCATTGCTCATCCCATAAACACTTAATGGGGAGAGAGTCTGGTATTTTTGTCTGGGTACTTCTAATGCTCTTCATAACAAAAGGAGAGTATTGGGGCATTTGAAATTAATGAATGCACATGTTAGGCAGCTTGTTTTTAATGATCACATTCATCTTTTCTACAGCGCCAGATTATTAAGGACGAAAACTAATATGGAACATCTGATCAAATTGGAGAGCTGTACAAATCAATTAAAGGATATCATTTAAAAAAATTTGTTCCACAGTAATGTAATGTAAAAAGGATTTGTAAAAAAAAACGAATCAGCCGAGAGGTGCTGAGTAGGTGTGGGTGGTCAGAAGCATCAGCCAAAGAGCCACGTCTTCAGTTTCCAGTGTGGTGAGAGTAGTGGCTGCTCTAATGTCCTGGGAAGTGTGTTCTGGGTCTTTACTGCTAGGTAAAATGAGCGGCATTCTGTCCTGCTTCTGTGAATGTGGGTGTATGTGGGAGCTATAGCGAGGTTGATCAGAGTTTCCGGGTTGGTGCAGTCAGCTGTTGAGGTAGGCGGGTGTCTTCGGATGCAGGACTTTATAGGTTAGGGTATTTATTTGTTGATCACGGCAGATGATGTGGTTCTTGCCTTTTACACATTGTGAGTTGACACATTGCTGCTAACAGTTATTGTTTTGCTACTGACATTGCATGATTAGTGAGAGAATTACACAATGGAACAGCATTGTCTACATAGTGGAGTGAGTCCTTCCCACTTTGTGCACATGACACTACATCCAAAGACAAACACAGAGATGACTATTATGTCATACATTGCACCTTTTCATGCTAGTATGATATATATTTCTGCTTACCTTACCAATAAGGAGGCCATACTAATATCTCCCATTCTGGAACCACTCATTTATTTTACCTTTGCAGAAGATTTAGGCATCATGTGTACTTCCTGGATATTTTGCAGGCACATTGATAAACATCCCATCTACTATGGCTTGGACATTGAATGAATATGTGTGCTTCTGGGTTCTATAGAGGTGGGATATTTCAGCAGGGGGCATCAATGGCACATGTGTGTAATCAATTGCACCAAGGACATGTGGGAAACCTGCAATGGCGTAGAATCCTTGCATGTTCTCCAGTTGATGTTGTTGAGTTTTGGGGAAGAGGAGGGACTGGGGTGTGAGTTTGATGATGGCACCCAAAACAGAGGGGAGAAACACAGAAAATGCTTCCTGTGAAGTTACTGCAAATTTGTCAGCTGAGATCTGGGTGGAACCAGAAGCCAGCATGTGTAAAACAGCCATAAGTTTTATGTGTGGGAATGTTATTGGTCCTTGCAGTTGGTGGCTGTGGACTTGGCCCAATCTTATGCAGCAATTGAATGATGGACTCCCTCCTGAGTCTGTAGAATTTAATGACCTCATCCTCCCTGAGGTCAATGAGGGCTATGCGCTGCGGGAACACATGCTCGCTCCTCATTTGCTGCATATGTGGTGGTCTCGTAGGGACTTCTAGATGCAGGTTGATGAGCTTCATGGTGTAGTTATGCTTGCCAAAATGTTGTCTGGGGTTGCTGTTTCTGTACCCAACCACTACATCATTTTCTATGCCTTGGTTGCCAGTGCGCAGCAATTCTGACACACCTTAGGCTTTGGTGCACTACCCAAAGATGCGTGGCACATTGGCAAACCCATAAATATGACTGTGCTACATTACTGACTAATTTTCCCGGGGAACACCTACATTGCATAAATTATATTATGAGTGGCACAGCTGGGTTTGGCACAGCTTTCGTCCCCTGTGACACTTCATAAATTTGGCTTACCGCTTGCACCACTACTGCATCACAAATTATGTTGCAGCACCGACATAAGCTTCTCATAAATATGCCCCTAACTCTACTAACAGACTGCTCTTGTTTTGGAAGACTGCACTGCTCTTGACACAGCTGCCAACCCGAGTTCCAAATACCATGGTAGAATGTCTAAAACAGCAGCATGGCTAAAGAAGCCAAAACCAACAACACAGTAGAAGGATGCCACAATTGCTTCTAAGCCACACTAGGGAGAACCAAACATACAGTCTACAAATTCAGAGGAGCCCTACAAAAAGAACAAAGCTACCACCAACTCACCCAAATTAAAACATAACCCAAATTAAACCTAAGATAAGTAAAAAAAAACACTAGAATGCATGACAGACTACAATGTAGAATTAGAACCTTTTTAACAACAAAGGGGTACACTACTGGAAATCAATAGCAAATTCCCTATTATAAAACACCTAACTATCAAAACAGTAGTAAATAAACCTTAACAGAGGTAAACACCGCCATAACTTAATGATAATGATAAATATTAAACAATTGATTGTTATAAATCAGTCAAAACACATAAATAATACAGAAACAAAGACTGATCAATAAAAATATGTTTAATATTTAATTCAGCAAAAGGTGAAAATGAAGTCCACAAAACACAAAAACATGCAAAAATGAAAATGTCCAAAGTAAATACATCAAAGTAATACAAAATGATAAGGAACCATAAAAAAACGGAAAAAGAAGAACAGCTCCAGGAAACTCATAAAATCAAATTAAATTAAAAATAATAGTTTTGCTTTACTTTAAACCAAATTAAATTCCTTAAAAATCCCCACAAAAACCACAGATTAGTGGGATGACTTCTGATTTCTAGACCTTGTAAAAAACAATCCTGACCCTCACAAAACACTATTTTCAAATACAACATATACATTACCTTAAAACTATAAGAAATACAAAATTCTACATGACAATATAAAAAATAACACAAGATTACTCCCAACTACTAAGTAGGCGTAACGCAGGGCACTACTTAACAAGAGAACACAAATATATAAATAATCCTCAAAATAAAAACTAACTCTAAAATTAACATTAACTGCATCTCCCTACATCTCCCCTACCTACAAAACCCTATCGAAAAATGTGAAAAAAGGCCTTACATTATCCAATGGTTTGCAGCTAAAGGTGACTTGCTCCTCCCACAGCCGATGAAAAATAACAGTAATTGACTAAACAAGTACACTTATTGGTAAAAATTAATGGATGCTAAAAAAAAGACTATCTCGCTATAGAAAACAATGGGAATTTAACCAAATATTGATAAAAAAATGCTTACAAAATATGTTTTGATGTTATAAAGTATGTTAAGACAAGTCAAATAATGTATTTGGAAATAAATAATTATGTAACCTATAATGTAAATAATACTATAAAGACAAGAAATATTATAATAAAGTACTGTTTACTATCTTCTTAAAACAATACATAAAACCTGTTCCAAGAAACACAAGTAAATGTTTAAGAAAGTATATCATATTTGCAAAAATGCTGCAAAATACCAGTATGTGAAATAATGTTAAAACATATATACCATGTTTTGCACTACTGTTTAAATAGTAGTTCCCCTGGTCTCTGCATTTCAAGATCAGCAAAGTAGAGATATTTTTTCCCTTACCCTCCATTATGTGACTCAGATAACTCCACAGTTCTGGAATATTTATAGTAGTCTTTGCTGTACATTGATTTGGTAATGCACCTTTAACGGGTCAACTAGATACATTTGACAGTAACATTTTGGTGATTTGTTTTCTACTACAAACACAATATGATTTCATTTCACTTAATAAGAAATTATAGATTGTTGTACGTTCCCATCACTACCAAATGCCAGAGAAAATCTTTTGTGTGTTTTAAAAAGTATACCTAAAGAATATTTCTTTTACAATTTAGTGTAGAATTAATTGATAACAAACCAAGGGCCAGATGTACTAAGTAACTAGCAATTTCAAACCTTACGATTGGAACCATCATGTGGTCTGGTACTGACTGTTAGAAATGGGGGTCTCTAGTTGGCAAGGGTTTGACCTTTATAAAAGTAGGGACCCTTCTTCCTAGTCAGGATAAGGGGGATACACTTCCAACATAACCCCTGCTCGCTAACTTGGTAGCTTGGCACGAGCAGAAAGGCTTATCTCAGAGTCAGTGTTTAAAGCATTTGTGAACACATACAGTAACACAGTGAAAACACTAAAAATGGACCCCACACTGGTTTAGAAAAATCAGTAGTCTTTATCTAAACCAAAGAAGACCAAAGCAACAAAAATTCACAATACTGTAATCAAAATATAGTGATATTTATTTTGAGTTTTTATAGAGTGTGAACTTGACCCGTCAGGGTATAAGAACTCTTTACAGGAATCCGCAGTAATAGACAAAAGACTTGGATTGGGGGTGAGGGGGCTGGATACATAGGGGATAAAATGACAAGTAATTAGATTTTACATTTATAATATACGAGAAACAAGGTCCCGGGGTCCATGGTGGGATGCCCGGAGGTGCTGGGTGGAAGGTGTATGAGTACTTCAGGGGGATCCATTAGACGGAAGTGGAGCAAGGTCTCTGAATCATTAGAAGGCAAAATTTAGGCGAGGAATGTGCCCATTAGGAAGGTTTTGGGATCTTTTTTTAAGCAAGCCAGAGAAGGGATTCTTATAATGGCGGACGGGAGTGAGTTCCATATTCTTGGTGCAGCCCCAGAGAAGACCCGATTATAAGTTTTCATTTTCCGAAAACATGCACGTTGGAGCAAGAGGTCTCTGGTGGACCGGGAGTTTCTGGTTCCTCCGGATATCACAAGTTTCTGGGCAAGATATGCAGGGGAGTTTGAGTATAATGCCTTGTGCGTGATACATGCCAACTTTAATTGGATTCTGGCCTGTAGAGGAAGAAAGCCGGAGCTTTCAGATGTGGTGAATTTCCTTGAGGCAGTTAGTAGTCTAGTTGCTGTGTTGAGGCAGGGTTTTAAAGGTGCCAGGGAGATCTTGGGTACACCCGAGAGGGTGGAGCAGCCATATTCAAGTCTACAGATGACAAATGACTGGACTGGCATTTTTAGGTTGGGATTGTCAAGGAAGGGTTTGAGTTTCCTTAGGTATCTCAGGTGGAATCTAGCTGATTTGGCCATCAAGTTGATGTGGTCCTGCATGCTCAAGTTACAGTCAAGGGTTATTGCGAGGGATTTGGCCAAGTCCACGATTGTCAGAGGACAGTTTAAGGCTGTGATGGCCTTAATCCATACCTCAGTCTCAGAGTTGTTTTTGGGAGGGGAAATTAGTAGAAATTCTGTCTTCTTTGCATTGAGTTTGAGTTGGCAGGAGGAGAGCCATTGGACAGTCAATGTCAGGGCTTCATTCAGGGAAAAAATTCAATCCAGGGAGGAGATTTTGATGTAGATCTGGGTGTCGTCAGCATACATGTGGTAGTAGATATTTGCGGTGTGTAGTACTTTGGCAAGCTGCTCGAGGTAAAGGTTGAAGAGGTTAGGGGACAGGGTTGATCCTTGGGGGATCCCAACCATGACCGAAGTGGGAGCAGACAGGTTGTCGTTAGTTAGGAATCTCTGAGAGTGGTTGTGAAGGAAGGACCTAAACCATTCAAGAACAGAGCCATCCATTCCCTTCCTGAGTTTGAAGCGTTAGAGTAATTTTTCATTGTTAACAGTATTGAAGGCCGAGAATAGATCTAGGAGCATTAGATTCAATCCAGGGAGGAGATTTTGATGTAGATCTGGGTGTCGTCAGCATACATGTGGTAGTAGATATTTGCGGTGTGTATTACTTTGGCAAGCGGCTCGAGGTAAAGGTTGAAGAGGTTAGGGGACAGGGTTGATCCTTGGGGGATCCCAACCATGACCGAAGTGGGAGCAGACAGATTGTCGTTAATTAGGAATCTCTGAGAGTGGTTGTGAAGGAAGGACCTAAACCATTCAAGAACAGAGCCATCCATTCCCTTCCTGAGTTTGAAGCGTTAGAGTAATTTTTCATTGTTAACAGTATTGAAGGCCGAGGATAGATCTAGGAGCATTAGATTCAATCCAGGGAGGAGATTTTGATGTAGATCTGGGTGTCGTCAGCATACATGTGGTAGTAGATATTTGCGGTGTGTAGTACTTTGGCAAGCGGCTCGAGGTAAAGGTTGAAGAGGTTAGGGGACAGGGTTGATCCTTGGGGGATCCCAACCATGACCGAAGTGGGAGTAGACAGGTTGTCGTTAATTAGGAATCTCTGAGAGTGGTTGTGAAGGAAGGACCTAAACCATTCAAGAAAAGAGCCATCCATTCCCTTCCTGAGTTTGAAGCGTTAGAGTAATTTTTCATTGTTAACAGTATTGAAGGCCGAGGATAGATCTAGGAGCATTAGGAGACAGGTTTTGCGTAGGACAAGGGCTCGGCGGGCATCTTCCACGTTGTGGAGAATGGTGGTTTCCGTGCTGTGCCCTGGCCTGAAACCGGATTGGAAGTCATCTAGTAGGTGGAAGTTGGTGATGTGTTGGCTCAGCTGCTGTTTCACACACTTCTCCAGGCCTTTAGCTAAGAGTGGGATGTTAGAGATGGGTCTAAAGTTGTCTCGACTAGACAACAACGCCCACAACAGCAAGCAATTATTCAACATCGTCAAAGAGTTCACCAACCCCACTGCCAACTCCAACGACATCACTCCCTCTCAAACCCTCTGCGACTCCCTAGCTTCGTTCTTCCATGACAAAATCACAGACATCCACAACAGCTTCAACAACCAACCCAGAGACCAACCCACACAACCATCTGCCATACCTTCACCCCCCTTGAACATCCTTAATGACTGGAACCCAATCTCCACTGAGGACACCATCCGCCTGATGAACTCCATCCACTCAGGATCCCCCACAGACCCATGCCCTCACCACATCTTCAACAAAGTAGATTCCATCATAGCACCACACCTCCGAGACGTCATCAACTGCTCTCTCAACTCCGCCACCTTCCCGGAAAGCTGGAAACACGCCAAACTCAGCGCCCTTCTGAAAAAACCCACAGCGGACCCCACCGAACTCAAAAACTACCGCCCCATCTCGCTCCTTCCATTCCCGGCCAAAGTCATCGAGAAAGCTGTCAACAACCAGCTCGCCGCCTTCCTCGAAACCAATAAATCCCTTGACTCCTCACAGTCCGGCTTCCGAACCAAACACAGCACTGAGACCGCACTCATCGCAGCAACAGACGACATTCGAACTCTACGGGACAATGGAGACACAGTCGCCCTCATCCTCCTCGACCTCTCCGGGGCCTTCGACACAGTCTGTCATAGCACCCTGTTACAACGCCTCAGTAACATCGGAATCCAAGGAAAAGCACTGGAATAGATCACCTCGTTCCTTGCCGGAAGAACTCAGAGAGTCCGCCTCCCACCATTCAAATCAGAGGCCACTGAAGTCATTTGCGGCATGCCACAAGGATCTTCACTCAGCCCCACCCTCTTCAACGTATACATGAGCCCCCTCGCGGCCATCGCACGCCAACACAACCTCAACATCATCTCCTACGCTGATGACACTCAACTGATCCTCTCACTCACCAAAGACCCTAACACCGCCAAAACCAACCTACATGAAGGAATGAAAGAAGTAGCCGAGTGGATGAAGCACAGCCGTCTGAAACTGAATTCAGACAAAACAGAAGTCCTTATCTTAGGTACCTCCCCCTCCGCCTGGGACGACTCTTGGTGGCCAGAGGCCCTTGGAAAAGCACCCATCCTGACGGACCACGCACGGAACTTGGGCGTCATCTTGGACTCCTCACTCTCGATGACCAGACAAGTCAACGCCGATTCATCATCTTGCTTCAACATTCTTCGCAAGCTCAAAAAAACATTTCGCTGGATCCCCACCGAAACGAGAAAAACGGTCACCCACGCACTGGTTACAAGCCGCCTGGACTACGGAAACACCCTATATGCCGGTACCACCGCAAAACTTCAGAGAAAACTCCAACGCATCCAGAACGCATCAGCAAGACTCATACTAGACATCCCACGTAAAGACCACATTTCTGGTCACCTGAAAGACCTCCATTGGCTCCCCGTCAATAAGGGGATAACATTCCGCCTCCTAACCCACGCACACAAAGCACTTTACGAACTTGGACCCGAATGCCTCAACACACGACTTTCCTTCTACACCCCCTCCCGCCAGCTACGCTCTTCCAAACAAGCCCTTGCTGCTGTACCTCGCATCAACAAAACCACCATGGGAGGAAGATCCTTCTCCTACCTGGCGGCTAAATCCTGGAACTCACTTCCCATTCACCTTCGCCTCACTCAGAACCACCTAGCATTCAGAAAGCAACTTAAAACCTGGATATTTGACAAGTAATTCCCCACCCTTCCTCAAGCGCCTTGAGACCCTCTGGGTATGTAGCGCGCTATATAAATTAATTGACTTGACTTGACTTTGTCATAGATTTTGAAGTCGGTCCAGTGTGCTTGTTTTTTGGGTGAAGCCTATGGAGTTGGCTCGGAGTGAGGCAGATCTGGAAGGGTTTAGAGTGGGTTACGGATTTGAGTTTGTTTCATAAGACTGTGATTTTGTCTGAGAAAAAGGAGGATAATCCTGCGGATCATATATGACTTTTGAAAGGTAAAAATAGTTCTGTTCAAAGCAAATTGCAGATGCAGCACTTTTCACACAAAGTACCTTGGATGCATCACGCACACAAACAAAAACTGTTGCAAGGAAAGTGATGCATCAGTTCCTTACACCCATGGAGGGTGATGCGTTGATTCCTTACTTTACGGGAGGTGATATGTCGGTGCCTTACTACAACGCAGGGGCAGTGATGTGTTGGTTCCTTAGTGAATGGGATGTGATGTATCAGTTTCTTACTGTGCGGTGAGGTGAGGCATCAGTTTCTTACTGCGACCCTGGTGTTCTTGCCAGCATGGCGCCTAGATGGGATGCGTGAGGATCAGGGATGAGTTGGTCCTCAATGCGGCAGTGACAACACTGCATTGTTCTCTCCAGCCGCGGTCCCAAGTTGCATTGGTTCTTGCAGCTGCACATCAGGGCCTGCATCGGAATTGGTGCAGTGATCTTGGACTTAGGAGATTGGTACATGGGATTTGGCGTGCAGCAGTTTCAGAACCCACAGCAGGCGATGCGTCAATTTGTTCGGTGATGCATCGGAATCAGGTGCAGATGCATTGCGCTTCTCGAAGTTGCATTACTTGTGTAGCTCCCAGTGGCAAACAGCCTCTAGAGGTCCAAAGCAGCAGCAGGTACCTCTTAGCAGGTCAGAACTCCCAGCAAGGAAGTTCAGGGAAGCTGGTGGTGAAGTCTTTCTGACTCTGAGATTTTAGAACAGGAGACAAGCTCTAGTTCAAGCCCTTGAAGATCTTCCTCAAGCAGGGGAAACAGCACACAGCAAAGTCCTAGTACTTTCCTTGGCAGAAACAGCCACTGCAGGCCAACCCCATACAGCAAATAGCAAAGGGGCAGTATTCCTCCTCAGTTTCTCCAGCTTTACTCTTTGGCAAAGGTTCCTTTGAGTTCCAGAAGTGATCTAAATGTCTGGGGTCCGGGCCCCTCTTTTTATAATACGAAATCCTTTGTTCTCTGTGCCAGAGAAGCTCTTTGCCCTGCCAAAACCAGTTCTGTCCTCTCTGGTACAGCATCCTGGCAGGAGGTGGAGACAGCATTGTCCTTGGCACTCCAGGCCCATTCAGGTGTGAAAGCAATCTCCTCCCCCAACTCTGAATGCAGCCCAGGTCCATTCAGCCCAGTTCTGACTCACCATGGAAAGGCAGGCTGCACCTAACCCCCCTAAGGAGCTGTCTGAACAGAATGGACATCCCTAGCCCCTGTCACTCCAATGCCAGACTCAATACACAACCTAGAGGAGGCACACTGGATGGTTAGACAAGAAAATACCTACTTTCTAAAAGTGGTATTTTCAAACCAAGAATGTAAAAATCACCCTCACTAAAAGATGCACCTTAACATTCTAAGTGCAGGCATATCAAACTTTATTTTCCTATCTTGTTCCCATGGGCAGTAATGCTCATGAGATGTTATGAGCAAACTCCACATATTATCCTGTGGCACAGATAGCCTTTCAATAGTGAAAAACAGAATCTGTAGTATTTCACTATCAGGACATGCCACATACATCAGGGCATGTCCTACCTTTCACAAACACTGCAGCCTGCCCATAGGGGCACATTGGGCCTACCTTAGGGTTGAATGGTTCTGAAAATGGTTTGTGTTGTATTCAGAATGCTGTCCTGTTCTTCTCAAACAATTGTACTGATATCATGAGTTTCATAAACCAAACTGCGTATACACAACAATTGTTAGGAGTAGTGTAGGTATGCAAATTACAATGTTGAATATAAGTGTTAGATACCATTTTGTACACTGCAATGTTTATACGAAGACTAATGCCAAACATCCATCTGTTATGCAGTCAGCTAGGCCTTGAAATTGTCAATTACACATTTCAGTCAGTCAGTCATTAGCTTCATTCAGTCTTTTGACCATAAAAGTAGAAGTACAGACAATTCATAAAAACAAAGTTATTAAATACATACTGAGAATGCAACGATAATTAGACAAAATTGATACTAAAAATACAAGTGACACAGAGTAATGAAGCACAAAAATGTGACGGGCCAATCTCAAGAAATTAATAAACAACAATGTCCACCATGGGACAGTTAAATAGTTGTTTGCTTAGTGGCAACATGGCAGAAAGAGTAAACTCATACACATTAGACAGGAAATATATTTATGGATTTAAAAACTGGTAAAAAGATATGTTAAAAAGCATTTTAACAATGTACAAAGTGTAAACATTGTTGGTTCAGGAAAGGCCCAATAATAGACCACATAGTGCCAAGAAACTTTGCTACAATGCAAACTACTACTAAGCTAGTGTCAGATTTTAAGATGCAGAACGCCTCTAGATGGCACTGAATACCAAAGCATTTGCAAACAGGAACTAACCATTTGGCTCTCTGCCGTTTGTAGAGTGACCATGCAAAAAATATATGACCACTTCAAAGGCATTAGATTTAAATTTATTATACCATTGCTAAAAGGAAAGGGTTTTAGGCAAGTGAAGCCAGCCTTGCTGTACCTGCAACTCTTGACAGAGATCTGGATCATTTTTAATGTGGCTAAATTTTTAACTATTGCAATGAGACTTAGCAAAAAGATTGCTTGGCCTTAGAGGACTTTGTATAAACATAAAATACCGTCCGAAACCTTAACCAAGGGCAATAATGTACATTTTGTTGTTTTTAAAAGGAAAAAACTTTACACTCTGTATATTTCTGTTTTTATCCATGTTTGCTGCTATATTTTTTTATTGGCGGATGATGGATTGTTTTAATGCTTGTACACTTTTATGGTTTTTGTGATTTAAACCGAATAAAGTATCTTTTGAAATATATGACCAATTGATTCAACAGCACGAGGACAGCCTGGGCAATATTGTAGATCATTGGATGTGGAACGCCAGGAAGCTGTGAGAGCATTCACTGAAAGTGAACTAAATAAAAATTGCATAAACAGCTTCCTATCCTGAGGGGTCGTGAAAGCGTACAAGTAATACTCGTATGATGCAAGCTGTTTAAACTCCAAAAACTCAGTGGTTAAACGGACCTAAGATGGAAATGAAACAAAAGACTTGGCCACCCATCGCCGATAGTATTTCTTAACTGATTCCTTGGTAGGCAGTCCTTCACAAGCCCTTGATTCCCATAGGCCCTCTAGCAAAGATTTCACTTCCTGCAGCCAAGAGATCTTTTTAAATCGATCAACTGCATGGACTTCATAAAGGGCTGCTGTCCAGGAGACAGCTCTGGGGTTGATTAGAAGTGGAGCCAGAATAGCAGAGGGCGTAACCTGGCTGTTTTTTCTGCAATGGTTGTTGATCCCATGTCCAAACTTAGTGGGTGAAGAGGAGTGTTCTGCAGGAGCGAGACTAAAGCTCTCGAAACGTATTCTTTGTAGTCAGCAAACCTTCTATCTTTTTAAAATCCCCACAGTTCTGCTCCATACAAAGCTGAGTGAGTAGCCATTCAGTAATATATGTGGAGGGGAGCTGCTACCGGTTTACTGTAAGAGGACCTATGCTCATTAATCAAGGCCCCGTTATCTGTCTATGCTGCAGAGCGCACTTCAATATCTGGAGCTTCCAGGACATGTAGTCGGAGAGAGTGATCCCAAGATAATCAATGGTACTCACTCTCTCCAGCGAGACGAAGCCCAGTGTTAGCTTCCCTTTATATGACTTGTGTGGGTTCAAACTTAAGCGCTTTGTCTAAGAGGTGTTGATCTCTAAGCCCAGAGAGTCACAGAATGCATTACAATGGTCTAGAAGCAGTTGTGGGCCTCTGGGAGTCTTAGAGACTAGAAGGGTATTGTCCAAATACAGCAAGGTGACCACTTTGTCATCTCCTAGAGTTGAGACATCTGCGGGGACCTCAGAAAGGTACTGGACAACCCCATTTATATATACCAGGAAGAGTGTGGGCACCAGTACACAGCATTGCCAGACCCCTTTTTTACTTTAATTTGATCAGTGAGTTGTCCTAACCCCTTCCCTGCGGCTCGAATACCTCTGCGGTGCAGGGAATAAATTAGGGGGCGTAACCCCACTAATTAATTGTTCGGCACAGGTGTGGAATTTGCGCTGCGCTCCAGAATGGGCAGCGTTCGGACAGCCCCGGGAAGTCCTCAGCACACGCACACCATGACGTAGCACGGCCGGGGGCCATCCTGAGTACACAAGGGCTTAATTGCACTAGCGAACCCTTGCATAGTTAGACTCATGAAGGCGGATGCCAAGTGCTAAGATCATGGGAGGAAGGCCCATCTCTTTGAGAGTTGTCCAAAGCTTGTTTTTGGGAACTAGGTTGAAAGCAGACCTTAAATCAATAAAAGCTATGTAGAGGCTACCTAGCCCAATGGTCACCGTTTTCCAGATCAGTAATAGGAAACAAAATGCCTGATCAATAGTACTTGTTTTTTGCCTTAACCCAGTTTGATATACATCCAAAATATTGTGGTTGGTGATCCAGGCCTATATTTTCAGGAGGAGTGCCTGTGCAAAGAACTTCTGGACACAATCAATGAGGTTAATAGGCCTATAACTAGAGATTATGGATCTATCTCCCTTCGTGTAGACAGGATTTGCCTCCGCTCCTTTCCATGAAGATGGAACTTAGGCCCTTGCTGCAATCCCATTGGCTAGGGCCAAGAACTAAATTGTCCGATTCTCTGGGTAGTTAACAAAAACGTCTCTTGGGATACCACCTGGGCCAGGGGCTTTGGCCCTGATGATAGAGTTCACACTGGAAATAATTTAATCTCTTGTGAAGAAATTGGTGATAGTAGGATGGACTCTATTGTTATCAGTATCATCACAGCCCGGGACGCAAGACCCAGAGTACAGCGACAAGAAATGGTGAACCCATGCTGATGTTGGGATGTTGTTAGTCGGCGGGAGGGGTCTACTGGCATCCCCCCTGGTTGCAAGGAGCCAAAAGTGTTTAGAGTCTTTTTTGATGCATGCCTCTCTAATTTGCTCCCATCTATTCTGGTCCCATTCCCTCTCCGCTCTAGACTGAGCAAGCTTGTAAGGTTTCCCCGCTTCCCGTGTCTGGATCACATTGTTAGTTCTAATGGCATTGGCTAGTTGTTTGCGGTGGTTCCTGCACTCTTTATTGAACCAGGCAAACTGCCACCTTGGTTTCTTGCCTTTTTGCTGGTGATATATTGGTTCTATAAAGCCAGCGGACAAATTAATAAATAACAGGTCACGGAGAGCCAGGATCGCGTCCAACCCTCCTTCGTGGGTAAGCAGTCTGTTTAGGTCTGCAGTACTTTCCAAAAGTTTAGACTTGATTATTTTTAGTTTGTCTTCATCCATAACAACCTGCGACCATTTTAGCCGCCTATTGTCATTTGTGGTGTGAACCTCCCTGTGTGAAATTTAAAGAGTTCTGGGGGCTATCCCATGGGGAAACCAGGATTAATTCCAAGGGTTGTGGCCGCTGTCAATAGTATGGCCCACAGTCATATCATCCACTGTTGGCCACATTCTCAGGTCCAAAAGAAAATAGTCTATACAACTTAAATTGGTAGTTCGATTGAATGTGTTAGCCCCTTTTTTATCAGATATTGTACGGTCATTAGCTGCCCTGAGACCAAACTCAAGAGTATGGGCGTTAAGCTGGAGCACTTCTTGAGACCATTTTTTGATAGGTGGAAAATCAAGAGGAGGGACAAGCCACACCTCTTCTTCCTCTCTACGCCCACTTATATCCTCCTTCTCGAGAGGTTCAAATGTGGCATTAAAGTTGCCAGATACAACCAATAGAGGATGGGGGGCCAGAATGTCCAGTAGTTTCTCCAACTCATGAAAGGTGATTGACTTTCTGCCTGCTCTAGATCCTCGAGCATAAACATTTAAAAGATCAGTGGTAGTGCCGTTTGATCCCCTGACTTGAATAGCTAAAATATCAGAACTGTAAGCTCCTGTACTATGTTTTTGGAACGTAATTTGAACCCAGATCAGCAGCCCCCTGATGGGCGACCTGAATTATTATGGCGTTTGGGGCAGTGGAATGTAAGGTAACCAGGGATGTATTCAGGGTTGGTGGTTCAGGTCTCCTGTAAAATACAAACGTCAAACATCTCGATGAATTTAATCAAATTCATAAGGGACATTTTTGTCCTCACCCCTGCCAAATTCCATGAAACCAAATTAAGACTATTAGAATTTACTGGCTCATTTATAGAGGTAAGCTTGATACTAGTGTTTTCTACCCCTAGTTGAGCCTCAGTCTGAATTGGTGGAACTGGAGTTCTGGACTTTTTGGTTCCGTCCAGAGGTGTCAGGGAACAACACCCAAAGACCCCGGAGTTCCACCTGCCTTGGTGCACAAATGAACAGAAACACGGGCTTCTCGATGGTGGCGTCAAAGACCAAAGGTTTATTACTGCAGGGACACAGAAGTCATAGATACTACACACGGGCAGTAACCAGGAGCCTGTTCAATTTGTACAAAGCGGGTTGCTCCTTATATACTAAATTTTAAGCTGGGGGCGAATTCTTTACATGTAATACATTCCCAAAACCTTTGTGTCTAAAACAATAAATATTTGGCGTTACACAGGAACCGTCGATAATATCTGAGGCCAAACATTGCGAAGAGAGGGGTTCCCACTAGTTTGTCACAATTCCCTGTCAATATTGCATTCAGGACCCGGACCGCCTCATCGTAAAGTTCGTTACCTCCCCCTAATAAAGATTCAGAAAGAAAGAAACAGAGCCAGGTGTGGAAGATAGAAAAGTGGGATAAGGGATGTTTGTGGGTTGTAAATGGGCAAGGCTACCGGCTTCGGCCGCCTAATCATGATCAGGACAATGGACACGAAGACCAGTTTGGCAGAACTGGCCTCGGGCAGAGGAGGTAGCCTTTGTCGAGTCATGCAGCTACAGCGTGATCTGGTTTAAGGTGCACGTGTCATGAAAGAGGTGAATCTCCGGCTAAGGTTACGTGTCCTTAATCGAAATGAAGTGATCAGAGGCTATTGCATATGTGAGGGCAAGAAACACAAAATGGCGGCCATGATCTAAGATGGATGCCGTGGGTAGATCAGAAATGTGTTTATAAAAGGAGTGCTCTTGCTCGTAGCATAGCGAAAACACCAGGATATACTAAATGGATCATTTGCGGTTCGCGGATACCAATATTATGTATTTCCGACAAACTTGAAAACACGGGTTCAAATCGTCACGGAACCGTCACGGAACCTCAGACCCTCCTTTTGCCCTTACATAGGCAATTACTCAGTCTATGTCAGAATCTAGTTCTATGCTCATCAGGTCAGTGACATGCTGTTGTATCATCATCCTTTCTCGTGTCTTTTCTCCAAACGCAGGTGGTTTTCTGAGACAAGTTGCAGCACAAAGACTACACAGAGCAGGACCACATTGGATAATCAGACAACATGAGAATAGGAACACTAAGATGACACCAATGACCATTAGAACCTTCCATCCCCACGCTGATATCAGAGTCCAAAACCATTCCATGAAGGACCAGTTTCCCTTGTCTACATGTATGGAGTCTGAAATCTTGTGCAACTTAGAGATCGCCTCATAGACTGTTGGAGCATTATTAGGAATAAAGACACAGCAGCTCGATTGGACCATTCTGCATACCCCACCTCGATCTGCAAGTATAACGTCTAGAACCATACGGTTCTGCAACGTCATGAGCCTATCCGCCTGAAGCTCAGCTGTCAAATTGCTAAGGGCACCAGCAGTTTCGGTAATAGTAGATTCAACTACCCGTGTTAGCTGACGTATGTTTCTACTATTAGCCATAGGTCCCCAGAACGGAAGGAAGCCTTTGAAGAAGTCTCCAGCTTCCTGACCAGCGGTATCTTCCTTGCTGAAGACACCTCTCGCTACTCTGGTTCTGTGGTAATCAGATGAAGCAGTGTATGTCGGAGGCAACAATAGAGCAATATAACATGATCCTGAAAAGTCGGCAGGCAACCATGTATAAGCTCTGTCTCGACAAATGAAGTAGGTACCCCTAGCAGTAAGAAAGGCAGGGGAAGAGTTAGCCGGAAACACGTAAGTCTCTACGCACTCACTCCTCCCTAGCTGAGCTCTCGGATTTCTCCCATTACCTTGCAAACAGACCTGACCTCGGTGAGGTACGACCCAGATTGGAGTTGAGCTTTTACGCTTGCTTTCTCCTAAACTAAGGCGATACTCTGAAGTATTCCAACTTAAATATACTCGCAATTCGTCTCTAGGGTAAGATGGAGTATTATTGACGTCCTTGACCATGTCAATAATTCCCTGGACTAAGGCTTTGTTGGCAGAGTTATATTTAGTGGAGCGCGGTGGACGTGGAGGATAGGTTTCAAGGGCATAAGCAAAGATGGTTTGGAAGGCCTGAAATGATCCATTATAGCTGTAAGGCAAAACCAGATAGGGAATACCTTTATCCATAGTGTGGGGTATCAAGCCACACACCCAGCAGTTTGTAGTGTTAACTACCAGTTGGTGTTGGTGCAAGAGCTGTACAAAAGTGTTGTTGGTGAACTCTGAGCGTCGGGCTTGCTCATGTTCCGGAAACGAGTGAAAAGAGTGTATAGAAGAAACAGTAGAAATAGCAGGATCAAGGGGAGGTACTGTAGAAACTGGCACAAAAATTAAATTTATACTAAAGACGATTCCACCCACCAATGTTGCTAAAACAATCAAAAACGTAATGGCACATTGCATCAGAAAGCATCTGCTATGAAGAATTCTATTAAGTCTGTTTCTGCGAACATAAATCACATTCTCTCGTTGCAGCGCAGGAAGCTCCATCTTCTACAATCCGCTCGCGACCACTGATGATGTGTACGTAGATGAAAATGCCTCTATCAGCCCTCGGAGTTCCCAGAACCAACAGAAAGATCGACCTTGTGTCAGACCCCTGCAAATTCAAACTAGGCACACAGCCACGACCCTACGGCTACCCAGACGGCAAGGCAATTTTAAACACAATAAACAATAGCAAACTTCCTGGCTGAAGACAAAAGTTCAATATATATCAAAATCACAATATGCAGTTGCCTGCTTTATTTGTCCATTTTATGGCTTCTTAGGTTATATCTCTGCTTCGCTGGTACTGTCTGATCGGAAAATAGGGTATCACTAGCAGCTGTTGCAGAGTTTAAGTTCGCAGATAGCAAAGTTTCTTCTGATGCTGGAGACAAATGTTCAGTGTTCAAAGGAGTCTTTTCAGGAGGAGAGTCGGATTTTGAAGTGTCAGTAATCAATTCGGCATCGCTGAAAGAGATGAACTTCGGTGTGCTTTCAGATTCGGAGGCACCAATTCCCTTTTTCACCCAGTCGTCGTAAGGGAGCGGCAAAGGAACACGCTTAACATGAGATGCGTGTATCCAGTGCTTACGGCCAGCTACACGAACTGCTGTCCTCGTTGCCAGTAAGATCTGAAAAGGCCCCACAAATCTCGGCTGAAGGTTCTTTGTCCTCGCGAAGTTCTTGATGACAACCAGATCTCCTGGTTTCAGCTGATGCCCTGGACTCTCCGGAGGTTTTGGCAAAGCATCGAAAACCTGTTGATGAATAAGACTCAATTTAGCAGTCAAGTCGTAAAGGTAGTCTATCAACATAGGATATTCTATGGAGCAAAATTCTTTAGGCCTTGGTACACCCCAGATATTTGCCGGGCGACCAAAGACTATCTCGTAAGGACTAAGCCCTATTCTAGAATGTACTGTTGCTCTCGTTGATAACAAGGCCAAAGGAAGTGCGTCTGGCCAGGCTAAACCTGTGGATGCTTGTATTTTGGCTATTTTCAGCTTGAGGGTGCCATTGTAACCCTCGACTAAACCAGCAGACTGGGGATGGTTTGCACTGTGAAATTTCTGTTTCAATCCTAGGCCGGCACACACACTCTGCATAACTTTCCCTATAAACTCACTTCCGTTATCTGACCATACAATCCGTGGCATTCCATATCTAGGGAAAAATTCTTTGAGAAGAATTTTGGCAGTTGATAGGGCAGTATTGTCCTTTAATGGATATGCTTCTATCCACCTGGAAAAAGCACAGACTACCACCAGGACATACTTCAAATTATTGCAGCGTTCCATGTGAATGAAGTCTAACTGAATCACTTCAAAGGGGCAGGAAGGAGGAGCGAAATGACCAGCTGGAGTTGGAGTTCCCTTGCCAGGATTATGCATCAAACATACCATACAATTTTTCACCACTCTCTCTGCACACTTACTGATTCCCTCATTCTTCCAGACCGGAGCTAACATCTTACATATCCCTTTAGAACTTATATGCGCTACTCCATGCGCCATCGTCACTACTGCAAGCACATACGCATCGGGCAACATCCAACGCTGCTGTTCTGTCAAATCAATCCAACATCCATTCGAGTCCAACTTGCCCGTACTTTCTCTCCATATACGTTTCTCTTCCTCAGTTGCTTCTTTCTGAATTTCTTTCACACTTTCCATAGTATCCTCACACATTCCAGACTCAGCAATCCATCTTGCAGACGTAGCAACATACATTCTGCTCATCGTGTCTCTAGCTGTCTGTTTAGCAATTTCGTCAGCAAAAGCATTCCCACGACCAACATCATCCGTGATTGCTTTATGAGCACTGCACTTTACAATCGCAACTTCAGTCGGCAAGGTTAGAGATTCCAACAAGTCATTCACTAACTGACCATGTTGGATCTTAGTCCCATGGGACGTAATGAAACCTCTTTCTCTCCACAACCGGCCAAAACTATGGGCCACGCCAAATGCGTACTGACTATCTGTAAACACATTCACTCTCTTTCCCTCAGCTAAAACACACGATCTCGTTAGAGCTATCAATTCTGCAGCTTGGGCAGAATTCTGACTCACTCTTGCAGTCTCCACAATCGTCTTCAAAGTCGTTACTGCGTAAGCAGCAGTCACATCACCATTCTCCAATTTAAAACATGACCCGTCCACATACAGCGTACCATCCGGATCTGATAGCGGAGTATCTTTTAAATCAATGCGTCCTTTTGTCTCTTCCTCCGTTTTGAAACAGCAATCATGTGGCTCGGAATCACTCGACTCTTGATCAGTCGGCAACAATGTTGCTGGATTCAATACATTGCATCTTTTGATCTGAATATGACTCGCTAGTAATGTCAGCTCGTAACCAGATAATCTCGCACTAGTAAGGTGTTGTGTCTTCGTTCGGTTCATGAGTGTATCCACTGCATGAGGAACCATGACCACTAGCATATTGTTCATCACCAAACCAGCAGATTGTCGAATGGAAGCCGCAGCTGCCGCTGTAGCTCTCAAACAACTAGGCAACGCTCTGGCTACCGGATCTAATGTTGATGAGAAATACGCACAAGGGCGTTGTTTATCACCAAACTTCTGTGTCAGAACACTCAACGCGCAACCTTCTCTTTCGTGAACGTAGAGCGTGAATGGCTTACTGTAATCAGGTGTACCCAATACAGGAGCTGAACACAATGCTTTTCGTAATTCAGTAAAACTCTCTTGGCATTCATCAGACCATGGCACCGGACTCGGAACATTTTTCCCAGTCAAAGCTACCAATGGTTTCGCTAAAAGAGAAAAATTTGGGATCCACTGCCTACAGTAAGAGGTAATACCTAGAAAGGCACGTACTTCTCTCTGTGTGCGTGGAACACTCATCTGCGTAATTGCTTTTATTCTTTCTGGGGTCAACTTCCTTCCCTCCTTTGACAAGAGATGACCTAGGTAGGTCACTTCTTGGCAGCAGTATTGCATTTTGGAAGGAGACACCTTGTGATTCAAATTAGACAAATGACGTAATAGGGAAATTGTAGCTGCTTTGCAAGTTTCCTTGTCATCGGCAGCCACTAGAAGATCGTCTACGTACTGTACTAGGGCAGAACCTGGAGGAAGTACAAAGGAATCTAACTGGCTTTTTAATGCTTGACTGTAAATGGATGGACTCTCACAATAGCCTTGTGGATCGCGTTTAAATCTGAAACTGCGACCTCCTAGACAGAAGCCGAAAATATCCCTACTTTCTTCGGCTATCGGAATGCTGAAAAAGGCATTCTTTAGGTCAATAACTGAGAACCATGTGGCTGTGGCAGGAATCAATGTTAACAAGGCAGTAATGTCTGGCACTACAGGAAACTGCGGGACTACAATCTTATTAACTTCTCTAAGGTCTATGACAAACCTGTACACTGGAGGTTTTGTAGGATCAGTTCGCTTCAGAATCGGCAATACAGGACTGTTACAGACATTTCCTCTAGTTTCTTCAACCACACCTTTCTTAATCAAATCTTGCACAATCAATAAAAGTGCACGCTCTCCTTCACTAGATATTTTATATTGGGGAATTCTTGGAAATTTTACATTTGTTTTCAAAGTTACCACATACGGTGGAATTTCTAGGAGACCTACATCATTAGGACCAGTCGCCCAAAGAGAATCAGGGAGTGAATGTAGCTCTGGCGGGAGTGCGTCCATTGACAAGTACATCGGAGAGGTGATATTTTTACCCAATGTAATCTGTACTCCTTCCGGAGAACAGTACAATGTCGCATATAGTCGTTTTAACAAATCTAAACCAAGCAGATTTTCATTACAACCTGTCGTCAAAATCAGGGGTGCTTTCAATTTGCATGGTCCAACAGAAATAGACAAAGGACCAGATATCGGGTTGTAAACAGGGGCGCCTGAAAAACCTACGGAAACATTTGTTGAGCCGGACAAAGGTGCGCCAGGGAGTTTCGCATGAATGATAGAACTTTTTGCGGCACCAGTATCCAACAGAAACGGTTCGACTACACCTGATGTTGCTACTGCGACATAAGGCCCACTCTGATCCACTGGAACTGATACTACTCCCTCTCTCTGTCCATGGCTGTCCTAGTACCCATTTTGCTGAAAACCCTCATCTACTTCATTATAGTCCTCAACAAGGTACTGTTGAGATCTATTTTGCTGAGCAGATTGTCCATTTCGTTGATCAAAGTGATTGGAGGGACGATCATTCGTTTGTGGAGGCATAGCACCTCGTCCTCGACCTCTAGAATTCTGCACAAAACCACCACGACCTCTCTGAGCTGCTGCTGCATTATTTTGCGCTAAGATCGGACATTCATTTTTATAATGACCCTCTTTTTTACAGTACGCACACTGATTCCACTGGTATTGAGGTCTTGATGAGCCATAATCTGTCCTTTGGTACGAACCTTGCTGCGTATTAGTCTGATTCGTGCGAGGCGGATACGCCTGCTGCAAAAGAACTTTAGTTTTTAAATCTTTCGTTTTCTTCTCTGATTTTTCCTTTTCCTCTTTATCCCTATTTTCATAGTACTGTGCAGTCGCAAGTATTTGCGCTGTCGTAGATACAGCCCAAGCACTTTCTGAGTCTTTTAATTTATTGCATAATTCAGGTAACAAATTATGCACAAATTTATCGACAGTCTTTGCCCTCCTTCTGTACTCATGTCCTGACCACTATGATCTACAAAAGTCTCTTCAAACCTCGTGAAGAAGTCGGAGACACTTTCGTCTTTCTTCTGCCTGCATGCTGACAGCTTGTGTACTCATGTCCTGACCACTATGATCTACAAAAGTCTCTTCAAACCTCGTGAAGAAGTCGGAGACACTTTCGTCTTTCTTCTGCCTGCATGCTGACAGCTTGTCCCAATTCACACGTAATGCTGGCATCAGAGTCTTCATTAGATCAATTATTCTACCTGGAAGATTAGCGATTAGAGGTTCGGGTTTCGCACCACCTATTTGCTGACCATCTGCTGCAGTGATAGCTGCCCAATCACCACCTAAGGCAGCTTGATGATCCTCTCTACGAATTTTAGCCCACACTGGTTGCGGAACTACGTTACCAAACAACATATCGATGTCGGCTAAGTTCATTATACAAGCCTCAACTGTCTGTGTTAATTCCTTGTAATATCCGGCTGGATTTTTACGTGGATCTGGCAAGGCCTGTTTCACCGCTAACACTTCAGCTCTCTTCCATGGAATGTGTATCCACACTCGTTGGAACTGTGCTGGAGCAGCTGCAATTCCTGCATTATCATCACGTTGTATTGCTTCGCGCCAGATTGGAGGAACCTCCCTCATAGGATATTGGTGACTTAGCTTCATTTTACTTTTTTCTAAGTCTCTCGGTGAACGAAGAGATGGATCATTCCTAAAACTTAAAATAAGTTCCATCGCTTCCTTTATATTCTCACCCACTATCATTCCAGCAGCGAACTCTTTTTGAACTCTAATTAAATCTTCCAAATCTGATTCGACATCATCTTCTTCTATTTCTTCACGTAACAACGAGCACATCTCATCAAAGACGTACCGTTGCGTCGGTTCCTTCCATTGCATAAATGTGTCTAACACATCTCTCGTACTATATCTTCTACTCTTCGAAATCCATCTGAGAGCCGTGGAATCCAAAATTCCCCGTTCCTCAGTACTTGGAAGCTGACTACGTCTCTGAACAGAGTCAGGAGTAGGAGTCTTAATTAAAGTTTTATATAAAGGAGACAGCATATTAGTAACAGAATCAGTGATTCTTCGACGAACAGAAAGTGGAGTTAGCACACTCGCAGACGTAGAGAATGCAGTAGAGGTAGGAATAGATAACGGAACAGTAGGAGTATCGAGGAAAATAGTTTGTAGAGCAGTAGGTACAGAAGTAGGTATAGAGACTGGCAGTGTAGGAAGAGGAGGAGCTGTAGGAACATTCACATTCATCACAGGAGGTACAGGAGCTTGATTCTGAGGGACAGGAGCAGGAACACCAGGTTGTCCAGCAACCGGCAATTGAACATTCGGGACAAGTGGAGCCGTAGCACCTTGTGCATACGGTGGAGGTGACCTTAACAGATAAGATAGCAGAGGATCGTTTTCGGAATCCTCCAGTATCTTAGCCATTTTCGATGGCAAGGCAGGATAGCACTTGTCAATCGCTAGGTTATGCTCTCTAATTGCTACATCTATGGCTTTCTCACACTCGTTAGCCTGCAATTGTTTAGCCGCTTGCTCTAGAGTTAACTCTTCTTGTTCTTTCTGTTCTTTCTTCAACCTTTTCATTTCTCTCTGTTTGGATTCTTTTCGCCAGTAACGGAAAGAATCAAACATTGCCGGCCGGGCTTTCTTCTTGAACAATTTCGCTTCTAAGTTGTCGAGAATCTCTGGTTCAAAACTACCATGCAGTGGCCAACTAAGGACACCATCCTTCTTACAATAACGGACCCATACCTCATTATAAGATATAGGACCCACGCCATGCTTACAATATAAATCATATAGGGGAGTCCCAATCGGAGGAACCAGACATGAGTCCTCCAATCGTGAGTCACGGTTGCAACCAAAACAAGACAACATTTTCCGACTTACCATTTTCAGTCCGGAACACAAAACAAACAAAACACGGAACAAATATGTGCACTCGAACCAAGAACTTAGGCCTACCAAAACGAACTGATGTATCGATACCCAAACTAAACCAAATAGATTATCGTAACTAGAACAACCAGTGATAATCTTACAAAACCAAACCAAACCAAGAACCGATCAAGGATTTCAACAATCCTCACAAAAGTAACCAGCTAGCTATCACTAAATACTTAACTGAGTCACTGAAGACGTCACCAAGGAGAAACCCGTCACGTTTCGCTGTACTAAGGACTGCACCTCGGGTCCAAGACAGGGCGACGGTCAAGGCAACGGCCCACTGCAGCCGTCCTGAACGGGAAACCCTCGTGGAAGAGAACTTCGGGCCACTTTTGCGATATGCCGGGATCGATGAAGTGGGGCGCCTCCCTCAGGAATCTTCACACGAAGCTTCTCGAACTCTTCAGGCTTTTGGACCGGTACCGAATGACGTCGCCCTTTTTGGTTCCGTCCAGAGGTGTCAGGGAACAACACCCAAAGACCCCGGAGTTCCACCTGCCTTGGTGCACAAATGAACAGAAACACGGGCTTCTCGATGGTGGCGTCAAAGACCAAAGGTTTATTACTGCAGGGACACAGAAGTCATAGATACTACACACGGGCAGTAACCAGGAGCCTGTTCAATTTGTACAAAGCGGGTTGCTCCTTATATACTAAATTTTAAGCTGGGGGCGAATTCTTTACATGTAATACATTCCCAAAACCTTTGTGTCTAAAACAATAAATATTTGGCGTTACACAGGAACCGTCGATAATATCTGAGGCCAAACATTGCGAAGAGAGGGGTTCCCACTAGTTTGTCACAATTCCCTGTCAATATTGCATTCAGGACCCGGACCGCCTCATCGTAAAGTTCGTTACCTCCCCCTAATAAAGATTCAGAAAGAAAGAAACAGAGCCAGGTGTGGAAGATAGAAAAGTGGGATAAGGGATGTTTGTGGGTTGTAAATGGGCAAGGCTACCGGCTTCGGCCGCCTAATCATGATCAGGACAATGGACACGAAGACCAGTTTGGCAGAACTGGCCTCGGGCAGAGGAGGTAGCCTTTGTCGAGTCATGCAGCTACAGCGTGATCTGGTTTAAGGTGCACGTGTCATGAAAGAGGTGAATCTCCGGCTAAGGTTACGTGTCCTTAATCGAAATGAAGTGATCAGAGGCTATTGCATATGTGAGGGCAAGAAACACAAAATGGCGGCCATGATCTAAGATGGATGCCGTGGGTAGATCAGAAATGTGTTTATAAAAGGAGTGCTCTTGCTCGTAGCATAGCGAAAACACCAGGATATACTAAATGGATCATTTGCGGTTCGCTGATACCAATATTATGTATTTCCGACAAACTTGAAAACACGGGTTCAAATCGTCATGGAACCGTCACGGAACCTCAGAACAAACAGAGTCCCTTCTCCAGACCTCTCCTTGGCAGACAACAACTCATTATCATTTACAAGAGTGTTTGTTTAGGGGACTTGCACAGAGGTATCTATGTGGTGGCTATCATGGGTTAATGGTATAACTGTGCAATTAGGACTTGCCATGTGTGACTAGGTGCATATAGGAATATCTTGCAGTTTGAGTCATTCATTTATTGATAAAATGGAATCAGAACCTTCACGGATATGTGTAGAATGTGTAGTGAGTAGTGGTGGAGGTTGAAGGGTTTGTACTTGGGCTGAAAACCAGTAGGGTTCGTCAAGCTCACTCTGGCTTCCAGGGCTATCAGATTGTGGGCCACATTTCCATTTGCCAAGAGTAGTCCTAGGCATTCTGTTTGAGTGTTAGGGTGGATTAGCCTTTTAGCTCGCAATATATCATCTCGAATAACTGAGCGGCAACCCATAAGATTGGGGATCCAGTGTATTGATTTGTTGATTAATGAGTCTTCACCTTCATGTTTATCATTAGAAGGAATTTTTGGCACACAGGTCAAGTAGATGCATTTAGGGGTCAACTGAGTCTGTTCCCACCTGCTTATAGAATTTGTTAAGGAGTTTGTTATGACTTTGTTGGTTCTAGAAGGTGGCAAAGGGCGATCGGTGGTTGATACAAAACTCTGATGGGGCAATCTACTATTGGTAATTTGTGTCTGTGTTTTATGCATCTCCTTTCGGAATGTGTGGGTATCTAGTGTCCCTGGGATACATTTGGTGGTAGCACTTAAAGGATAGTTGCATGATTGTAGATCGGGGGCTATGCCGAGAGAATGTGGATTATAGATGGGCGAGGTTGGCTGGGAATACAAGGTAAAGGTCTGCTTCAGAGAGCGGGCTTCTTGATCAACTTTGGTAATAAGAGAAGTGACCTGTTCAGTAACAACCTGGACAGCAGATATCAGTAATTTAACTTCTGCCATTAGGTTCGCTAAAATTCCTGGTGCAGCAACATTGATGCTAGCTAGATGTTCTGAAGAGACCACATCACCCAACCCAGCACTAATGTCAGACTTAGCTTCTTGTCTACCTCAATTCCGAAAGCAATTATTTCCTTACCCAGTCTTGTTTCTCCTAATTGAATGGAATCTAGATTCATTGATGGGGAAAATCGATGAGTTAAAGTAAGATTAATAACCGGAGAACCTGGCACAGGAATAGTGAATGATGATGAGAACGATCCTAAATCAATTTTCACTGAGGGACACTATTGTAAAACTAGCAGACATCTTATTAGAACTGTGTGTGGTGGGTTTGTTGAACATTTGGGGAATTCTTTTTTGTAGATTCAGTTTTGGGTTGGTTGGGTGAGCAGCTAATTTGGCCGAGTCCAGTGTAGTGGAGGGAGTAAGTATACCTTCACATTCAACTAAAAACTCATTAATCTGGTCTCGGACGCAATTGCTTCCTGCCAACTTGCGAACCTGTTTAGCTTTGATGATTTTGGGCTGAGCCTCCCTGCTCCCACAGTCTATCGACTTTCTTTTGACCACGATTACAAAAAAGGTGAAATAAAAAAGCAAGGTATTGGAATGTCAAAATGGATAATAACAGGGTCACCACACTCGCATGTGACCACCCTGCCACCCTACAGAACCACCACCCCTGATGATCCGGGCCTTAGACCCCCCTACCACCAATAGCCAAAGCACTAACAGTTGAATTTATAACAAATTCTAAGTGCAAGAGAATAAAACAGTGTTGAATTATAGCAGCATCCAAATAGGAAGGCTCAGGGTTTAGCGGGGACAACCAGAGTCTAAACAGTCTAAATAGGCAACATCACCACCTAAAGTACAAGAAAACTCGCAGCAAATCATGGATTGTTGACTTAAGGACAGTTAGTTCCAACTTTTGCAGGAAACACGAACCACAAACCAAGGGAGTTGGCCATGCCCTGCCTTTTCCTGTCAATGAAGAGCAAGGACGGGCTTGGCCTTGGCCCGCTTCCCGTGGGAGTGCAGTGGTGCTTTTAAGCGTATTGTGCAGCCCCTACTCATAGTCAACAGTGAGGGCTACTGGGGCTTGGAGTCCCCGTTGCTCCTGCCATGATGGTTGAAGTTTCCTATGCCGTGGGAGTGCAGTGGTGCTCTTAAGCACGTTGTGCAGCCCCCTCCTCCTAGTCAACAGTGAGGGCTTCTGGGGCTTGGAGTCCCTGTTGCTCCTGCAGCGATGGTCGAAGTGTCTTTTCACTTGCAAAAGGACCTTGCCGCCAGCGTTCAACTTCAATAAAATGTGCCAAGCTGTCCTGCTCCACAGCCCGGGCTCCCTGTACCATGCTAGTCTGGCTTCACCACTCGAATGAGACTCAGACATAGCTCATCACCTAAACTAATTCACCTCTACACTGTGTTGGCGTGAAAGTTTGGGAGATGGTGCGTATATTCCCAAATTACTTCATGGACATTTCAGGACATCTTAATATCTGCTGATGCTGATTTGATGTTGTACTGTTTAAAATAGATAAAAGATAGGGTAAATGTGTAATACCACTGGAAGCTATCACAACAATAATCTCTACCTATGTTGTCTTCTAGTCATCAACATTGTCTGTCTCAAAAGATTTGATGTACAATACACACTTTTAATAAAACAAATGTTCTCCATTTCCCAATAGGTGCAACTGCCAGACCATGTGGGCATGTTCCTGCAACTGAACACATCTCCACTCCAGCCCAGGAACAAGCCGTCAGTGAGTACAGCACTCCTAGTGATATGGAGAACATTGAGAAGCCCTACATATCTGGTCAGTCTGGGCAGACAGCTCCAGTGACACTCCCTGCACCCACACCGATACCTTCCATCCCAGCTTTAACACATCTGCAACCCAAAGACTCCACTTCCTGTTTTCTTCCCAAAATAACACATATCATGTACCCCCCAGTCTTGAGACCATACCACCACCAGCCCCAGCTCACCCAGGAACCAGTCAGGTGGGGCACACTGGGTCAAGGGCACAAGGTATGAGGGTTGGGGCTCAATTATTGAGGTACTGCAGAGCATTTATACTCACATGTGCAGGGCCTTCCTCCCTTTCCTGTGGTCCTCCAACATTTGAGTCTTCTACAATGGCCACAGCCACTAGAAGGGAGGCCCTGCCACCGCAAGAACCACCTACAGCCTCCCCGTAGAACTTGCAGATGTGGATCTCCTCCACCAGCCAGAGGGGATGACCAACCAAGTCACCAAGGGGTAAGGCTTGCAAGACCTCAGACACTCCAGCAAGAAACCTCAACACTAATTTCCTCCCGTATGTATCTAACATTCACTCTGTGAATTATTTTGGAGCGCCTTTGTCTTTATGATGCCAGTAGTATTTTGGGCATTGGACTTGACACAACTTTGGCTCTACAACTATGATTTAAGTCAGCATGACAGACTTCTCCACTTTTTGATTTGCTTTTGTTATGTTCACCCCCTTAAAATTTTCTCACGTTTAGCACAATATATTTACAAGTCAATAAGTCATACACTGGTGTTGTATGTCTCAACACTATCAATCCATTTGTTTTCTTCCATCATAACTTGACAATGACAAAAATCAATAAGTTTGTGTAAACATAGATGATTTTCAAGTCAGTAATTTTTTATTACAAGTTCCCACATTACTTAAATTCGTTAATACCATTCAATCTTCAAGTACTATTTTCATTCCATTGGAACAATACTTGTCTGTCAACATTTGAACTAACATTACAATCCATCCATTACCCTTATACTCAGTGGCACTTTGCATATTTCCCGTTCAAACTTTGCCAACATGGAAGAATGGGATATGCCCAAAACAATATGTTAGCATAGGTAAATTACCATTGATTCATGTCATCGGATGTAGTCTGATTTTCTGGCTCACATAAGGAGTCCCACCTCAAAAACACCAAGAGACAAAACCATGGCAGCACTACATTTTGTAGACACAGGATCATTCCAAATCACTGTGCAAGTATATTATGAAATGTCTCAACCAACTTTTGGTTTCCCATAATTATGTAACACATCAACACCTACAACCACATTACACACAATGAGGATTTTAGCAATGTGAAGAGAGATTTTTGTGATTTGACTCCACTACCACGTGTTTTGAGTAAATGTTGGCAGACATGTTGCTTTAGTGCCAATACACCATAGAGAACAAGTCCAATGTGATTTCCAAAAACTCCATTCAATCACAGTGCAAGTTGCCTTGGTACAAAAATTGTACATCCAAAGTCTGTGTCTATCTTTCCCAGGATCAACACAGTTTCCGTTGTACTTAGAAAGAGCACCATATACCAGCAAATCTCACAACTTTGAAATGTCCAATTGAATTTGACATGGTGAAGAAACCTAAAACAGATCCAAATAAATACATTACCTATCACACAGAACATGATGGCCACATTACAAAGGCAACTTGTGGAGGACACAGTTTCTCAAAACAATCAGAGTAAAAAAATGTAGCTGCAGACAGTAGTCAATGTGTCCACACTTTGATCAACAAATACCTTTGGATTGTATTTCCCTGATCTTGCCCTTTCCAACAAAGTACCAATACATACTTCTTTCATCAACACATCAATAGTTGGTGAAATGATGAAAGACATAACATGTAAAGATAGACTTATACTCATGAGAAGAAGTTGTCAGTGACATCTCAACATAGTTTACTCCTTCCTCTTCACCACTATCCTCTTTATTTGGCACTTAAGGATCTTCACCCAGAGTCTCTTCATGGCTCCATCCTCTGCGATGTAAAGGATGTTCCGTCGCATGGCACTGTTATGGAAAATGCAGCAGGCCACAGTGATTTAGCTCACCGTATTCTGCTGTGGGCCTCATTGAAGCAGACTTTCCTGGCGCTGTTGAATTCACCAGTGGTGTCAACAACCATGGTCCATCGGGAAAAGCTGAGTCTCCTGATGGAAGAAAGAAAACAGAGCAATAATGTGAAACACAATTTCTTATTATTACTCTGGAAATGTCCCAAACAATACATAAAAGATTGTACTTACCAACAAGCCAGGCCCTCTCAGGTCCAAGATGTGTAATTTTCTGTAGTGTGGAGCTGTTCCATAGTACAAAGGAATCATGGACAGAGCCGGTAAAATGGGCACAGCTGCTTGGATGTACAAATCCGGTATGCAGACAACGTGCACATTTATTGAATAGAAGTGTTTCTGATTCCGATAGATCTGTTCTCTGGCATGTGGTGGCACTAAGGCAATATGTCTGTCATCAATTGGCCCAACCCCATGTGGTAGGCGACCAAAGCCATAAAAGTAACCCTTCACATTGGCTAAATCCTGCTGCCGTGGAAACTGGATGAAGCTGTTCATGTTTCTCATCATTAAATAAAGAACTTCTTGGAGCACACCATAGAAAGCAAGTTGCGGCATGCAACCAGAAACTGCCACAGTGCATTGGAAAGAATCTGTGGTCACAAAATGAAGTTCTGCTATGAGTTTGACAATTGGTGTAATAGATGTGAGATTCCTGTTGTGAGACTGAAGATCTGATTCCAGTATGGTTTACCTATTCTTGATTATATCCCTTTCTTTCACGGTTGCCAGGTCTGGAAATAGGTGGTACACCAGAGGCTGTCATATCCCCACTCTCCCAGGGTTCATATGTCTGCATTGGAAAAACATGTAAACATTTATTACATCATCCACAGCAACATATTTGATAATTAACACAATAGTAATGTAATTTGTCAATATATATGCTGATTGATACATAATTTGAACCAATATTTGCTTCTTGACCCTTATCCATCACAAATGACATGTGTGCCCTTGATGTGAGTCTTTACAATAAATATGTAAGCAATGCAATTCAAAAGTATTATCTACACATTTTTTTAAAGTTTAAAAAAAAAATAATACCATCAATGCAGGTGTATATCACACTATGTGACTATCGCGTTTCAGCGCGGTAACGTACTTCACATAAATGTTTCTTCTGAAAAATATAAGTGCCCATTAAAGTGTGATTATTTTAACACACTAGGTCCCATTTGGAATAATGGTGATGCACTAAATAGTCTCTAATACAATAGTTTGGACTTTTAAAATGGCAGGTTTCTGACCTCCCCAATAGGACATTTGGAATCTTACGGCAGAAGCCGGCCACTGTGTGGCGGATAAGGCCACATAGTTGCCGTGGCCTTATCCGCTGACGATGGCATACATTACGAGGTGGTAGGAAAAATATCTTACTTGCTTCTAACACTACTGCTAGCAAGACTTCTACCTCTATTGCTGTTGTTAGTCACCTCTGGATGTGACAATGCTAGATCAAGCAGGTGAGAGGGCCTCGCCTTCTTAGCAGAGGAGCTGGAGCTGCTAGCAACTGAGGTCCTTTCTCTGTATGACTAGGTTTATAGCTCACCAGAGGAACAGGAACATGTACATGTCTGAAAAAATTATGGGAATCCGTCTAACTGGCTCATTTCCATTTACACAGACTACAATGTGGCTTTGTGTTTCAGAGTGAAGTGCAGCATTGGTATTAAGTCTCACATATTGTAGTCCTTACATAAGACACCCATGTCAGGGATTTGTAAGCCATGTACAATGTCTAATAAACATTCCTAATAATATGTGTAGCAAGTTTATAGCCCTAGATAATATTAGTTGTGTATATAGAGATCAATGCATGTATATAAGTGTTGTACTTGTGTTAATTTGGCAACTTATATCATGGTAAATGGAAAACCAAATATCTACCCCTTACAATTGGAGATTGCCATGTTTTCTGTAAAAATCAATTGCAGATGATGTTAGCTATGTGCATAGTGACACAACTCCCTCTGCCTAGATCAGGCTGCTCCCAGATAGCTTCAGAGTAGCACACAGCCTTAAGGTTACTTATTGTATGGGCACAAGGTTACCCTTTTAATGTAAAAGTTGGGTAAAGGTGGTGTTCCTGTGATATCATGATCACCAGGCTGCAGATATTACGGCCTGACAATGAGCAGTACCTAGTCAGAATCATGGACCAGGCTGGGCCTGAGTCGCAGGGTCAAACAATTGAAGCACTGAGGTGCAGATATAAAGAACATATATCCTTTGCAGGACAATTCTTTGGGTGTGCTTAATATATGCTCTTGAATGTTTGTAAAAACACAATAGTTGGGAAGGAGATATTCCTGATTTCTTGCACTAACACTTCTTCTCCAAAGACTAAAATGTCAAAATATGGCATGTCCGAACTACAGGTCCCCCCACACTGGCCACTATTCACTGTGCCCTAAATGCTATTGTTTAGCCTTTAGTTATTAACAATCCCTTGGACTGATCAGAAGTGGGTTACTTCACAGATTCTGTAACAGCCCCTGGGCTAGATGATATCCCAGTCCTGATTTAGTGTGTTTAAACCATGACAAGGGTTGAGGATGGCCAACAGCTCACTACCAAAGTGTGTATAAGTACATAGGTGTAGGTCAGCATGTGACAATGCACTTGTTGTATGCCAACTCGTGAGTTATGCTATGGATAGCTGCAGACATATTTAGTGACATCAATAAATACAAACTAAAAGACACAATTCCATTGATTTGTCTTTCCTTTCTTTTATACATACAGGTCAATGACCATCAGTAGCAGAAATATGGAAGGCCATCGCCAGCAAAGTGCTGACCCGGGGGGTCCACAGGTACTTAATGTTAATGTTAATGTTAATTTGGAATTTATAAAGCGTGAACTGTCGCTCCGAAAGGAGCATCCTGGCGCTGTGGAGGGAGGGAATCAACAGACGTGAGATCTATATGGCAGCCAGCACATAAGCATCTGAGTGTAGCATTCATTGTTGGAAGAGGTGGGAGGACTTAAGATGCACCCAGACCCCCTAGTGGCCCACATTCTTGCAGTGGCCTATCCTGAGCTTGATGGGCAGTTGAGCAAGGCGGTAAATCTTAAACTGAATTTGACATGCTACATGACCCATTTTTTGTTACCGGTCGTACCTTTCCCATCATTATTAGGGGGGACCCATGTCCAACGCACAAGAAAAGTTTGTGAAGGTGTAAGTCTTGTACAACATTTATGATGATGTGATGTGTCTATTTTCTTTAGAACAGGATCCCATCTGATTCTTGCCCATAACCAATATACTGTCCTGAGCAGAAACATGGCTGCAGAAACTCCACATATACATCATGTAGTTTGATGTAATGGAGGACAGTTGTACCAAGCAGGCCACTAGTATTTATTGTGTCAGGTGTGATGCTCTTTAAATAATGTAGATTATCTGATGGTAGCCCTATTACATGTCACACATGTCATATTTTGCACTTCTGATGCAGTGGATGTACCAAATCTCACATTAGTAAGTTGGCATTCTACACAACTATGAGTGAGCATGAGAGCCAAATTCACTGGTGACATCAGGTTTAGCGCCTACATTTTGGATTCTAAATATACCAAATGGTGTTTTGCATAAGGAATACTGTTTGATTCTTGTTTAAAGTTTCATATTAGCATGATGACTCACTCCTTCACAAATATGTGTATAGGCCAGTCTGCCTCTTTACAAATAATTGTGATAGGTATATAATTATTGTGAATACACAGACAGGAATGTGTACACATCGGTGACAGAGAAACACATACCCTAGAGCATTACTCAGTGTCCTTTGTCATGTCCAGATGATGACGCAATGAGTGAGATAAAAGGGCCAAATTTCAGGGATTTATCAAGATTGAAAATTCCATGACATTATGTGTAGATGAATTCAATGAGATAACCTCAAAATCAGGCCAAGGTCATGACTCATTTCTCAACTTTTGACGTGCATTAAGGTGTAATATGCTGACTAATGTGAGTTTTATGTGAGTGTCTGAAATAAGTATTACATTGCAATTAGTGTATGGAATTTTTTTTCTGTGATGCTGTGACGTTCTACAGCATTTTGGACTACAGTGAAAGCCAACATATTTAGTGGAAAAAGTTCACTGAGACACTAAAAACGTAAACTGACTATAGGCCTTTAGAAGTGAAATGTGAGAAACTTTTTGCTCAATACTGAAGTGTATTAGGAATGTTTTTAGGACTGTGCATTTACCTATGATATTGAAGTTCTTTGTCATTTCCCCAAACTTTTTGTCAGATTGTCTTCTAAAGCCTAGGTATCTATTTGATATGTGATACATTGTGAAGCTACTACAGTACGGCATCGACAGTTGACATTTTTGAGTGTTTTGTTGTAAGTGTTACCATTGTGAAATACCCATAGAGAGATCACTTGATTTCCGTGTATGATAATATTGGTACAGAAGTGCAGTATTTATGGAATCTCAGTTATGCATAAAATACTTTTTGGAAATGTACAGTATGCTGGATTTAGGGCCTTACAAAGACACTATACAAAGGTATTTTTTGAAGATGTCCTTTTGGGGAACATCAGTATACTTTTCTAAACTACAAAGTCTAAAGATATAGAGGTTTGAAACAGTTCCAGGAGTTAATTAATGATGGATTTGAGACAAGAACATACATGATATAGGAACTATCGGGGAATAAAATATCTGTGACCAAATTGTTTTTAGGTTATGTTTCATACATGCTTGCACTCATGCTAATGGTTATGTGAAGCAAATGTTGAGAGGCTTGATGCAGATGAAATCTGTAAACTTTGAATATGTTTTTTGATCAAAGGTCATAATCAGTATATTTGTTTAATATGTTGTATATGCCATATCAGCATCACCCAGGGCAAGCAAAGGAAAAAGAGCCAACATCGTCAGGAAATCGACAGGAAATCAACTGGCCACAGGGGTTCCAGTGATGAGACCACCAACACCGAGGGACTCAGTAATCAGGAGGGTGAGGGGAGGGCAACGGAGGATGCAAGCTCTTCAACCACTTCTTCTGAGGAATCCTCCAGCAGTCACTCCCAAGTGGTGGCAAACCCAATAAGAAATCTGACAACTTTATCCTTGTCTGCCACTCACAGTACCATCTCCACCTTACCTGTTGCTTCCCACCCAGTTGGTCACATGCCCATCTCTAAGAGGGGTGTCATCTTCTTCGCTCTAGACACCTCTCTCCTTGCCCCTGTCTCCTGAGTTGCACTGAATGAGGAGGCTGTTACCCTCCCGAACATCTCTGTAGGTCAGATGGCACTGCTGAATGCAATCCAGGGCTTGACAGTCATTTGCAATAAATTGTAGCCTACATGGAAGGCATTCACAGCGCGATGTCTGGCCTACAGTGGTCTTTTCAGAGTCTGGCCACCTTATTCGCCACAGACTCCCATCTATCCCAACCTTGTGGCCCATCCCATTTCCCTATTGACAGACCTAGCCCAAGCACACACACAATTACATACACCCAATCATACAGACACAAGCAGCACACCCTCACAGAAACACAAACATCGCAAGAAACACTTTCAAACATCCAAACATACAGACACTACCACATCCACAGTTACCACCCCCACCATCATCACATCGGTACACACCACAGATACCACTACACCCACATACCACCTTCACCACAATTAACATCTGTACATACCACAGACACTACCCCACCCACAGTTACCATCCTTACCACCATCACATCCATACACACCACCACACCCACAGTTACCAACCCCACCACCATCACATTCACACACACACCAGACACCACCACACCAACATGCACCACAATATCAACATACACAATGCCCACAACCGGCACATTCACAGCAAACCCATCCACAGGTTAACCTATCTTACAGAACACAACCACAAAAACACAGATGAACACAATCAAGCACACAACAGACACAAATTGCACAAGAAACAGCGATACTTGCAAAACCAACACCAGACCCACAGGCAACTAAACCCTCAACAGACACAGGCACATTACACACTAGCACTTCTACCTCCCAAACTCCACTCCCTCCGAAACTGCCTACCAAGTTCCCCATAGAGGATCTAATTTCTTCCTTGCCCTAACCCCTATAAAACCTCCAACCACCCCATAACAAAAGGTAGTCTACCACTCCCACACCCCAACCTGCCCTTTACAAATCAACCACTACAAAAAAGTCCATCCACCGCTTCCAATTCCCAATGCACCCCTTCAAAACTGAACACTGCCCATTCCACCTCCCAAACCAACCCCATCAAAGAGGAACCAATCCCTTTCCAACACAAGCACATCAATCCCAAAACAACCCCCTCATGTAAGGTCTGTCAGTGCATGGCCTGCCCACTGGATGTCCCTTTCCTGAGGAGGTTCTACTTGGCAGTGTATTTTTTAAACTTCCGAACTGCCAATTGTCTTGGACTTTATTTAGGGGCATTTCTCTTGTTGTTCAATAAATACTTAATTTTGATTTGACCAAATTGGTCCTGGCATTACTTTTCCTTACCTATAGTTTGATTCCTGGCAATGCTGCAGAGTTAGATGTAAGGTAAGTTCATATTTATTTTTGCTTGATTAATTAAAATCTTTGCAAATACGTAACAGAAAGATTCCCTTGTACACAAATGATTAAGCCTAAAAACAACATTAAAAGTGTAGTGTAGTTCCTATATTCCCAATAGGCTCTGCGCATTGGAATAATATATCCTATAGATGTGAGGTAGGACTTAGGTCGACTAGGTCTCTATCGAATATATTAGACTGAATTGTGAGTGCCAGCTAGCTCAGAGGTCACTAGAAACTTTCTCGAATAAACAAGAAGGGATTAGTTTCTGACAACCGCATAAACATGACAACTTTGTTTCCCCAAGATAAAACTGATCTTCAGAGTTGTGGAAACAATAGATAGATATTTCACCCAGTCAATCGTGCATGCTTCGTTTCATCAGAGGTGCAGAAAAATAGAGAGATGGGCGTTTTCAATAAAAGTATTTATTGAACAGTCTTCTTTCTCATGCAGAAGAAATGAACTGCTACAATCGTAATACTGGCTGTAAAGTGTAATGCGTACAGCAAGAAGAGTATTACAAAATAATACTGTAAAAGCATGGTTTGGTTTCTAAGCCATAAAATACATATATAAATAACAAAGACTAAAAATACTCAACTGGTGCTTCTAAAATACGCCTACCCTGATGTACCTAACCTAAGTCTAGTACGAGGGAAGAAGTAAGTGTGGTGTAGCATAGGTTTAGTTTCTTTGCCAAGAATCTCTCCAAGATTTCTCTTAGGGTCTAATCAGCTCCGTACCTTGGTTTAGAATGAAGGAGGTCTAGTATCTCTGTCTCGGGACTCAATTTCACAACACCCCGCAAGGGTAGCTTGGAAACACTGGAGCTGGATTCTCAGCGAAAGAAAGGCAGGGTCTCTGTCAGTGTGTCAGCTGGAGGGTCGGCTTCCTTCGGCACTTGCTGTAGAGAGCTGCGTCGGGCAAGTAGATAGTCGAACTGCTCCAAACCACTGTGTGTTTGCTCGGGCAAGTGTGGGCATATTTATACCTTGAAGGTGCCTGGTTTGACGTAAAGTCGGACATAATAACGTCACCAAAGAACCCCAAGGGAATGGTTGTTCTTTGAAACCGCAGTGATTTCTGGGACAAATCAATATTCAAGAAAGGGGATGTCCCTGACTGCTGAATCAGAGTTTTCCAAGAAATCGTTGTGGCTTTTTGGAACTAGTGGAAGTATCCATGCCTGTATTTGGACTTGATGGGTTATGTCAAAATATGGTTATGATTTCTATGCCTATATAGAGGCACGGTGAACTATACCTACACTAGTGTCCTAAAATGAAACCGGTCCTTGGATGCTTGATTCCGGTCTAGGAAAGACATGGCTTGGTAGTTCAGGCTGGACTGTTCCCATGAGGCACAGGGTCAAGGCTGATTTGCATATAGCCATTGTCTGACCTAGGGTGGTGTGGAGTGCAAAAAAACGATGGATTTAGGCCCAGATCTTTGTACTGGGGTGAGTGTAAGACATTGTTCTGCATTCTGTCCATCAACTGTGTTTTTTGCAACTAAAATGCTATACAACACCCATTCCACTTTATTATGTTTCAAAATTACTAGATACTAAGCAAAAATATATCTAAAGCATGTGTTTACAATCCCACCCAAAATACATAAAATGCATTCGAAATGGTTGTACACGAAAATGAGCATTTGTGCTGTACGCATTTTAAGAAAGCTATATTTTCATTGAAAGCATGTAGTGTGAAATTTGAAAAATGCTTATCAGAGTGAGTCATTCAATAACCAGTATGAAATGGCTCTGAAAAACAGAAGAAAGGTCGAGAACATTCCATGACAGAATACATAAACTGTTTTGGTTTGAACAAGGTCAAATATTGTCTCTTGGAAGTGTCCAAAGAATTCTTGTTCTCTAAGAATAGTTCTACTTTAAGCAGATTACTTTGTGTCAAAACAAAAATTCAATTTTGGAAAAAAGTTAAACTGTAGAAAAATAGAGTTCTAAAATCGGAAGCTTGTTTTGAAAAGTGAAGGTCGAATACAGAGTCCCATAGAACGCTTTGTGCTAATTTCAAAAGTCATTCTCGTTGTTAGGAGAAAACATCTAAATCCTCTATGCTGGTAAAGAAATCATCTACCATAGTAGGTGAAAGTTGGACTACCTTGTGAAGCAGATCAATTGTACACAGATGAGAAGCATCACCGTCAACGTCAGTCGCATTAGTGAGGTTCTGCGATTTTGGATTCCATCCCGTATCTAGCCGCCATGTTGTTATTCGTCTCCATTTTGTGTGGCCCTCACTTAGGCAGCACAACAAACGATGTGCTTTTGCTTTTCCAGCTGCTACGTGTCCTTTCACTTAAAAAGTAACTCTATTGTCCTTGTTCATGAAACCCGATGTCAGGGTCTGGCTGAGTTCGTTAATCCATGTCTGGTTCGATTGATCCCTGTCTCGGCCGACTATTTGCCCTCTCCTACTCTTTCCTTATACTATCTTATCCGACTGGCCTTCCCTATTCTCTCCTTGTATGCTCCTATTACACAACCATCCTTTGAGACACACAATTGTGTCCGGCCACCTGCAAGAAGGGATTGTGGACTCCATCGCTGATTAATTTGTTGGGAGGGGTAGCACACGGGGTCTGAGAGAGGGGCGTATTTGAGACACCTGATAGCTTGTTTTCCAACTTTTCTCATTGGTTCGTTTTGTATTTTGAAAGGAGTAAGATGCTTAAATATGTTTACTATAAAAGACTGTACGTCACGGATTGAAGTGGCAGTCTCCTTAGAATCCACCCTTGCGTGTAACTTCTAGGACAACTGTGCTTAGCTGCAGCTCATAAACCTGGTTTCCACGCTCAACGGAGTGTCTTGTGTCTCTGTTAAGTACAAGGCAGGTGAACTTGGGGATTAAGGCGTGCCCTGCGCCGCCCGGCCCATAAGGCCCGGTTCTCCAACTGGCGCCCAACGTGGGGCGGTTTCAGTGGTAGCGGTTCAGCCGGAGAGTCGTGAGGAGCCCCGCAAGAAAATTCCGGAGGATTCGCGAGCCACGTCAAGCGACCCCTGTATGTCGAAGTGGACCGAAGGTCTTTTACAGCGCAGCTACTCCTTTCCGACGGCTGCTGATGACTGCTGCCCTGACTACCGCCCTGCCTTGGACCCTCTGGTGATGATTGGTATCACGAGACGTTATACGGACCTCTGTTGGCATGAGAAGACCATTTAGTTAAGTATTCGTGGGTAGCGCCCACTTCTATTAAACTATTTAATATGTGAAGCTATATATCATCAGTTGAAATGGTTATCAAAAAGATGACTCCATGCTGTAATATATCAGGCTACATGTGTTGCAAGTGTATGTATATAGTATATTGGTTTCATTTGAAATACCCATATGTATCATTTTGGTTTATAATTAACAGGCACTCGTACAGTGTAATTTGTATTGATATTATGTGTTTTGTAGAGTAGTGGACGGCTACCTGATGAAGGCATGTTTGCCGAAACGCGCATTGTAGACATCTGCCGCACTGCCTGAATCAACGTTTCTCGTCTATCACAAAGGATTTGTATATATTTATGTCTGTGTATGAATTTATTCATATGTAATAATCAATCAGATTCCAAAAATACAATCAAATCATTGTTTGATCCACTATAATATTAACTATAAAATTTGAAAAAAAGAAAAAAGAAATTGTTTTAAAAAATAAACAAATATACTGATCAATATAAGTGTTTTCTGTTTATCATGCTATGTTAGAGTGCCTGTCTGACATATGTCTATATCCAGCGACTGCTCGTGGAGGGAGTTACGGTGGGGCAGGAGGGTGGGGAGGGGGAGGGGCAGGGTGGAGGTTGCTAAAAACCGGCATATGGATAATTGCAGGTAGGTAAACAATTTAATTAATAAAACGAATTTCGTAGTGCGCCTTGCATCGCAAAATGCAATGCAGTGCGAGCTACGAAATTCGTTTTATTAATTAAATTGTTTACTTACCTGCAATTATCCATATGCCGGTTTTTAGCAACCTCCACCCTGCCCCTCCCCCTCCCCACCCTCCTGCCCCACCGTAACTCCCTCCACGAGCCGTCGCTGTCTATATCTAAGACATTTAAGGGTATTTGATTAGGAACTAATTTGTCAAAGAACTTTTTCTAGCTATAACTTTCTCTCATAACTGTGCTTAGCTGCAGCTAATAAACCTGGCTTCCACGCTCAACGTAGTGTCTCGTGTTTCTGTTAAGTACAAGGCAGGTGAACTCGGGGATTAAGGCGTGCCCTGCGCCGCCCGGCCCATAAGGCCCGGTTCTCCAACTGGCGTCCAACGTGGGGCGGTTTTAGTGGTAGCGGTTCAGCCTGAGGGTCGTGAGGAGCCCCGCAAGAAAATTCCGGAGGATTCGCGAGCCACGTCAAGCGACCCCTGTATGCCGAAGTGGACCAAAGGTCTTTTACAGCACGGCTACTCCTTTCCGACGGCTGCTGATGACTGCTGCCCTGACTACCGTCCTGCCTTGGACCCTCTGGTGATGATTGGTATCGCGAGACGTTAGACGGACCTCTGTTGGCGTGAGAAGACCATTTAGTCTAGTATTTGTGGGTAGCGCCCACTTCTTTGTTTTGTTTTTGATTTTTGTTATTCGTCTGTTGCAATAGTCGAAGCCGAGGGGTGAGTACCTTTGTACTGTGTTCTTTTGCTTTCACTCCTTGAAGTTAGTAAATGGATCAGTGTGCTTAGGATTTAGGAAATGTTGTTTCTGCTGTACTAGGGATTCCCGGCTTGAGGATTCATGTCCAATTCCTCCGGTTGGAACTCCCATTTATGAGCTCTATTCTAAACATGGTGTTGGTCCCATTGCCTTTAATGAGGCATGGATCCGATACACGAAGAAAGATGGTGTCTTGCGGTGGCCACAAAATGGTAGCTTTGAGCCTGACATTTTACATAATTTGGAAGCAATTCTGTTCAAGAGAAAAGCCCGTCCGGCAATGTTTGACTCTTTCCGCCTTTTGCGTTATAAGCCAAACAGAAAGAAATTAAACAAGCAAAAAGAGATAGGAAAGTGAAAGATATGACAGTTATACAGGCTGCCCAGCAATTTAAAGACGATGAGATTGATCGAGTGATTGAGGTGTCAGATAGACATCATCGGATGGCAATTGATAGATGCTATCCCGTGTTACCTCCACAGCGCAAAGATCTTGATGAAGATCCTTTATTGTCCCATTTGTTGAAATTACCTCCGCCTTATGCGCCAGTTGCTACTGCACCTGTATTATTGCCACCTGTGCAGCAACCTGTTGTTCAGCCAGGAGCTCCCATACAATTGCCTCTTCCAGTATTACTGCCTGCACCTCCTTTGCCACAAGCTTCTGTACCTCAGTCTCCTTCGCCTTCTGTTTGCCTTGTAACGGCTAGCCCTGCTCTTCCTTTGCTTAATACTGCATCTCCAATTTTACTTCCTACTTCTTCTCCGATTCGCAATCGGTTAGTTGATACTGTCTCTGGTCTTTTCTCCCCCCTCTTTGGACCATTTAATAGGACTCCTGCTTTTCCCCGAAGGCAATCTCGTAGTCAAATTCCAGATTCTGAGGAATGAGTTGTATTTGATTCCCTCGCTCATAAATGGATGATGAATGGTCCATTGTATAGTGTACCCGATATATTGAGTACCATTCTTCAGTGGAATGCACCTACACAGAGATACGTTTTTAATGTCATGTGTGACACACTTATTAAAGGATGGGAGGATATGGAGCTGGATCTAACACCTCAGGGTCTATTGGATATACAGGATAGGTTTGATAAAGGACTTATTGTCAGTTCTGACGTTGACGGTGCTATAAAGACACTTGTTACTTTAAGGTCCTTATATTCTTCCCAGACTATTCCTGAACCTGATCCTGCAGTTAGACAGAGGACGAAGAATTATCCTATGAGAGAAGTACCTCCAGTATTGAGGGAAGCGGTTGCGCAAGCGGGCAATGTTCCAGGTGTCCCTGCTCATTTTCAGCATATATGGGTACATGTCCCTTGGAAACGAGCTGAAGTTTTAGCACTTAAGCAGTCTTTGCCGGATCCTCGTAAAAATCCTGCTGGTTATTATAAAGAGCTGTCCCAGACTGTTTATGCATGTATTATGAATTTGGCTGATATTGATATGCTGATGGGGAATGTGGTTCCACAAGCATTGTGGGCTAGGATTCGTGGAGAGGATCATGACCAAGCTCTAGGTGGTAGTTGGGCTGATATCGTTGCCGCAGATGCAGCACAAGTGGGTGGGGCTAAGCCAGATGATTTAATTACACAGTTGCCGGGTAGGATCATTAATTTAATGAAGATAATGATGCCTGCCTTACGCATTAACTGGGATAAGTTAGCTGCGTGTAAGCAGTAGAAAGATGAGAGTGTCTCTGATTTCTTTACTCGGTTTGAGGAGACATTTATTGATCATAGTGGTCAGGATTTGAGTACTGAAGGTGGACAGCGATTATTTGTGGATAAATTTGTATTTAACCTGCTTCCCGAATTGTCCCATAAGTTGAAACATTCGGAAAGCTCTTGGGCTGTTTCTTCGTCTGCCCAAATATTAGCCACTGCTCAGTATTAGGAGAATAGGGACAAAGAAGAAAAAGATAAGGCTGAGAAGAAGACTAATGATTTAAAGACAAAAGTTCTTCTTCAGCAGGCTTAATCTCCTCGTTCTGGTCAGCGTCAGTTTCAGCAACCTACTCAGCCTCAGAGGTTGCTGCAGAAAAGTGAGCCTTTTGTTACGCGACCTTTGCTTGGTCCTAATCAGTGCGCCTATTGTAAAGAGGAAGGCCATTTTAAGAATAGCTGTCTGGTTTTATTGCAGCGTAATGGTGGATTTCAAGGGCCACGAGGCTGTGTTGGTTTTTCAATCAGCACCTAGGGGTAGAGGACGAGGTGCGTTGCCTCAGGGGCAGCGTTCCTTTCCCCCTCAGAACTCTTTGAATTATTTCGATCAGCAGAATATACAGTCTGCGCAATATTACAATGATGATTATTGTGTTGAAGGTGAGGTTCAGGATTGAAAAGACTGGTTTGTGTCAACACATTCAGCCACTTGACAGAGACAGTCAAGAAAGTGATTAATAAAAACAGGCACATTTTGAATAATGGAGACAAACATTGTGAGAAACCCCCCCATCACAATCACCCCACACCATGTCCGCACAGAAGAATCCAAAGTTCACAAAGGAGGAGATGGAGATCCTTGTAGATGAAGTCATCAGAGTCGAGCCACAGCTGTCTGGTGCATTGGTCAGACAGGCTAGCATAGCGGAGAAAACAAGCATGTGGGAAAGGATCGACAATAAGGTGAATGCTGTTGCACCCATCAGACGCACCAGGAAGGATTGCCAGGCCAGGCGGTATGATCTGCGGAGGATGGTCAAGCGGAAGATGGACGAGGACTACGTCCAAAGCCAGCACACTAGAGGTGGTGGTCCCCGCAGACCAGTACAGTAACAACCATGGGAGGAGAAGGTCATGGCCCTGCTACCACCGGTGGGAGTACATGGCATTGAAGGAGTCGTAGAGCCTAGTGAGTATTCAAACAACTCAAGTAAGGGAGTCATATCAGTTCCGGTGGATTAGAATGGGCCTTATGTTGAGGTAGTTGCTTTGGGTGTTGCAGAGACATTTCTTTTGGATACTGGTGCAATGAGAAGTTCTATGATTCATTTGAAACTCCCTGGGGCACCTTTGTCTGGCTTAACGAACATTTCTGTAGGATTTTCCGGCGCCCCAGTTACTAACCCAGTTTCTTGTCCTTTGCCTCTTTCGATTGGTCCTTACGATTTTGAATCTCCGCTTATTTTAACGACTGGTTGTGGAGAGAATTTGTTGGGTTTGGATCTGTTGAAATGTCTTCATGCAACGTTATATTGTTCCCCCTCTGGTGTGCGTCTTACTTTGGGTGAGAAATTGGTTTCTCCTATATATCTATCGAAAGACAGTTTTCCGCCTGAGTTGCAATCTCTTCCTGTTACACTTTGGGCTACAGGTCCGAACGATGTTGGTTTGTTGCAGATTCCTCCTTATGTGGTTACTATTAAGCCTGATGTTAAGCTACCACGTATTCCACAGTACAGGATTTCTAATGATGGTGAACGAGCTTTGATGGCTATGATCTATGATCTGGTTCAGAAGGGTGTGGTTGAAGAAACGAGAGGCAATGTTTGTAACAGTCCTGTTCTCCCTGTTCTTAAACGTAGTGATCCTTCTCAACCACCTGTGAATCGCTTTGTGATTGATCTTCGGGAGGTCAACAAGATTGTAGTTCCCCAGTTTCCTGTTGTCCCAGATATCACTGCTTTGCTTACTATGATACCCGCCTCAGCGGCATGGTTTTCTGTTATTGATCTGAAGAATGCTTTCTTTAGTATTCCTATTGCTGAGGAAAGTAGAGATATTTTTGGCTTCTCTCTCGGAGGCCGAAGTTTTCGGTTCAAGCGTGCTCCTCAAGGTTATTGTGAGAGTCCCTCCATTTACAGTCAGGCTTTGAAATCTCAGCTTGATGCTTTCATTTTGCCTCCAGGTGCCACTTCGATTCAATACGTTTATGATTTACTGATTGCTGCTGATTCGGAGGATGTTTGTAAGGATGTGACAGTTTCTTTGTTGCGTCATTTGTCTGATCTGCATCATAAAGTATCCCCTTCTAAGTTGCAATATTGTTGCCAAGAGGTTACCTATTTAGGTCATCTCTTGTTGAAGGAGGGAAGACGATTGACCCCAGAACGAATTCAAGCGATCGCACGAATGTCTGAGCCAACCACACAGAGAGAGGTACGTGCCTTTCTGGGCATTACCTCATATTGTAGACAATGGATTCCGAATTTTTCTTTGTTAGCTAAACCTTTGCTCGCACTTACGTCGAAAGATACGCCACAACCTCTCCCTTGGACTGATGAATGCCAAAAGAGTTTCTCTGATCTACGTACTGCTTTGTGTTCTGCTCCCGTGTTAGGTACTCCAGATTACAGTAAGCCTTTCACACTCTACGTTCATGAAAGAGAAAGTTGCACATTGTCAGTTTTAACGCAACAATTTGTAGACAAACAACGGCCATGTGCCTAGTTTTTCGGCTACGTTGGATCCAGTAGCCTAGGCATTGCCTAGTTGTCTCAGAGCTACATCAGCGGCAGTGATTTCTATTTGTCAATCTGCTGGATTGGTATTAGACAACACTCTTGTTGTTATGGTACCACGTGCAGTAGATACTCTTTTGAATAGGACTAAAACACAACATCTCACGAGTATCCGTTTGTCGGGATATGAGCTGACGCTTCTAGCCAGCCATATACACATCGAGCGGTGTAATACTTTGAACCCAGCAATATTAAGCATTCAAGAACAGCATGATTGTTTTCTCCGAACAGAGGAGGTAATGAAAGGCAGAATAGATCTAAAAGATACAACACTTGCGGATCCGGATGGGGTCCTATGGGTAGATGGATCTTGTTTTAAGCTTCCAAATGGTGAGACAGCTGCAGCTTATGCTGTTACTACTTTGCATACGACAGTAGAGACAGCACGTATTGCACAGAATTCAGCCCAAGCAGGAAGGAGAGTGAACGTCTACACTGGTAGCCAATATGCTTTCGGTGTGCCTCATAGTTTTGGTCGCTTGTGGAAGGAAAGAGGGTTCTTTACTTCCCATGGGACTAAAATACAGCATGGTCAGTTGGTGACTGACCTTCTTGAATCACTTGCTTTGCCTACACAAATAGCAATAATCAAGTGTAGTGCTCATAAAAAGATTACTGATGATGTGGGTCGTGGGAATGCTTTTGCGGATGAAGTAGCAAAGGAGACAGCGAGAGATGTTACGAGTCGTATGTATGTTGCGGGCCTTGCAAGATGGGTCAGAGAAGGAGGAATGTGTGAGGACACAATAGAAATTGTGAGAACGATTCAAGAAGAGGCTACTGAGAAAGAACTGAGTAAGTGGAGAGAAAGTACGGGAATGTTAGACGCGACTGGGTGTTGGACGGAATTGTCAGAATATCAACGATGGCTGTTACCAGACGCCTATGTACTACCTGTAGTTACTATGGTGCATGGTCCAGCCCATATTAGTGCAAAAGGCATCTGTAAAATCTTGGCTCCAGTATGGCAGAATGAAGGAATTCCTAAATGTGCAGAAAACGTGGTGAAGCATTGCATTGTCTGTTTAATGCATAATCTAGGAAAGGGAACCCCAACTCCAGCAGGTCATTTTGCTCCCCCTACGTATCCTTTTGAGGTATTACAAATTGATTACATTCATATGGATCGTTGTAATAACCTCAAGTATGTTCTGGTGGTGGTCTGTGCCTTTTCCAGATGGATAGAGGCCTACCCCCTAAAGGACAATACTGCCCTGTCCACTGCCAAAGTTCTTTTGAAGGAGTTTTTCCCGAGGTTTGGTTTGCCGCGCATTGTCTGGTCTGACAATGGGAGTGAATTAGGGGTGAGCGCAAAATCCGTTCCGCTCACGGATTTTGCGAATTTTCGGTAAATTCGCGATCCGCGAACTCCCGCGAATTTACCGCGAATTCGCAAATCCGCGAGCGGTGGATTCCGGGGGCAAAAGTTGAAGCCTGGCTGGCCTGTTGTAACTATTTTACGATGGCGCCGGCAAGCTGCCAGCGCCATCCTAAAATAGTTACTAAGTTAGCTTCAACAGGAAGCTCTAATAGATAAAATAAAGCAATAAAGTATTTTAGGATGGCGCTGGCAGCTTGCCGGCGCCATCGTAAAATATTTACAACATGCCCTTCCTGTGAGTGACTCATTCATCAGCCCAAAAACAATCGTGAGCGTCGTCGAGGCAGGTGTGCCTTCTTCCCAAATCTACCGTGGAAAATCAGCTGTGATGCTGGATAGAGGCCTTTGCATCCTTGACTTTCACGAGCGCAATACCCGTGCTGTTCCTGTGACCAGGAGCTTCTTTCTCTTCATCTGCTGAACTGATCTTTCTCTGACCTTCTATACACACAAGAAGCATGTGAACTTGCATGGAAGCCCTGCCCGTTTGGCCCCGCCCACACACTCGCGGTTTGCACCGTCTTCCCGCCATTCACCCACTATGATGGACAGCTCACTCAAGGGACCCCTGCGCCCTTCGGGGCGCCTGACTTTGGGCTTGGAAGCCCCCTGCCCCCCACACACTCGCAGTGTGCACCGTCTTCCCACCATTGACCCACTATGATGGACAGCTCACCCAAGGGAACCCTGCGCCCCTCGGGGCGATTGCATAGTAACACACACATGGCCGCTGAAACTAGTTGAAGCTGAAATGAAGTGACTCATTCAGCAGGGCAAATCCGCAGATCCGCAAATCCGCAAATCCGCCGATTTTGCGGATCTATGATCCGCAAATCCGCAAAATCCGCGGATCGTGAATCCGCAAAATCCGCCCATACCTAGAGTGAATTCGTAGGCCAGATTATGCAGAAAGTATGTGCAGGTCTTGGTATTAAACAGAAATTCTGTGCGGCAAACCACCCTCAGTCAGCAGGATTGGTAGAGTGTTATAATGGCACTCTTAAGCTCAAATTGGTAAAGATACAGGGGAGCACAGGTCTCGCCTGGCCTCATACCCTACCATTAGCACTTCTGTCTACAAGAACGACGGTTCATTCTCATTTAGGTTGGAGTCCGTATGAGGTCGTTTTTGGGCGCCCAGCAAATGTCTGGGGAGTCCCTCGACCTAAAAAGTATTCTGATTTTCCATACCCAATGCGATTGATTACTTGCATGACCTCACCACTAAATTACTTGTTCTTCATCAACAGGTTCAAAATGCTTTGCCAGAGGCCTCCGCAGAGCCAGGTCATTCCATCCAACCTGGCGACTGGGTCTGCGTGAAAAACTTTCAGCGAAAAAAGAATTTGGAACCTCGTTGGGGCCCACCGCGTCAAGTGCTATTGACTTTACGGACGGCAGTGAAGGTTGTTGGGAAAAAGAACTTGGTCCATGAAGTGCACTGTAAGAGGGTGCCTTTGCCTTTGCCTTTTGACCAGTGGATTCGTGAGGGCATAGGTGATAACAAAAGTGAAAAAATGCCTAGATTTGTACCGTTTAGTAGTGCACGCCTGGACCACACGAACTCTGAGAAAGAAGACGACGACGTGTTACAGGAGGCAGTCCCAACACATCTGCGTTTGAACACAGTGAATCCAGAAGCCTTGTTTAAGGACCAAACAATCCCTAATAAGACTCGATATAATTTACGATCGAGAATGACCAAAGACAATTGAACTCTTTCTTTTTATGATTCTTCTGATTATAACTTTTTGTTTTGAAAGACATTCTAATGTGTTTTCTTCCACTATCCATCAAGTTGCAGGGTCACAGTAGGAGTCTTAAGCTGTGACCTGAGTAGTGACCTAGGGTCTGCAGGACTTGCAGTGTCATCATAGGAAGGCTAACAATCACAGCTAAGTGATCTAGGAAGATTATCGTGAGGAACACTTTTAGAGTAATGGATATTAAAGTGGAAATTAATGATCAGACTGTAAATATGAAAAAAAGACTTAAGAAACTAATGGTTAGTCCATGTGGAATAACCCTATGTATTCAGATATTTTTATGTACTTTATTAGCGTGTGGAAGTTGGGTTGTTTACATCCCACAGCCATCACCTGTCCCTACAACTGTCCCTTTATCTTTTACTACTACTGCCTCCCCACATAGGTTTTATACACTTTCAGAACACGAACAGATTAGGAGAACCGAATACTTTAATAATTTGTTTATTCAGTTATTGCATCAACACCAACTAGTGATGAATACTATTGATTGTTGGGTTTGTGGGCTCATGCCTCATAATACAGAGAGAGGTATGCCGTATTTAGTTTTTCCATTCTCCTATGAAGGTTCCACCTGGGCCTATTTGGCTATGTTCTCTAACATTTATCAGAATCAGCTACGGTATCCTCCTGGTAGTCCATATGGTGGTTGAGCAGACTTTAGTCACAGTACCTTGATTAAGGAAATAGTGACTATGGCTAAGATTGCTCAGATTAGTAAGATTACTATAGATGAGAAGAGAGCATATGATGGATGAAATATAACACGATATGTTACTAGCCTCACAGGCTAAACGAAGGGGCTCTCCGCCAATTTGGACTGTACCTCATCGAGGTAATTTCTGTTTACAAATTAATGGCCAGAATATCAAAAATCAACAGGAGAAAAGTGTCTGTTCTCATACTTATGTTTATACACCTCATATTCCCTCACTGTTAGTGCCATCAAAAGGCACATATTTTATCTGTCACGACAGAGCCTATACATGGCTTCCTACTTATTTTTCAGGAACCTGTTATGTGGCTTTTCTTATTCCCCCAACGTATACTGCTCCTTTCGGTCATTACAAGAGAAGACATGGAAGGGGAGTTTTTGATGAGAAAGATACAGCAGGACAGGAGGCAGCTGACTTCATTAAAGGGTTGCTTCCTTTCTGAGGTCCAATGGCCAATAGCAGAGACATCAGACACTTAGCTCGTGTTGTTGAGGCTACCATAAATGTAACTTCTGGAGCCTTGAGTAATGTGATAGCCGAGCTTCAGGCGGATCGTCTTATGACGTTGCAAAATCGGATAGTTTTAGACACTATCCTTGCAGATCGTGGTGGAGTCTGTAAATTGATCGGGTCTAGTTGCTGTGTTTACATTCCTGATAATGCCCTTACAGTATACCAAGCTATCTCTAAGTTACATACCATCTCCGAGTCTATACATCAGGACACAGGAGATTGGTCTGTGATGGGAAGGTTTTGGAGACTACTGTCCACATGGGGATGGAAGATACTAACTTTCCTTGGAATGACCTTGGCTATCATCTTCTCTTGTTGTCTCTGTGTGCAGTGTGGACCTGCAATATGTGGTCTTTGTGCCACTATGTGTGTCCCGAAGCCCACGTCACAGAAAACAGAGAATATTAGAATGATGCTACAGCAACAGCTCGATGACCTCATGGCCATTGACATCGACTCAGATTGACTTGAGTTCCTGGTGTATTGCATGAGTAATGGCAAAAGGAGGGTCTGAGGTTCCACGATTTCGGATTCCGTCCCGTAACTAGCCGCCATTTTGTGGTTCTTCCCCATTTTGTGTTGCCCTCACTCAGGTAGCACGGCGAACGATGTGCTTTTGCTTTTCCAGCTGCTACGTGTCCTTTCACTTAAAAAGTAACTCTATTGTCCTTGTTCATGAAACCCGATGTCAGGGTCTGGCTGAGTTTGTTAATCCATGTCTGGTTCGATTGATCCCTGTCTCGGCCGACTATTTGCCCTCTCCTATTCTTTCCTTATACTATCTTATCCGAATGGCCTTCGCTATTCTCTCCTTGTATGCTCCTATTACACAACCATCCTTTGAGACACACAATTGCGTCCTGCCACCTGCAAGAAGGGATTGTTGACGCCATCACTGATTAATTTGTTGGGAGGAGTAGCACACGGGGTCTGAGAGAGGGGAGTATTTGAGACACCTGATAGCTTGTTTTCCAACTTTTCTCATTGGTTCGTTTTGTATGTGAAAGGAGTGAGATGCTGTAAATATGTTTACTATAAAAGACTGAACACCACGGATTGAAGTGGCAGTGTCCTTAGAATCCACCCTTGTGTGTAACTTCTAGGACAACTGTGCTTAGCTGCAGCTAATAAACCTGGCTTCCACGCTCAACGGAGTGTCTCTGTTCAGTACAAGGCAGGTGAACTCGGGGATTAAGGCGTGCCCTGCGCCGCCCGGCCCATAAGGCCCAGTTCTCCATTACCAATGCTTGTAGTAGATGGTACCTGTGTGCCTGTTGGTACACGTATCTCACCATCAGCTGGTTGTGCTGGTGAGACCTCCATGAATGCCGTCATCAGGATTGGTAGCCGCTGGGGACAACACAATGAATGAGCCATTACTGAACCAAGCAAAGCGTCAACATCCGTTGGCAGTGCTGATGGAATTGTTAGACAAATGTCTAGCACGCATTCTTCTCCACATAGCAGGCATCTTGGAACAGGTAAGATGTAATCTTGCCAGATTGGTCTCAGTGATAGAAACCATGTGGTATTCAGATCTCTTAAACAAGCCAGGCAAAGGGTCTGTATCATGCGCTCATGACACTTCATTGCCAGGAGAGTGTTCTCAATGGTAATCTGGGTGTCGTTGCTGACTGGACTTGCCATATCGGAGCAGAAGGAACAATATTAGTAATCCTGCTACGAGTCCCAAAATGAGAGGCAGGCCGCCGAACACAGAGTGCACAAAGTTTGGAAAAATGCCGAGGACTACTTCAAAAGGTGCTAACAGTCCTGAAAAAATTTGTCTGAAATGCATGTACAATACCACTGGTAGCAGACATGTTTAAGATATCACCTAACATTTCTGCGAAATGTATTGGACAGTTTGTGGATAAAAGGGCATGTATCTCTGCAGAAGACCTTGCAACTTGTAGTTCATACATCTCCTTAGACAAATTCAATGACACCGTTTTTTGTAAAAGAATGGCTTTCATTCTGCTTAAAGTATCAATTCGAATAGAAGAGATGTTCAGTGAAGGCCATGGCGGCGACTCCCCGTCTGTCTTAGCTTTAGAAAACAATACTTGCATACAACAAGTGACCCTGGCTGACACAGTTAGAGATAGGCAATTCCTGGCATCATTCCACAACAGCTGTGATCATTCAAAATTATGTAGGTCCCAATGGAAAGCTGCCTAAAAATTGGATCTATCACTGCTGCCGGAGAACCCTGCAGGTAGCAGGATAAGTTGGTCGAAGAACCAATACAGGCTCCATGTAAATTAAAACCCTGTAATAAAAGTGAACCGCTTAGTGCGCTGTTGTACTCTCTTCGCATGCTCAGTGTCGTTTCAAAGTTCACGTTTTTTTCTTCAAGTTCAACAAGCAAACCTTTCTTTATATCAGTTAGTAAATCTGTCGCTTTCTTTTCCCGGTTCGTGTGATTCATCCGGTGCTGTACTTTTGTACAGTATTAATAGTCATATTTTTTTATATATTTATTTGAAAGGTAGTGCAGAAGCGCCAAAAGTTGAATACGTACTCCGCCCTCCGCCATTTTAGTGGTTTCGCCCCGTTGTATTTATTATATCAGTTAGTTAGACCTCAATAGTTTCCAATCCTAGTCTTGAGTATCTTACTATAGTATTTCAACATTATTTTTATTGTGGACCGTCATACCCCTCCCCCACAAAATAAAAGAAGTATGTCGTTTTTTTAATTAACTTTTATTAAACAATAAATATAAATGAAACTCAATTATAACTATATTAGAACTGGCAAAATAAGTTTAAAAAGGTTATAAAGAAATTGTGAAATGGATTCCAAAAGGTGTCCGATTGGTAATCTGCAAAAGAAAAAAGAAATTAGAGTTTAGAATTATGGAGCTGTGAGTAAATGAGGTGAAGCATTACAAGTTGTGGTAACTCTACAGTTTTATGTGTGCAGTGTGACTGGTATATTCCTGTTCTGTTATAGTGGGGCGTTTAAGTGGTATCTATATGGAAGTGCCTATTGCGATACTGATGCCCGTTATGGCGACTTATTTCTAATGCATTCCTATGAAGGATTTGTAGATTTAGGCCTCTGTGCTTACTGTTGTATAAAGCTTGTGGCCAAACACTGCAGCCAACTTCAGGTGAGCTGATCTTCTACACGTCCAAGTAGATAGCAGTGTCTAAGTTTAAGAGAGAAAGAGAAATGATGTCACAGAGAGTGAGAGAGAGAGAAAACATTAATAAAACTGTGTCGCAGAGTCTGGAGTTGAGATTTTTTGTTGAACCAGACGTAGATTTACTAGCTCTTTGCATCACTTTACCCATGTTAACCCCTTCCATGCTGTTGACGGAACGGTTCCGTCATGCACGTCGGGTGAGCTGTGCGGATGACGGAACCGTTCCGTCATGACTCCGCCCGCGCAAGGCGGAGTCAGCATGGGCGGGGAATTCTGGCCGCACGGAAGGGGTTAAAAGTGACTCAAAAGTGGCGTAATAAGGTTGATGATCTGTTTGGCAGACTGTTGTAACCTATCTGTTGTCACTGCTCAGAGGTAATTATACATTTTACAGAGAAGCTGCTGTACACTACGCTCCCTGGGCCATAATATCAAGCCTGGGCGACAACAATTATTGCCACTTTATCGGCAGGAAAGTGTCGCTAAAGTGGCGATAATGGGTTTGATAATATGCTCTATGGAATTCCAGTCGAAGCTCATGTCAGATGTCCTTCATATCTAACATGAGCTTCGATTGGAATTCCATAGAGCATATTATCAAACCTATTATGGCCATTTTAGCGGCAGTTTGCTGCCGATAAAGTGGTGATAATTTTGTCGCCAAGGGTTGACAATATTGCTCTCTCTCGCTTCACAAATAAAGCTAACACTGCAGTTTTACGAGTGCAGTGTACCTGGTACATTTTACTTGTTATAGTGCCACGTTCAATTGGTGTCTATATGGAAGTGCCTACTGTGTTACTGACGCCCGTTATGCCGACTTATTTTTAATGTATTCCTATGAAGGCTTTGTAGATCTAGGCTGCTGTGCTTACCTTGTATAAAGAGTGCGGCCACCGGAGTTCACCACTCGACTTGAACTCTGCTTCTATATTTCAAAACATATTCAATAAGTTGCAGAGAATTCAATTGCTGTTGCTCGATAAGCCGTGGTTGCTTCTGAACGATGTTTGGTGAAGGAAACAAAAGGACATTTTGATTAGTCATTGAAACTGAGTTGCGTAACTACTATCATTAGTGAATTTTAATGTGGGTTCTTAATATTCCGTAGTTAAGACTGTTGCAGCTTCAGCAAACAAAGGAAGATCAATAAGTTAATAAAGGCCTGGGGCGGCGTTGTGACGCAGAAAAATAAATACTATCATGGACGCACAATTAATAATAATAGAGGCCTAAACATGTGGCGTAGTACAGAAATACGACACAGAAATTTATGCACGCACAATTTTTAAGATTAGAGGTGTATAGGATCTCGTGACTTATAAAGAAATATTTCAATTATGTAAGTACAATTTAAAACCATTGCGGGGTAGGAAAGCCATATGGAGGATAAAAAACTAGTATTATGCATATACAATTTACAGTGGAGGCTGATGTTGTGACGTCTTATCTTACCTTTGTTTCTGTCGTCTTTTGTCGTGTCTTGAAAGGCTGTGGTTTCGCTGAGTCTGGGGTGTTTTCGACAGTCTGTCTGTCATCGCAGCAGAGGCAGGCAAAAGAGAGCGTGCTCACGTCAGTGCCTGCATTATATGGGAACCGCGGGGGCTGACCAAACCAAGCCCAGCCGTCATTGGCAGCGTTTTCGCGGTCTATAAGAATGATGGCCCTGGGGGACATCACATTGGCTAATGTATTAGTTTCCAGGCTAAATGATGGCAAGCATGTTAGGTGGTGGCATGTGGGTAGTGTGGGCGTGTGTGCACCACGCATGTGCAAGTATGAGTGTGTGCACCAACAATTAACAACAGAGAAAGATGGGGGCGGTGTTATAATGTATGCAGAGGCAGGCCCAGAATCGGGTCTGCAATTAATCAGCACTTCTAATAATTTTTCTTAGCGTGCCCTGAGCTCTGATTTGTCACTGAGAGGGTGATCGCACCATAGTTTGTACTGCTTATCATACTCAGCGTGTACCCGCGCATATGGTACGGTCGCATTTAAGCTTCGGTGTGACGTCATGTACGGCGTTCTGTATGCGAAAGGGGGCAATGTTTCTACTTGGTTTAAAACATGTATGTATTTAATGTACATACTAAGGGCAGACATTTGGGATAAGTATGCATTTTTTTAATACTTGTAATAATCATATATTACTTTTAAAAAGAATTACACAACTCGCGCTAGAACATCATGCGTACTCGTATTGTAAGAGCTGCGCAAACGCATCATAAGTGTACGCAAAGCCATGTGACTTTAAAAGTAGAGATTTGATTGGTTCATAACTTTTTCCTATTGCTTGTGTTGAAAGTTCTGTCCCATTATAATTATTCGACTTTGACTTTCTAAGAAGAAGCAATTGTTGTGAGAATCTTTTCAAATAGAAGGAGGATCACCATAATAGGAGCAATGGAGTTATCTTCCAGCAGTTCTTCAGAGGGAGATTTCATTCCTGAAGAAGCTCCGAAGAAGAGGAAAGAAGCTCTAATTTGGAAGTTTTTCACTTTTCCAGAAGGTCAAAAAAGGGTAATGCTCCAAAAACAACCTGTAAAATTTGCCAAACAACTATTTCAAGGGGTGATCCATGTAAAAAATACTCCTTTGGCACAGCAAATATGGTGCGACACGTGAAGAACTTGCACCCCAAGAACTTTGCTCGAGCTGAAAGACGGAGGTTGCACGAGAACCCACCTGCTGCTACACAAAGCACATCAACTGAGGCAGCATTTTCAGGAAGCAGTCTACACCCACATATTGATTCTGACTTTGCTTAAGTTAAATTTCTTTGCATTTATTGCGATAAACTTTTGTGTTATTGGGAACAGGCTATCGACCTGATAAAACGCAGGATACAGGATCAATGCTGTCCTCGACATTAGTTATTCTTTTTTTCATTCTTTTGTTCCGCTTGGAATTTGTTGAGAAAGCACAAACAAAAATACAAAACAAAAAAAACAGTTCTTTTTAGAACTACCTTCACTGGTCAAAGAACGAACTATATTTCTATGTTAGGGTGTAAAAGTTTGTCAGAATGAATGTGTAGTTCATAAATGAATGAATGAATATCTTACTAGTGTATGGAGAATGTGAAAGTGCAGAACTATGAGGAAGTGCTACAGCATAAATCTATAAGATGTTTACCTATAGTATACTGTAGTATGTGCGAAGCACTTGAATGTAACATATGTACATAAATATGTTAGAAGTCTATGCTTCAATTTGCGCTGCTGGTAAAACTGCCTGGATGAATTTGTATGTGTTAGGGGCGGATTTACAATCTCCTTGTGCCTCTTTTACACAGCCGTTGCGTCACTTTTGTGACACAGCGGTGGTGCAAAAGATGTGCCATGGTGTGTGCTATTAACAATGCGATGCATCTGGAGGGTGCATTACATTGTAAAGCCCTGCACCAGAAGAGGCTTTCCTATGCAGAAGGGGATGCAGTAACGCCTCCTAAAAGTGACTGAGTGAAATGTATAACATTTCATTCAGTCACCTTTGAGCTTATGCTGCGTCAAAACCTTGCACGTGCTTGAAGCAGGTGTAAGGATTGATTACAGCTTTGTGAGCATAGGGCCCCAGAGTATTGCTGGAGTTGTGTTATACTTGCAACCGAAGTTAAGCAATAATTAATCCAAAAATTACTTTGCAATTTAGATTTGTTATTATTTTATAATAAGAATATGAAATAATATCTAAAAAATTAAATACATATAAATATTTATATAAAAATATAAGAAATTAGTGTAAAAAGAAAGACATAATAATTAATACATTTATAACTTATCAGTTACAAAACCTTTGAAATTCACTGAAAAAACCATAGGTTTCACAAACGTTATAGTTAGGAATTAGCATTTAAAAAACCTTGCAAATTCATTGAAAAAAACGTAGGTTTCACACAGGTTATAGTTAGGAAATTAGCATTTAAAAAAACCATGCTAATTCATTGAAAAAACCCTAGTTTTCTCACGTTATAGTTAGCTGAACATTTCTCTCATACACAACCTTTGAAATTCCTTTTTTTATAGTTAGCTCAGCTAACTATAACTTGCGCGCCCGCAATGCACTGCTGATAACGTCACATATAACATCACTCATGACATGGTCAGGGACATCACTCATGACATCACTGATGACATCACTGATGATATCATTCTTGTGAAAGAATGGCAGACCTCTTTTAGCATAATATATCCTTTGATACACACCTTCAGAAATAGAAAGTAAAAATTAAATAAAAAATGGAGATACCAATACCACTTACCAACAACCTATTCAGTAATTTCGCCATCTACATACCCATGCACTCATTCACCAATAGTTCTATATAGTCACTTATACATGTACTCACTCATCATATATACTCATATACTTAAAAAATACTGTTACACACCGACACTCATCCAGATACACATACTCACACATGCAAATAAACTATCAAACATCCATTTGTTTTCATATACAGCTATACACACACCACTATACTTACTTTTACAGAAACGTACACATACTTACTCTCCTAAACAATCAGTAATAGAAACACATACTTATTTATACAGGAACTTTTTGAATCTGTCAGAGTCATATATCCTTACTTATATACATCAATACTAACACATGTTTAAAACATATGTACTTACTCATAAAGACACTATTGAGGCAGTCATTCACTAACTAGCACACCCATACACACATTCATCCACCCGTGCAGTCCTGCACACATGCTGTCTTCAAAACACATACAAACAGTGAGTCAGTAATTCATGCATCTGTGCCCTAAGTAATACCCGCCACCAAACCATACAGACACTCATTCTGATGCTCAAAAACCAACTAATGACCCATATAGACACTTGTGTAGCTACTCACCAACCCATCCAGCCACTTATACACAAAGTGAGACACGGATACAGATATTTACATATTTAAACATTACTCGCTAATACATGTATTCACTAAGATACACTTAATAAGTCAGTTATACATTGACATTTACAAAGAAAACATCTATTTAGACACTTATTTACCCATTTATTCTTCCATCGACCATTAGATATTCATATATAAAAAAATAAATTTCAGAAAGACACATATTCAGTGGATGATGTCATCAGTGATGTCATCAGTGATGTCATTTGAGATGTCATCAGTGATGTCATGAGTGATGTCACTGACCATGTTATGAGTGATGTTATATGTGACGTCATCAGCAGTGCATTGCGGGCGCGCAAGTTATAGTTAGCTGAGCTAACTATAACGGAGGAATTTCAAAGGTTTAGTATGAGAGAAATGTTCAGCTAACTATAACGTGTGAAAACTAGGTTTTTTTTTTAATGAATTTGCATGGTTTTTTAAATGCTAATTCCTAACTATAACGTGTGTGAAACCTATGTTTTTTTCAATGAATATGTATATATATATATATATATATATATATATATATATATATATATATATATATATATATATATATATATATATATTCTTCAAACAGGTTGCCACAAGTGAGGGGGCCTCCACTGAGAATATCTTCTGCCAACAAGGGTACCACAACACACTGCCTTTCACCTTTCATCCCAGCACGCGGCTCAACGCGTTTCAGGTTTCCCCTTGTTCACAAGCCGGTCAGCAAAACACCGCCACCTTAGACTGGAAACACCTGCTTTATTTGAAAGTTACCGCCCACAATGGGCCTGTCTTTAGCGTCATACTCAGCTTGTGCCCGATGATGCATTATGATAATGGCAGTCCAATCAGTGCATTTACCCCAGTGGGTTGGTGACAATGTTCCATATACGTGCAATAGAACACCCCAGTGGGTTGACGTTAGGTTAAAAACAGCATTCGTGGAAATTCATAACCCCAATGTTTATGAAGTCCTCAGCTCCACAATTGCGCTAGGGAGTCCGGTGCCGGGATCCGCAAACACGAAGCGGGCCTCCCCGCAACCGGCTAAGGCCGCTAAAATTCTTCAAACAGGTTGCCACCGCTGAGGATATCTTCCGCCAACCCGGGTACATATATATATATATATATATATATATATATATATATATATGAAGCAAACAGTCCAGGTTCCTAACAGTACGGGAACCAACGGTCTAGACCTCACGATACCTCACAGCCAGCAAACCGATAAAGCCTCACAAAAGTAGATCCACAGTGGACAACAGGGAAAACGTATTTTTAATAGGAATGACGCGTTTCGCTCTACGAGAGAGCTTGATCACACATATATATATATATATATATATATGCACAAAGTGTAGCTCTCTCCTGAAATTACCGCAGCTGCCGCAGCAATATCGAAAAGAAACCACGCCACTCCAACGCTCGTCATGGGCCAAAAAAAACAATTTATTTGCGCTCAAGCCACCAGATCCTACGCGTTTCGGGCATCTGCCCTCGTTCACAGATCGTTCGTCAGTAAAATCTCAACAGCTTAAATACAAAAAGTTTTCCCGGGCATTTTTTTCACAACCACGTGGTAGTAAACATTAAAGACACACTACATATCTTAGGCTAAGCAGTCTTTTTTCTCCAAGTTCAGTGCCATGGATAGTCATTACATGAAGATTATAACAGCATAAATGCATAATCATGTTAAAATCACAATGATATTATAATTTATTTTATGAATAAAAAATAAATACGTTTTAGCAATAAAAATATATTATTGATTTTTATACCAAACACGCAACAGAGACAATGTGCAAATATCACAACCAGCAAATTTGTGCAAAATTTGCAGAAATAGTGCAAAAAGCAATGTATTAAAGTGCCATGGTCTAAAGGTGCAATATTGTTTAAATAGTCAATGACTAGAATGTGTAAACAAAACACTCTGTGCACAAAGAATTATTTGTGCATGCTCCACCGGAGCTAAGACCTGGTATATATGCATAGTTTTAGATTGTCTCTAGTTTGCTAGATAAGGGATTTATCTAATATCAGCATAAATGCTCTATAAATCCATCATGATTTTATAATCTGTTAATGAATGCTTATATGGTCACTGAAAATAAATCGCATAATACGAAAAAGCATTGTCACTGCTTATCATCATGCCCCCTTTGTCTGTGTCAATGTCAAAGTGCTATAAAAAATCCAAAATTATGAGTGTGCCCAAAGGAAAAAAGGGGGAAGAAATCCAAAATGGTGTTCTTCCAGTATGAATGGTGAGTGAAAGAAGTACTTTTACCCAATTCCAAACATATGTGCCAAAGAATAAAGAGATGAAATTAAACATATATTTCATTAAAAGACTTCAAGAGAGGGAAGGGGGGCGGGTAATGGCAGGAAAGCTTTAAACTAAATAATTCATGGTCAACAAATAATCTTTACAGGAATACATGGAGGTCTTCAGTTGTATTAAGACCATTCGGAAAACGACTGTCCAGTTCGAGGATAAACTGAGATTCCAATCTCCTCAGCATTAGATCCCTGTCCCCTCCTCTGATAGGTTTGGGTACGAAGGCTATAACAAAATATGTCAGGCATTCAAGGTTGTTGTGGTGAATAGCTTTAAAATGTCGAGCCACGGGGTATGAGCTATCGTTGTTAACGATAGCTCGCAGGTGTTGCAGTATTCTGACATGCACCTGTTGGCGTGTGCTACCAACATATCTTAAGCCACAGGTGCATGTCAGAACATAGACTGCAAATTCAGTTTTGCAGCTATGTTTACCCTTAATTTCCACTGGATCAGGTCTAAAGGGTGTGGAGTACTTGGTGGTGTTCACCCCGAATTTACAGGCTCTGCAGCTAGAACAGCGGATGAAGCCAGGCATAACCATCCAATTGTCTTTTTTGATGATTTCAGGGAAATCTCTGCTCAGCTGGGTTCTCAAACTTAAGCCTTTCCTATATGTAATGTTGGGTCCTGACGCTATTCTAGGTGCCAGTACCAGGTCAGTTTTTAAAGCCGGCCACCTTTGATTAATAATAGACCGAATTCTACGTTCCTGTCTATTAAATGTCAATATCAGTCTAGGTGCGCTGATGTCTGAATCTGATGTTTTCTCCAACATGGTTTCTGAAATGGGTGTGTTGAGGTTAGATAAAAGAGAGTCTCTGGGTCTACTCTTTGCTCTCCCAATAGATTGCTTCAAGACAGATTCTTTATATCCCCTCCCTCGAAATCTATTGAGGGCTTCTGCAGCACAAAGTTCATAATCTTCATCAGTACTGCAGATTCGTTTGAGCCTCAATAGCTCACCAAAGGGGATGTTGTCGATGGGGTGACGGGGGTGAGAGCTGCTGGCATGGAGTGTACTGTTGCCGGCAGTGCTCTTACGATGTAATTTAGTGCATAATTTGCCATTTTTTACAAATATCTTAACATCAAGAAAGTCTGCCTCTGCTTGATTGATGTGTGATGTAAAATGTAAATTTTCGTTATTGACATTAAGTGATTTAATAAAGTTTTCTGCACTTATCTGATCCCCCCTCCACACCAAAAAGACATCATCAACGAATCGCATCCAATGCAACACATTATTAGCCATAATATCACTGTAGGTGATGTTGAGTACCCGCTCCTCCCACCAGCCCACGTGTAAACACGCGTAACTGGGAGAGAAGGAGGCACCCATCGCCACCCCTCTCTGTTGCACATATATTTCCTTACCAAACATAAAGTAATTATGATGCAAACACCAATTTGTCAATTCTATCAGCATCTTATTATGTTTGTAGCAACTGATGGGTCTAGTTCCTAAGAAATGTTCAAGAGCTCCAAGCCCAGTTTGATGATTAATGCTGGTATAGAGTGATTCTATATCTAGGGTGATTAATAGTAAATCATCACTCCACGGAACATTTTTGATCTTATTAAGAAAGTGGCCAGTGTCCTTAATGTAAGATGGCAATGCTTGCACCAAACTATGCAAGAAGTAATCAATATATTCCCCAATATGCTCAGCCACACTGGAAATAGCAGAGATGATGGGCCTACCAGGGGTGGGACTCACCATCTTATGCACCTTGGGTAAAAGATATAATTTGGGCAGCACTGGATTTTCAACATTCAAAAAATCAAATTCCTGCTTGGACAACATATTTTCCCTTTTCCATTTAAACAATAGTTTTTTAAGGGCACCTTTTGATTCGTTATACGATCTCATGGTAGTTCTCATTTAGCAGGTCCCATTGTTTAATTGCAACATTGCTTCATCAAGATAGTCTTTCTGTGGCCAAATCACGACGTTGCCGCCTTTATCTGCCATGGTGACTATGATGCTTTGGTCCTTGCTTAACTTGTTAACCAGAGTTGTGTAAGCCTGTTCTCTTTTACTTCTGTATCTCTTTCTATGTTTCACTTTATGGTAAAGTTGTTTCAAATCTTCAATAACCATATCGTGGAATGTGTCTATTGAGTCACGGGGCATGATTGGGATGAAACTAGATTTTGGTTTGAATGGACTTAAATTCATTCCTACCTGTGGTATTTGTGCCGTACATATATATATATGTATATATATATTACCTACTGGCGGTCGCCAGTAGGTATATATAGTTAGGATTTTTTTCCTATGGGATTTTTGAAAATTCTATGCCGAATAACTTTGGCGTTTGTGGACGGAATTGGCTGAAAGTTTCAGGAAAATGGCACATTTTGTTTCTGAGCAGCCCTTGAAAATTTGGGGGGGTTTCGTCAAGGGAGGGTCGAGAAAAAAAGGGGGTCCCAAAACACGTTTTTCCCATTCATTTTTCCATAGGGCGGTTGGAATCACTTTTAGCTCGAACGGCTGAATGGATTTACACGAAACTTGGCAAAATTGTAGATATGGTTTGCCCGACGTGCCTTTGCTATGTCCTAAAATATGTGCTCCAGTGGATTTTGAGAAATTACCGTTTTAAAAAACAGATATATCTGTGACAGCGTCCCGGTTAGCGCCCCGGTTCGCGTACCTGACGCGTAACGGAACTTCGCGAGGCGAAGCTGATTGGCTCTCCGGTGTCTGTCAACATTCTAAACAGTCCGGAACGGCCGCCATCTTGTCTCTCGGTAACATCGAGACACAAGATGTGGCAAAAACAAAGGGGGAAATGAGCATAAGGGGCAGAGTACATCATCCCTGACCCCCTAGGTTTGATGAGGGGGCTTTAAAAGGGCCCCGCGGGAAAAAATAAATAATTTTTATTATCGTTTTTTTGCGGGGGGAGCGCTCGGTACGCGCACCGGGAAGTGGTCTGGGGAGCGTAATATAGGGAAAATAGAATGAAAGAATGTTCAAATAATGTATGTATTGATTGTTCTTTTTGTTGTATTTTTTGTAAAAATTTTTTATTTAAGTACCTACATGTAGGTACCAATGCAGAGTCTAAAAATAAAAATACACCGTTTCCTTTGTAGATATCTTGCATGTTGTTTCAGAAGTTATTGTGGTATATATTATATATTATTGTGGTATATGGAATTCATAGCGTAGTCTGTCTGGAAAGCAGGAAAGCAGAAACACCATGGAGGCAGGAGATGATAAAGAGATGTTAAATACACATTGGAGATAATATAGTGGGAGAAAGGAAGTAACTATGAGCAAACTTACTATGTAACACAAAAAAGTTGCACAGTATATTTAAAGTCTGATTTTACAATATAATCAATTTGGTACTAGTTTAAAAAATATATATAAAAATGAATAATGTCTCAAACAATTTTTGAATTATTAAATATAAATTTATTTCTCTGATTCGTTTTCAAAATTTAAAAGAACTTCTAATAATTGATTGTCAGAAATGTTCTCTTTTTCAATCAGGTAATCTACTGATTGTACACATTGCAGAAGTTCAAAGTCTTGTGATTCATCAAAGAATTCAGAGTCATTGGGTTCAATTTCTGTATCTTTGTTGCTTTCCAGAACAATTTCCATGGTATTTTTTTGCTCTCCTTCCATTTTTGTGCTGTAAATTGAATATTAAAAAAATATATCAGTACAGTTAGGGCACTGTTGGGTTTAAGTACAGACAGGTAGTTTGATTTTTTAAACAGTGATTTTATCTTTGGGCAGTGTATGGTATCAGACTGGAAGTATTCTACCCACTACCACCTGGAAGGAGAAACCCCCCATCCTGGTCCGAGAGACTTTTGGCACCAGTAACAGATGTTGTGTCGATGACCTCAAGGTCTTGGCTGGGGTGTCGGGTATAATTCTCTTCCTGATGTACTGAGCCCCACTATTATGCAGAGCCTTTAAGGCTTAAAGTCAATCCTGTTTTTCATTGATAACCAGTGAACGGTTTTCAAATGACTCGACATGTGAGTCCTAGGCCCAGCCAGAGAAATCGCATTTTGCACATCCTGAAGGCGTCCCAGTAAGTAATTTGGAATGCCCAGGTAAAGTACATTGGCATAATCCAGCCTTGACATAATCAACGCTTGGACTACCATCTTCCTATGGCTCTGTGGTGCTTATTGGAGGTACATGGTGGGCTACTTTGACCCTATGGACCCTCTAAAATCAGCTGAACTACAAATGGAAATTCTTCTAAGTGTGGAGTTTTTGAACTTTAGAATATTCACCTAATTAGCAGTCACCGAAGAATCTCGAAGGATACTGGATCGGGGAGGATCAGTGGCAGTGATCCTCCTTGATCTAAGTGCCGCCTTCGATACGGTCAGCTATGCCACCTTGCTGAACCGTCTCTATGACATCGGAGTTTCAGGTGACGCATTAAGGTGGTTCGACTCCTTCCTGTCTGACAGATCTTTTCAGATCTTCTACGGCGATACAATGTCATCCAGCAAACCTCTCAGCTGCGGAGTTCCGCAGGGCTCTTCCCTGAGCCCTGTGCTATGTAATGTATACATGAAACCGCTGGCTGGGGTAGTCGAACCGTACGGCATTAAAATCGTGTCGTACGCCGACGACACTCAGCTAGTGGTTTCATTGGCCCAAGAGAACAACAGGCAATCCCCGGTAGGTCTGCTGAAATGCTTAGAGGACGTCAAGGAGTGGATGACCAACTCCTCTCTCAAGCTGAATGGAGAAAAAACAGAGCTCATGCTCCTAGGCCCAGCCTCGCCAGTTCCTTTCACTTCCTTGTGGCCCTGCGGTCTGGGCGCTCCCCCCACCCCCAAGGAAAGTGTCAAGAGCCTGGGAGTATGGTTAGACAAAAAGCTCTCCTTCTCCACTCAGGCCACCAAGCTGTCCGCCACCTGTTTTGGCCTACTCAGAACCTTGAGGAAGGTCCTCCCACTTCTGCCTCTAGAGGCCAAAAAAGTGGCAGTACAAGGCCTCATCCAGTCCTGCCTGGATTCAAACAATGCTCTATACGTAGGGGCCCCTGAGATGACTCTTCGGAAGCTGCAGGTGGTACAAAACTGCGCTGCACGTACCTTACTCCAGATTCCGCGAACCCAGTCAGCCAGACCTGGACTGAAAAGCCTGCACTGGCTGCCAGTGAGGCAAAGAGTGGCTTTTAAGGCGCTGTGTATTGCGCATCGGGCCTTTTGGAAGACGGGATCAGCAATTAATAACAACCTTGTCATCCCCTACCACCCTAACAGGAACCTTCGGTCTACGGAGGCTTTCCTGGCAGTTGTTCCTAGAGTGAAGAGAGCCAGGACCGGGGGTAGGCTGTTCTCGTTGAACACCGCTAAACTCTGGAATGCTCTCCCCCTCTCACTTCGGTCCAACCCTGACTTGCTCTCATTCCGGAAAAAGCTGAAAACCCTGCTGTTTGCCAAACCCTCCTAGTCCTAATCTCCCCTGTTCCGTCACATCTCTGCTTCAACTCAGCGCTTGGACGCCCGTGGGCAGCAACCGCGCTTAACAAATTTATTTTCATTTCATTTCATTTTCATTTCAAAATCATTCGAACAACGAATTTCAATTTACTCACCTGTTATCAGAGAGAACCCAGTGCTGCATCTTTTGGCCGACCCCCTTTTGTACCGCTTTTGGCCACCATAAGTGTGGCAGGGTATGCTCAGACGTGAGTCCCTTGCTCACTTTGCCACTGGATTCAAGCAAGCCGGGCTGAAGACGGCTGGAATGCCGGAAACCGGTCCTCGGAAGCTTGTTTCCGGTCCAGGGAAGACATGGCTTGGCAGTTCGGGCTGGACTGTTCCCATGAGGCACAGGGTCAGACTGATTTGCATATAGCCATGTCTGAACTGGGGTGTCGGAGTGGGCTAAAGAACGCTGATGGATTAAACCCAGATCTTTTGACTGGGTGTGAGTGTTTGATTGATTCAGATGCTTCGTCCATCACCCCCCCTTTTTTACCGCTTTTGCCCGCCATAAGTGTGGCAGGGTATGCTCAGACATGAGTCCCTTGCTCACTTTGCCACTGGATTCAAGCAAGCCGGGCTGAGGACGGCTGGAATGCCGGAAACCGGTCCTCGGAAGCTTGTTTCCGGTCCAGGGAAGACATGGCTTGGCAGTTCGGGCTGGACTGTTCCCATGAGGCACAGGGTCAGACTGATTTGCATATTGCCATGTCTGAACTGGGGTGGCGGAGTCGGCTAAAGAACAGTGATGGATTAAACCCAGATCTTTTGACTGGGTGTGAGTGTTTGATTGATTCAGATGCTCCGTCCATCACCACCCCCTTTTGTACCGCATCTTTTAGCCCAGCACTGATCCAGAAAAGTAATTCTAAGCGTACTTACCAGTAACTTGTATTTCTTTCTATAGGAATCCATGATCTGGTTTTCACAGGAAAAGTTTCTAAGTGTTGATTTTCACAAACTACAAATATTCCTTAAAAATCGCCTGTATAACTTAAACACATTTTTTAACGGTTTACAGGAGATGCACCAGTGCTAGACCAGGATCCATCACTGAGTAAGAAAAAGCAACAATAACACTACTTACTTGCTAAGTGAATTTCCTCCCATAGGATACCATTGGTGATTCTATGTGAAAAAGTTTCTAAGTATCAACTTTTAAAATACAATAATATTCCTTAAAAATCACTACTGTAACCAAAACGATTTTACTCAACTGTTTACAGGAGATGTCCCAGGACTGAATCTAGGATCCAGTCCTTTGGTTACAAAAGTAATCCATAAAGTAACTAATTGCATTTAACTAGAAATTGTCATTGAACTCAATATTGCATTGTGTTTGAAATTGTGTTGCCCATTGCAACAACTGTAACTACTGTACTTAAAAGTCTATTGCCTATTTGCAAAGTATTTAAACTAAAGTAATTTGTTCTGAGAAAGTATACTTTGTAATGCAATGTATAATGTAATTATAATGTAATGTAAAAAATAAAATATCTAAAAATAAATAGTTTAAAAAAGTGTAATAAATTAGTATAAAAATATTTTTTTTTAACAATGAATACATTTAAAAATTGTCATTTAAAAACCTTGGAAATTCACTGAAAAAAACCATAGGCTTCAGACATGTTATAGTTAGGAATTAGGATTTAAAAAACCTTAGAAATTCACTGAAAAAACCTTAGGTTTTAGGGGTGTTATAGTTAGGTGGACATTTCTCTCATACAAAACCATTGAAATTCCTTTAATATAGTTAGTTCTGCTAGCTATAACTCGCGCGCCCGAACTCCACTGCTGATGATATCACATATTACATCATTCATGACATGGTCAGTGACATCACTGATGACATCTCAAATGACATCACTGATGACATCATTCACGTGACAATCTGATACACCTTATCATACACTAGTATATTAACCCTAATTAATGACTCCAAGTCTGTACTTTTCTACCCTATTTCTCTTCTCCCTCTTATATCTAAAACCACTGAATCCTATATCAACTCCATCCTTACCGCATATATAGAAGTCAATAAATGTTTGGGCCTCTCACAGAATGGTTTTCGACCATGCCACAGCACCGAATCTTCTCTTCTGGCAGTCACCGAACATCTTAGGAGCTCCTTGGATGAGGGACGCACTTCTGCTCTGATTCTTCTGGATCTGAGTGCTGCATTTGATACTGTGTCTCATCAGATTCTTCTGCAGTGCCTATACAATATTGGCATCAAAGGGGCTGCCTTGAATTGGTTTTCATCCTTCCTAGCTGAGAGATTTTTCCGTGTGATTTCCCCCCCCCTCCGTCAGCTCTCTGTCCCATCCGGTGCATTTTGGGGTACCTCAGAACTCTGCTCTGAGCCCCACCTTATTTAATATCTATGTTCCATCATTAGCAGCTAAAGTAAAAGGTGGGGGTCAAACTATGGTCTCCTATGCTGATTATACGCAGCTGGTGATCACGTTATCCAATAACTCTGATCAAAATATGGCCAAGTTTCAAAATGACCTGGTGGCCATCGCAGATTGGATGACTACCAACTCCTTACAGTTGAATGCTAACAAATCAGAGATCCTTCTCTTGGGTAAAAACACCTTTGGAGCGATCACTAGTGGCCTGCTGCTCTAAGAGCCCCTCCTGTGTCCAAACAGATGGTGAGAAATCTGGGGGTCTGGGTTGACTCTACCCTAACTTACCGGGCACAGACAAAGGCAGTGGCCGGTGTCTGTTTTGGACTCTTATGTGGACTCAAGCCACTGCTTCGATTCTTCGACGCCGACACCCACAAGGTCTTCATCCAGTCCACCATACTTTTTAGAATTGACTATTCAAACTCTCTGTATCTAGGTGCTAACAAAGCAGAGATTAATTGCCTGCAAAGGGCAAAAGATGCCACTGCTTGGATGCTCTTCGGCCTGCCTAAATCTTGTTCAGCCTCCAATCTCCAACATAGGCTCCTTTGGCTCAGTGGAAAAGAGAATCAATTTCAAAGTCCTGTGTATTTCTCACAGAATCTTAAATGATCTTGCACCCAACATTCTAGCAAATCTTCTCACTCCCTACATTCCGAACCACCTGCTGCACTCCTCTTCCCAACACTTAGCATGTGTCCCTCATGTCAGAAGTGTGCAGGCCGGAAATCGCTCTTTCTGACCACTCACGCCCAAAATCTAGAATGCCCTTCCAGCCAACATTAGAAATATCCAAGAACACGGATCTTTTAGGAAAGCTAAAGAGACACTTCTCTATCCAAATTAATTTCTTCCCTACCCTGGGGTTTTTCTGTTTTCTGTTAGTCTTGGGATTAGCACTGGGATGCCCCATTGCTGGGGCAACCATGCCCTTTACACATCTCGTAACATACCATAACATAAAACAGTGATAGATGGCATGCTTCAATTAATCTCAATCGTTGGTAATTACTCGAGCCACATCCCAATCCATAATTGTTTTGAACACCATGACATCACAGTTTCGGCCCCGCTATATACAAATAATTCCGACCCTGCTCCTATCGGAACAATCTAGCCTAACCGCCAAGGTAGGTCCTTCCTGAATGGGAACACAAGCAATCTATGGCCAGTTTCACCCTACTTATGGGCTCATCAGTGGAGCAACAGCTTGGTTTCAGTGACACAGTGTGCATCGGACCCACATCTGAGCTTACCTATCCCTCTTAGGGTGACATACTAAAGTATACAAAACAGTGATGAATGGAATGCTTCAACTATTCTCAGCCACTGGTAATTACACATGCCACATACCAATCCATTGTTGTTTTGTGTGACATTTCAACCAGTTTGGACCCAGGTATATGCACATCTGTCTCGACCTTGTTCCAAAGTAAACAGTCTACCCCAAACTACCAAGGGAGGTCCTTCCTGAATCGGAACACAAGCAACCAAGGACCAATGTTGCCCTTTTGCACCATTCCCTGTGTGTCTTACTGTAACCGATCCCACAGTACCCCTCTCTACCTGAATTCAAAATGGTAGAACCCTTGTTCCCCTGGTCAGAACTTGCTGTGCCTACCCAGGGTTGGGGCTATGATAATTGGCCAACACTCCATTCTGATCACTCCAAAAGAGTTCTGGGGCAGCTCACCGCTCCCAGTGGCGTTAGAGCCAAGTTGATTAGGGAGACAAAGGGAGGCCGGCCTAGGTGTGAGCTGCACCTGCCAGGGTAGACATCCTTCGAAGCTCAGAACAGGCTGAGCATAGCCCCCCAGGCCACCCTGCTCAAGGAAGCAAAACTCCTCTCCAACCAAAAGGCCATTGTCTACTGTCATCTTAACACACAAATACATCAGAATACAGGAGACAGAAGTCTCTGACAGAAAGGTCTCTGTTAGCTTAGGCAGGAAATTGGGAACTTTCTAAGAGTGTAATTTCCAAAATATTAATATAAAATACAACTTGACTACTTTGTTATATTTTCAAAAGAAAAAAGACTTTATTGCTTGATTTAAAAAACCTTTGCAAGTTACAAAAGATAAAAAAATATTTAAAAGTGTACAGATGTAAAAAAAGGAGTGCGAATATCAGTCCAGTATAAATAAAAGTAGCAAATATTATGCTGATGAAAGGTCACTTGGATCGATCACATCACAACTCTTTTTTTCTGCTTGATCCAAAAACCTGACCAGGGCACAATTTAGTTTGGTGTTCCGGGGATCAAAGCATGCCAGAACTGCTGCCCTGCATGATCTAACCATATTTTTGTTCCAAAGTTTCTTTAAGAGGAACCGTCTTTCGTGCAACAGGTTTGGGCAGAGGCATAGGATGTGTGTGATGTCTTCTTTGTGTTTCCCACAAAGTCGACAGGGTTCGTGGCCATTGACTCTTTTCCATTTTGGCAAGTGACACGACAAGTTGATGAGTCCCATTCTTAATTTTAAGAAGCTTAGTTTTGTACGTGCAGTGAATGTTAAGGTTAGGTACGGCTGTGGGATCAGCTGGACATAGGATTGCAAGGTCATCCAGCCGTGACTTCTTTTTGCTAGCCGAGCCTTGTCTTCCACGAAAGAAAGTTTTTTAGCGCTTATTTTTGCTAATCGTTTGAATTCATTTTGGCTTACTTGCAGATTCCAAAGGTCTTTCAAGCCTAGGGTTCTTAGCCCTTTTTCCCAATAGTCATGTCCTGCTCGCCTTATGTACTTGTTAAGACTGGCCCATAGGTGTTGGCCTAGGCTGCCTTCCTTCGATGACCTCAATTTGTGGCAGCAAATTAAAAAGCTCTTGGCTCTGGCCAATGATTGGTTACAGATACCCAGTTCCAGCCTGATTTGCGCCGGGGATGTTTGGTTTGGTAGCTTGAACACTGTTCTATAAGTTTTTACGATGATTTTATCCAAATTGCCACTGTCCAATCCTTTGAACACCTCGCTACTATAGGTTAATGTTAGAATGATTTTAGCCTGCGCGACCTGTATTGTTGGTGCAAATGTTGGGCCAAGTAGCTTTTTGTGTAGGGTGCTGATTGCGAAAGCAAGTGCTGCTCCCTTCTTTTTTTGTTCTTCAAGGTGGCTTTTATATCTACCGTTGTTATTAAAAAAAAAACGCCAAGGTACTTATGGCAGCTGGATTCAGCTATGCTTTCCCGGTTCAGGACCCAAACCTGCTTCTTTGCCCTTGCTGGACGCACCGACAACATTTTTGTCTTCTTGTTGTTGATCTGAAGCTCATTTTTGGTTGAGTGTTCGGAGGTTGCGTCCAATAGTCTTTGCATGCCAATCTTTGTTTTACTAAGGAGGACCACGTCGTCGGCATATAGCAGGTTTGACAAAACGAAGCCAGCTGCTTTAGGAGCGTGGGAATTTACCTTGTTTAAGGCTTCAGGAAGGTCTGATAGGAACAAATTGAAAAGGGTGGGGGCCAAAACACATCCTTGTTTTAGGCCTTTTGTCGTCAGAATTGGACGTGATAACCTAGAGCCGTCCCCAATCTTGATCCTCACCCATGTGTCCTGATGCAAAAGCTGTATGGCTCTTAAGAGGTCTTCTGGGATGTTTAACCTGGAGAGCTTCTGCCAAAGCATTCCCCTGTTCACGTTATCAAAAGCGGCTTTATAGTCGATGAATCCCATATAGAGTGTGCTGGAACTGGCCTCCGCCTGGTCAATCAAACAGGAGAGGGTCATTAGATTGACAGTGGTGTCAGTATTCCTTGTAAAGCCGGTTTGATTCGGAGGAATTACTGAGTGGTCTTCTGCTCATGCCCTAAGTGAATTCAGCAACAATCCGGCAAAATACTTTGCACCATTGTCTATGAGGGCTATGAGGTGGTAATTCCCAGGTGATTTTTTTTCCCCGCCTTTAAAAATTGGCGCGAGAATTAACCCCTGCCAAGAGGGCGGAATGATGTTGTTATGTAGGATGGTGTTAAAAAGGGTGGTTTACTTTGAGGCCCAAAAAGTAACTTTGTTATATTTTAAATTACTATTAAAATTAGTACCCAACCATATTTCTAGCAACTTAAATGAAGCAATTTAAGGTGTTATAGTGTAACCTAATGTTTCCTGAGGGGCGGTCAGCCTTGCCCCAGTCAAAAACGACTCTGAAAAGTTTTTCACTGTCAGGGAACATAAAGCATTAAATATACATGCCCTTTTTTAAAAATACCATGTACCCTGACCAATGTGCAGTTAGGAGAGACATATGAGCATTAAAAAAAAGATTGAGGGGGGAGGAGCTACGACGGCAAACAAGATGGCTGCTTAGGCTCTCGGCTCCGCCGACCTCCGTATCCCGCCGCAAGATCCTGCATGATATCCTGCTTTTACGCCCAGCCCCTGTGTACATGAACAGTTCCTCATTCCGGAGGTGAAATCCCGGGAATTTTATCAGCCGGTTTCACGGAGTTATACCGTGTGGAAGATTGCGGCCTACTCCGGCAGCGAAGCCGGGGCCTCGAGTATCTGCGTGGCCGAGTGGTAGTGCAACAACAACGGCTGAGAGACCCGGGCAGGGTCCGGTCGATCCTAGTGGAGACTTCTTTTGCGCCTGAAATTTGCAGTGACTGCTCTTTTTGCTCAGCACTGATGGAGTGGTGACCTTGCTTGCTGCTGGCGGCGGGCGGGGGTTCCTGTCCCGCGGACCCGGTGCCTGCTCCCTCCGGGGCTCGGCGGGTCGAGCCCCCGGCCTGCGGCGATAAGCGGGATGATCGCGGCTGTGGTGAACAATGGGCTGCTGTCTACGCTTGCATTCTTGTGATCCCTGTCAGTTTCCCCGGTGACACCAATTCACTCGGTGGGTGATTGTGGTCGGTCTCGGGTGTGAGACCATGGATCGAAATGCATCCAAGCCATAGCTGAGGCCATTATTGGCGGAACTCTGGGCACTTCTATCGCAAATGACAATCTCCATGAATAAAATGGATGCAAGCCTGTCGGGATTTTGCATATTGTACCGGACCCTGCCCCACTATTTTACTACCACCGGTAGCCATTCAACCAGCGGCCATTTTGCCTCACTGCGAGGACCTCATGGAGACGCGATTATTGGAATCACCGGACGTAGCCCTGGATGATGGGGTCCTGGAGGTCGTGAGAGTGCCTCTGCACCTTCCACTGTTATTGACTTTCGAGGAATTGAATGGCTTCCTACCCCCGGAGACTTGTTTTGTGGACCCTTTTTCATCTGGTGATCGTCTCCCCCCCCATTTTGGAAATGTTGCGACCCCGGGGCAAGAAACATCAAGACTGTCCTGTTGGGAGAGGGAGGCTTTCTGTACATGAAGTTCCCGTGGACTCAATCACTGCAAGTGGTAACGGAGTGACTTTCGGTGACTTTCCTCTCCTCTATGACTTGCTTATATGCCATTGGGTCTCGTTGGGGAGGGCTTGTATGCTGGTCCGGAAGGGTCAGGGGTGAGATTACTTAATTCGGGGCGGATTGAAATGCTATTGTGACTGTTCGACTTATGATGATTTGAGTATAGAGACTGGGCCGTGTGTCATGGTTCCCCCCATTTACTTATATAAGGCTCGCATATCATCCGTTTCTTTGAGATAGGGGGTGCCTGTTTCTGGCGGGGGGAGTAAGGGGCTGGGGGCAAGTACTACCAGGCCCTCCTCCGTTCTTTCTCTTTCTTCCCTTCTTTTAGGGGTCTTAGTTCTTAGAGCGACAGGCACGCTGCTAGTGGGGTTAGGCTATAGCCATAGGCAGGGGTGCAGGGTGGGGAGTTGGACGGGGGGGGTTTATTTTGCCTTTTTTATTATCTATGTCCTTTTTTTTCTCCCTTCCCTTTCTTTCCTTTCGGGTCAGTATCGTCTGTGAACTATTCTGTATATTGTGTTCTGGAATTTAGTGCTTTCTAGGTTAACCGATAGTCCGGGTGGGCAGGATCCGGGAACTGGCGCTTATGGAACTGTCTCCCGTACTGTTGTTCATCTCGCTGTATAGGTATTGGCGCCAGGGTCCCTCATATTGTTGTTTCTGACGTATATCCTGTTTCTTAACCTGTCCCCCGTCTCCTTTAACTTGATTATATGGCACCTGATCTGTCTATCTCTATAATATAAAATGAAACCTTTACTATATTCTGTACCCTATTCATACGCTCCAAGATAAACGTTATCCTGAATCGCTGCCGGACCTCAGGGTTGTCGGCTGATGAGCGGTGTTGAACTGTGATATGTTTGGTTACATTTCTGACTAGCGGCCGGCCCCTGCGGTTGTAGGCCCATACTTGTACTTTTATAGTGCTGCAATAAAGGTTTAAAAAAAAAAAAAAGATTGAGACCTGAGGAAACTTATTTTTTTTGCCAGGTCGAAATGGCAGTTTGAAACGGCACTCTCTGGCTGCCTTGGCATGCCTGTAGACATGTTTTACAGTGCTACTTTAGTGAGTGGCACAATGAGTGTGGCAGCCATTAGTAGAATTTAATTTAAAGGCCCTGGGTACATATAGTAGCATACACTAGGGACTTATTAGGAAATTAAATGTGCCAATTAGGTATATGACAATTTTATCAGGTTTACAAAGGCGAGCACAAGAACTTTGCCACTGGCCTGTCGCCAACAAAAACAAGTTCTGAAAAAGAAGGGAACATATCTTGGGGCATGTCAATCAAAAGCTTGTCATTTACAACATAGATGCTATTTTAAGAGTTTTTTGTGTCATGTAAGAGTCATGGATATCATTATGACCAACATGTGTAGCATGTTTTAATTTATATTACATGGCAAGACAATTATTTTACCAAATAACATGTTGTGTAAAAAATATATTAACAATGTCAGTTTTCCTCCTTATGCCCTTCTGTGTGTCAGAATCCACACAAGATCATTTCTTGGAAGAATAATCTTCAATATCATTGTATTTGTCTTCCTCAAGGAGTAATGATCCTCTCATTACAATGTTGTGTACTGCACAGACAGCTATGACCTTACAAACTAATGTTGGCCTGTATGTTAGCTTTCGACCAGAGAGATCCAAACAACAAAAGTAAGATCTGAGTAGACGAAATATTCTTTTAATTATGGATCTAGTTTTATGATGTGCTGAATTGTAAGATACGTCAGGATTAAAGTGCCAGTGATAAGCGGGCTAAGTGGAGATGGAGATTTATTTCAAAGACTCAATTGAACCTGTATTTGAAACCATGGACCCCCCAGACATCTCTTAGCAGGCGGGTGCAGTCAGTGACTGTACCCACCTGCCAGGGGATCTCTAATCCCCTTTGAGAGTGCAGGTGGGGGCCCCCTGACCCGCCTGCACAGTGAAAACACGGAGCAGCTGCTCCATGTTTTCACATGAATGTGCTGCCCTGGGGACAAACCGAGTTCGCGGCTGCCCCGGGGGCAGCGCATTAACCATAACAGGACGCATTATCATTGTATGCGCCCGGCGCACCTTTTAAAAAGTGCGCCAGGCACAAACAATGATAATGTGTAATAAGGCCCCTGGTGTCTCTTGCCATCATTCTCATTTCTCCTGCCTGACAGGGTTTAGTTCAGCCAGTCGAGCAAGCTCATACATGGGTGAATCTATGTTCTGGGAAGTGGGTCAAAGTACCTTCATAGTTTGTCAATCAAAACTCATGAAAACTTAGATGGTGTTGAAATTACCAAATGGTGAATGAAGCCATGGTCCAAGGCCATCCAATAGCCCTGATTGCCTTTAAGATAAGGTAAAATACATATTCAATATTATAATAAAAACACTAATTTCCACATCTATCTAATTATGCTTTATGATTAAAGTATACGTAGATGGGTTCTACATACACCAACTATATATGCTAAAACTACTTAATAGATGTTTCATACTTAATCCTACTTCATTATGTTAAAATGATGAACACAACATTCTTATATATGTTTAATTTCAACAATTGTGACATAAACAAATACATATACTTGTAAACGTACATTAGATATTTAATATTCGTATTATAAGTTTACAAATACATATTTTAGAAAATATTGTTTAAACTAGAAAACAACTCACACATCGATATGTATTAGGTTTATCATATTTCTTTTAGATTAACAAACTATTTTATGTTTATTGTACTTTATTTTGTCGACATGCTAATGTTTAAAATTCTCTGTAAAATGCAACAAGGCTTCTAGAGAATGTAAATGCTCCTTTAGTCTGATAACATAGCCCTATCTCCTCATCTAGCGACACACATTTACTATCGTACATAAGCAGCCCAAATATAGATTAGGAATTGTGTGTAAGAGGTTAATAGGGAACAGTCACTTATCAAGTCGGACGGTCTCCTTAAATACCACACTCCAAGCGGTGATTAATTAGGGTGTGTATGAAAATGTAGGAGTCATGTGTACTTCCTGGATATTTTTATACGACACTGGTGGAACAGAACCGTTCATCTCATTAACATTGATAGAGTTAGTAGGCTTGCTGCTTCTGTAAAGATGATTGGTGTCTGCTGGTGGTGCAACATTCACAAATGTACAGTACATGCCACCTAAATGATTTGAAAATTCGATTATCTGATAGGAGTTTTGCTTTATTTGGAGGTGTTATGTCCAGGTTTGGGAAAAAGCAGGTGCTCTTGTGCCAATTTCAGAATAATGTCCTGGGCAGATTGTGGTAAATGAAGATGCAGAGTCCGCTTAGTAAGTTAAGATCCTTTATTGCAGGTTCCTTCCAGGTTAGATAGACAGATCAAGATTGTAAGGAAAACCCCACCAGGAGCCAGCTGTTAGCAGCTCAGCCTGAGATGACCAACTGCTACAGTAAGTAATAGAAAGGCACAGTGAGCTAGAGGGACACCTTGGCATTCTATGATGTCACAGATAACATAGTACAGTCTAGCCAGAGAAGAACAGTGGAGAGGACATTTACTACACATCCTCTTCCCTTATGGAGTAAGAGCAGAATAAAGGAATAATCGGCAACAATACCTCAAATGCAACAATCAGCAGGGAAGCACACAAATAAGAAGAACCAAAAGTAATAGTGTACAACATGAGGTGACGTTAGCGACACCCTGGCATTCTATGATGTCACAGATAACATAGTACAGTCTAGCCAGAGAAGAACAGTGGAGAGGACATTTACTACACAGATGGCATGAATGCAGACAGTAAACTCTTGAGATGCCTACCAGTTTGGTACATGTGCTCTGGAATGACCAAGAGGCAAGCAGGTGGACCACTGCCAAACGTTTCCGCTGACTTGGTAAGGCATGAGACCTGACTATTGTGAGCTCCAAAGTTGATCCTGTTTTGCTAACAAATGCTCGACAATGTCCTTATTCAGTCTGTTAAACCTCTTCTCTCTGGTCAACCTAGGTTACTCTCCGCCGGAAGTGCCTCTCCTTTCATTGACATATTCTCCTAGAAAGGTTTGATAGGCACTGCTGTGTCGCAGTACAACTAACCATGTTGATGTGAGAAGAATTGTATTCTGATCCTTTTTATTGTGCATGTGATGTAACTCCAGATGTGGCACCTGCAATGATTATGTGTGTTTTTTTGTCAGTGCAAAAAGGTATTTTATGACAATGGACGACTATGTAGATCGCTTTGCATGGGTTATTCATGGGTTTTGCACTGGTTGTGACCTGACATAGCCGTCTTACCTACATTAAAAAATGTTTTCATGCAGGAACTCGCAATGCTGCTTTTACGCCACACATAGGTAAAAAACAATGTCCCACATATTCTCTGCCACATAATTAGTAAATAATATCTTGGGAACTGCATTGGTTTGCATGACATCATAATAAACAGAGCAGTATAGTAAATCTAGGCCAAGGCATCAGTCACTTGTTTCTACCTGAGATAATATGGAAAAAGAGACAAGGGGGTCAATTAATCTTTGATGCTTTAAGACCTCACCGAGGATGGGTAACTACTGCACATGTACAACCAGTCTTCAACTCTGAAGCACCATAATATAATACATTTCTTTGGAGCTGAGAGGAATGACCGGTGAAGCAGGTTGGACTGGATCAGGGTTACCTTTCTGATTACATTACATCGCTATCAAATGACCCACATTGTCCTCAAGAACTCTAATTTTACTAGGATATGATTTTCTGATTTTCCTATTTTTATCTATTTAGTTTTTCAATTTCAGTTTTACTTCTTTTTTGATTAATTTTGGCCAGATAATTTTTTTAATTATTGGAAAATATGCTTTCCGAAGGTGTTGTTTTTAGCAAACATCTTTCCTTACCCTTTGGCATTTCTAGATCATCTGAGTAATTCAATAAATAAATCTTCCCCTCTGTGTAAAACTGTGAAACTATTCCTGAGATACTGTTGAAAATGTGTTGTTTTACTTAAAAAGACGCTTCAAAACTGCAAAGAGAACATTTTACAATATTTAAGTAATTCTTAAAAAAGTAGTTTGAAACAGAGTTCGCAATTTCTCTCTCTAGATGTCCATTTTGGGTGCTTACTTCAACTGGTACACATACCTATTCTACAAATCAAGATACCCATTTGCCAATCCTGCTTTGCTTCTCCTGTGACTTTGGATTGACTATAGAGTACTGGAGACTTCAAGCTGAAACCCCAGTGCTGCCTAAAAGTAACACACATCTGCTTCTGTAAGGAACTGTTATACTGAATACATGAGGTAGACAGTTGCCTCCAGGCATTTTTTCAATGGGAGCAATCACACTGTAACAGAAAGGAATGAATTAATGTCAGACAATTGCTCTTAACCGATATGACAGGCTTAAAGAGATGGTGTCACAGAAATGTGAAAATAGACTTGTCCAAGAAAAATATCTGCGCCCTCCCCACCACCCTGAAGGATCCTTAGAAAGCTCTCATTCCTTCTTCTACAGCCCAGAGAGTATCAACAGCTCGATTTAGAAACAAAAAGATATTCATCCATTCTGATAGATATATTGCTGTGTTATTAGCCATATACCATCATTATATACTTAATAGCCACCGTATTTATTCAATTAACATCCAAAATTGACTTCACTCTTGATGACTTCATTTTTGTTAAATATTTCATGGCACCCAATCATTTTTTATTGCCTTCAGTTCTAATCATTATATTTCAAAATGTAAATAATCGCTTTCAAAAATTAGATACAACCTGTCTGGCTCGTAAATGAACATTTCAATATTTTCAGACACACAAAGACATCATATCAATATTTAAAAGCTTTATATGCATATATCCCAGGATGTCCAATTTCATTAAGAGCGTGCATCATGCCCCGGGCTGGAGTTTATTCCCGCTAGAGCTGTAGGCCTCAGGCCTCACCAAACAGAAATTTAAACGAGCCTGACTTTCTAATTCATCGTATTCTTCGATATTCTCTTTTTTATCCCCCCCTGCCATTACTAAGATATTTGGTGCTGGCTGTGACTGTGTATCAGTCAACATCTAATTGACAAAATATCCGTATCGTGTAAGAGTTTCTGTATTTAAAAAAAAGAAAATACTCCCTTGCCTCGTTCATTTTTTTTTATTTTTTATTAACCAGCATCAGCAGTAAGAATCACGTTACAGAGGTCATTGTCATATTACAAACAACTCTTCAGGGGTACCAGGAAAAATAACTTTACATACAAAAAGGTAAATATCACGGGGAGGGGGATTCATCCAAAACAACTTTTCTAGGTGGCGTACAAATGTCTCCCCTGTACCTATTCCAGGGTTCCCACACCTGTGACCACTTTCGAGGGCGTCCCCTCGCAAGATAAGCAGTTTTTTCTCTGAACATGCACCAGTCTAAGTTATTTTCCCACACTTACAGGGTGGGGGTTGTTCGGCGCCCCATAACTGGGCTATGTTTCTTTTAGCTAACATGTAGCCCAATGTGGACCACTGCGTCTGTGAAGTGTTCAGATCCGTGGGCTCCCATATGATTAGGAGGCATCTCCTTGCGTCAGGCATCAAATAGACCCCAACACCTTGTGCATAGTATCATGTATTTTGCACCAGTATGTGGTGATGTGTTCACACTCCCAGATGATGTGTAAAAATTTACCTGTGAGACCACACTTCCGTCTACACACTCCCGTATCGGACAGTCCCATGTGTACCAACCGGGGTCCTGTCACCTAGACCCTGTGCAGTATCTTAAGCTGAACCAGCCTTAGTCGGGCTGGATTAGCGACTTCCCTAGGCGAAGACTCAGCTGCCTGCCAATCCTCGGCGTCTAGTTCTATCCCATCCTGCACCCACCTATTCCTCAGCTCCGCAAGGGGATCAGCTTTGTGATTAATGAGCTTCTTGTAGATCAAGGAGATCGTTTTGTAGGGAAGGTGGCCATCAAGAATTCTATCTTACAGAGGCGAGGCCTCCGGTGGCTGAGCATCCTCGGGCAGCGCAGCATGAAGCGCATGCCTTACCTGCTCATAGTGGAAATATTCGGCACTTGTCAGTTCATACTCCACCTGCATTTCTTCAAACGATTTGATCCTTCCCTTACCCCAAATATCTTTGATTGTGGAAATCCCTATAAGGTCCCACTTATCGAAACCCTTGGTCTTCCAAAGCTTTCCCAGCTTATCAGAGTCCCAGAGCGGGGTGGCCATTGTTAACCTATCTTTCCAACCCAGGGAACTCGTAGCATCATGCCAGATCTGGACAGCATGCTTTGTCGGTCCTGTCAAATCCAATGTATGCAGTCTTGAATACAATGCCCTGCTATACCCTCCCCCCCGGGAAGAAGCCACCTATCCATGGCATATCCAGGGCCATCAATTGGACCACAGGTGCCGTGGTTGATAGCTGCCAGATGAGAGGCCCAGTAGTATCTTTTAATATCTGGGAGGGCAATGCCTCCGTCGTACCAGGAAAGTGTCAGCTTATTTAAGGCAATACGTGATCTGCCCTCCCATAACAGGTTACGCTGTAGACTCTCGACCTCCCAAAAATAACTGGCGGGTACTGCGTCCAAAGTATTCAGAAGGGCAAATAGGAAACGAGGCAAAGCCATCATTTTAAATAGGGCTGCCCGACCCAACAACGAGAGAGGGAGCCTCCTCCAGTTTCCGATAGGGGGAAGAAGATTTCGGGCATATCTGACCGATGGGTCAAAAGATATTAAAACTCCCAAATACTTAAAACCTTCCGTCGTCACTTGTATAGATCATTGTCCTGAGGGACCGGGGGGTCACCTTACAAGACAAACAACACAGATTTCCCCCAGTTGATTGAGAGCCCCGAATTTCTACCGAAGGAGGCCAGTACATCAAAGGCAACTCCCAGTGACTTACGGGGAGAGGTCAGGTAAAGCAGAATGTCGTCTGAATATAAGGGTATAGGGTCCTCCCATTCAGGGGACCACCGCAGACCCCTTAAAGATGGTTCCCAACGCAGCCAGGCAGCCAGAGGTTCCTGCGCCAGTGAAAAAGGAGGGGGGACAGCAGCCAGCCCTGTTTGGTACCCCGACAGAGCAGCCTCATTCATTCTTAGGTCACTTGCAAAAAATTATCAGAAAGTGTCATTCATTGCTGTTGGAATTTTCCTAATCTTCTTAATGTGTTTGTTAATTATTGTGAAGGGCGCAAATGAAAAATCAGTTGATGCAAGTACTATATATGTTCCTTACTATTTCTCTGCATTGATCATACATTTATCAACAAAAGTACAATCGTTTCCTTGCATATGTTGGATTTTAATATTGGTGGTTACAATGACACTGAACTGACGTAATAGTCTATCATCCGTGTTAGGCTCTTGAGTCAAGAGCAAAAGCAGTTAATACATGTGAAAGATCTATTAATTATCAGCTATAACCTTACGTTGGAGTGTTCAATCAAATGACTTTGTTTCGGCAAACTGCTATCAAAGAAGAGGTAAGAGCAGAAATAGTACACTCCAAACATTTTTACAATACATGTTAAATCCTTTCATGAAGAAAACTCGGTTTTGTTGCATTAAAAAGGAGTGAAAAGGGAAAAAGAGAAAGAAAAGCACTTCAGTAAGCAGCACATTTTTTCACACGGCCCAGCGATGGTGAGTACTGATCAAGACTCCTTAATCAATTGAGTGCAAAATTATGCAGAGTACAAGGTTTCCTCTATCTTCCTAAAGTGGAATACTAGTTAAAAGAGGGGAAGTCAGCTGCAACGAATTTTCATGATTATGAAAATAGATAAAAATGCAGTTCTCCCCATCTACATAAAGTGTATCGTAAAATGTAAAAATAAGGTCTGCCTGACAGGAGGAGTATTGCTAACACTACAACTCCCATCAGGCCTTGTCCTACACACACCTTCCCACTTAGCCCAACCAGGCCACCTGGAACTATGCTTTCCTGACAGTGATTGGAAATGTAATAGCAAGATGGCTGACACTGGTGCATGGTATTTGGAGCACATGCCTTGATGGAAGTTGGCTTCAAGTAAGACACCATGCACCGGTGTCAGCCATATTGCCAGTACATTCCACTCACTATCAGGAAATTAGAGTTAGTTCCAGGTAGGTTGGAAGGGCTGGGTGGAAAGGTGTGTGAAGGGCAGGGAGTGATGGGAGCTGTAGTGATAGCAAAGACTTCTCCTGCCACCCAGCCTAACCAGCTCATCTGGGACTATGAGTACATGACTATGTGGGGAAGTGTATTAGGAAGATGGCTGACACCAGTGCCTGGTGTCTGACCTGACCAGAGCTCCCATTAAGACATTGTGCTACAAACACCAGTGTCAGCTGTCTTGCTAGTACACTTCAACCTTTGTCAGGTACCTGTAGGCCTAGAGGAGTTGGTTCAAGTGGGTGAGAGGAGTTTTTGCCATGGCTACATCTTCCATCAGCCCATATCCTACAGACACCTTACCACCCAATCTAACCAGGACACCAGGAAGGGTGATGTTCTGACAATGAGGGGAAGTGAAATTGAAAGCTGGCTGACACAGGTGGATGTGTGTTTGATTAGAACCCAATTCCCATCAAGGCATATGCTCCAAACACCATGCACCAGTTTTAGCCACCTTGCTAGTATATATTCACTCATTGTCAAGAAAGCAAAGTTCCAGGTAGCCTGGTTGGGCTTGGTGGGAAGGTGTGTGTAGGACAGTGCCTGATGGGAGATGCAATCATTGCAAACACTCCTCTGCCCAAAAAGGCCAAACAGCACCCCTAGAACTATGCTTTCATGAAAGTACTATGCTTTCATGAAAGTGAATGGAAATATACTAGCAAGATGGCTGACCCTGGGGCCCGGTGTTTGTAGCTCAAGGCCTTGATGGGAGTTGTGGCCAAGTCAAATACCTGCACCAGTGTCAGCCCTTCACAACTTAAAGGTGCTATGGATGAGACCGGCATTTGCCCCTGCCTGAATGTAAATCAGGGGAGCCTATGAGACACACAAAAAGCTTAAGTCTCACATCCATTATGCCATCACATCACAATGGGCACTGCTCACCAAGTATGATAGCAAAAAGAGGAGTGGAGAATGGATGAGAGTGGCATTTTGTTTACACTTTTCCGCTGATTATTCTTTTATTTGTACAAGCTATGGCTATACTATTTTACACACACATCATTTGGAGCTCAGCATATAAAAGCTGTGTATTTAGTTATTTGTGTCTTGAAAGTAATAAAGGAGGCTTGAGAAATGCTTAATGCTGACCCTGATCAAACATAGATGGAGTTTAACCCCTTTACTGCGGCCCCGATTTTCCCGCAGTGCTGCACTTCCGCAAGACGGGCAGGGCCGCGTCGGCCATTGGCTGACGGCAGCACTGGGGAGGTAGTGCTGCCGTCGGCCAATGGCCAACGGCAGCAAGGAAGGGGTTAAGGGTTGTGGTAGTAGATTGCCCTGTGCTATATGTGGTCAGCCTAGTGGACTGTGAGCTCCCAGAAGTGTTGTGATTGCAGGTTATGCTGCTCCCCATGCCGCACAGCACCACCTGTGTGTTCGTGCCCCGCTGCTACCATTCTGTAAGTACGCTGCTCCCCTCGGCACTGCCAATATTCTGCCTACACCTGTAATTGTTGCCCTGTTAACTGCTGTTTGATAATTGTGTGTTTCTCTTTTTTGCCACTTTGTTTTTTGCTACCCCTCTTCGCATTGTGTGACCCACATTTGGCTTCTGCAACCCGTCTTTTTTCCGCCGCTGCTCCCCTGTAGCCAGCCCCCACTCACCTAATTTCCACTCCACTCCTGCCTCCCAGCTGCTCCTCCCTCCGACCTCCCTTTATATGGTGGCCGCTCCGCGGAAGAGGGAGCAACCCTTGACCATACTTGCAGGTTAGGCCGCTACCCCTGCCACAAAGCACCACCTGTGTGTCTTTGCCCCGCTGCTGTCGTTCTGTAAGTACGCTGCTCCCCTCGGCACTGCCAATATTCTGCCTGCACCTGTAATTGTTGCCCTGTTAACTGCTGTCTGATAATTGTGTGTTTCTCCTTTTTGCCACTCTGTTTTTGGCTGCTCCTCTTCGTATTGCGTGATCTGCTTTTGCCTTCTGTAACCTGTTTTTTCCCCGCCGCTGCTCCCCTGGGGGCCCGCCCCCCCGCTCGCCCATCTGCCACCCAGCTCCCACCTCCCAGCTACTCCTCCCTCCCACCTCCCTTTCTATGGCGGCTGCACTGCTGGTGTGCCGAAGGTGCGCCTAAGGCAAGCCCGTCTGCGCCCGTCCGTACCTGGACCGCGCCCAGAGCCAGAACCCCTGGCCCATGCGAACCCCAAAGCACCCGTCTCCACTATGACTCCAGCACTCTCCATAAACTCAACGCCGGACGATCAAGTACCTGCTACCTGGTCGCCCGAAGCGCACCGAAGGACCTTTCTCCTGCCGGAACTGCAGCTTCACCAGCGTCCGGCCCGCCAAACCAGAACCCAACTCCCTAATATGCATCCTCTTCAACACCCGCTCTGCACGCAAACACGCCGTTGAACTCTGGGACCCACCCGACTCAACCTCCCCAGACGTCACCTTCCTGGTAGAGACCTGGCTAAACCCCTCCTCAGCACCTGACATCGCTATAGCCATCCCGGAAGGCTATAAGATCACCCGCAAGGACCGGAGTAGGAGGAGGAATTGCCATCGTCCACAGGAACACTCTCAAAGTCTTGACAAACACTGATGACACACTCAGCACCGCCGAACATCTGCACTTCCCGATCCACACTGACTCCCAACACTACCCTCAGAGGATCTACAGATCCCTACCAAAGTTCAGCCACTCCATCGCCGACTTCGTCAGCACACACGGACTACATCCTCCTCGGGGACCTGAACTTCCACCTCAAAAACAACAACAACTCCAACTCTTCCACCTTGATCGACAACCTCACCAAACTCGGACTCCGACAACTCATCACAACACCCACTCACTCCGCCGGCCACACACTTGAACCCTTGAACCCTTCTTCTCCGCAAGCCCCCACGTCTCCGTCAACCACACCAACAAGCTCCACTTGACCGATCACTGCTGCATCCACTTCACCTTCCGGAAACCCACCGCGCACCACCCCACCCAACAGATGCCTCGCCGCTGCTGGAGCAAAGTCACTGAAGACCAGCTATCAACCACCCTCACCCGAAGCCAACCCACAGACCTGACCGACCCTGACACCCCCGCACGCAACCACAGACTGTGGATTGACGACTGAGCCAACACCCTTGCACCGCTTAAGAAACCCTCCAATGGCCACAACAGCAGGAAAGCCAGCTGGTTAACCGAAGACCTCCAGGCCTCCAAGCAAACATGCCGAAAGCTAGAGAAGAACTGGCTCCAAGAAGGAACACCGGAAAGCCATGCAGCCCTCAAGAACGCCACCCACAGACACCACCACCTCATCAGAGCCGCCAAAAGGGCCTCCTTCAAAGACCACCTAGAAACAATGCACACAAAAGCAAAGAGCTCTTCAACATCGTGAAGGAACTCTCCAACCCCTGCTCCAACACCAACGACATCCCACCATCGCAAGTCCAGTGCGATTCTCTGGTCACCTTCTTCCACTGCAAGAATGCAGAAATCCACGACAGCTTCAACGCCGCAACCACCCCAGCAACCACTGAGTTCTCCGCCCACACGACCACCATCCGCACCTACCTCCCGCTCTCTTGGACCAACATTGACAACACCATCAAGATCATAAACACCGTCCACTCCGGATACCCGTCAGACCCTTGCCCACACTACATTGTCAACAGAGCCAGCACCACCGTTGCACCCCATCTCCGGAAATCCATCAACATCTCCTTCGAGAAAGCAACCTTCCCGGAGAGCTGGAAGCATGCAGAGATCAACGCCTTACAAAAAAAAAGGCTGATCCCAGCATCGAGATGGCCGTCAACAAACAACTGATCAGCTTCCTCGAGGAGAACAGCATCCTAGACCCGTCCCAGTCTGGGTTCTGCAGCAACCACAGCACCGAAACTACCCTCATCACCGCCACTGATGACTCCGAACCCTGCTAGACAACGGAGAAACTGCGGCCCTCATCCTACTGGATCTGTCCGCTGCCCTCAACATGGTCTGCCACCGCACACTATGAACACGCCTCCAAGACGCCAGAATCCAAGTAAAGGCCCTGGACTGGACCAACTCCTTCCACTCCGGCAGAACCCAGAGCATACACCTCCCCCCCTTCCACCGAGATCATCTGCGGCGTACCCCAGGGATAATCCCTCAGGCCAACGCTGTTCAACATCTACATGGCACCGCTCGCCCATGTTGCCCCACTGCACAACCTCAATATCATCTCCTACACCGATGACACCCTGCTGATTCTCTCCCTCACCAATGACCCCCACACCGCCAAAACCAACCTCCATGAAGGGATGAAGGTCGCCGCCGATTGGATGAGGAACAGCTGATTGAAGCTGAAATCAATTTCACAAAAAAGACTCCAATTACACTCTATCCGAGACCAATTCTCAAAAAGTGCACATTGTCAGAATGAAAAACTAATGGGGTATGGAATGTGCACATATCCACTTAGGGAATTGGGATCATGCTAGTCATGTCCCTGTTGTATAAGGGAAAAAACTAGTCCTTTTTAGTTACCCTCACACACCCTAGTGGTGTCATGCTTCATCATCGGGTCACCCCGACCCCTAAAAGTAGAAGTGGGCTCAACCACAGTGTTGGGTAGCTCTTTAGTAGATGAAGGTGGGGGGACTTAAAGATAAGAAACCTAAATCTTACCCCTGGTTTCCCTTTATTTTTGGGTCAGATTGGGTTATTAAAAAGCTGTAAAAAACGGGTCTTTTTGGATTTTAATGGTCCTAAGACCCTAGTGTCAGTGCCGACATGTTTCAGTCCACGAGGGCCACAAAGGTCCAGGACTTTCTTCACGGCAAACGTAGAATCCCCCTCTATGTGTAGGGAATTAAAGGAAGGAAGTCCCTATCCTATTTATCTATCAAGGGAAGAGTAGCTTCTCCTTGTTGGTGTATTGGTGTGTCTCTGTATTGCCAGGCTCCATCTCTAGGGCACAAAAAATTACAAAGAAACATAATCATACATACATTGTGAATAAACAATTGGTGCAAAGTGTGTAATCCATGACCACGCTTGCTCTCTACTGTGTGCATGCCCAAGGAGTGGAGTACGTGATCCCACTCAGTGCCAGTCATCCATATTGTGAACATGACAAGCTTATTGCAGTGACACATTCATTAGGTCATCCGTTATATTCTGGTGCCTGATCAGTATATGGAATATGTGGGAGAGTGAATAAAAACCAGTAAAAAAGTCTCAAATGCAAGAGGACGCAGTTGCATAAAGAAACTGTCGTACTTCCAACATTCCATCCATGCATTCACAGATGAAAATAGGAAATGTAGATAGTGGTTATTGCTGCTTGCTGTTTCCCACTGATTGTTCATTTCAGATTGTAGAAATGTACACTAGGAAACCCCTAGCATATGCAATACCTATTAGCATCACAGGGCACATTCCCCCCACTCTGCGTGCCTTGGCAGAGTTGTTTGTGGGTGTTGGACTTGGCGTTTTTCGCAGGGTAATCCCTGAACTTTTCGCCTTCCTCCTAGCCTTTTTCTGACATGGTGTTGGTAGTTTTAGGACTCTGGGCACTTTAGCACTGCTGTCCAGTGTAAAGTGCTTGTGCTCTCTGTGGTAAACATGGTAAGACTGGTCTACACCTGTTTGGCATATTTAATTTACCTGTCAGTCCCTTGTAAAGTGGTATCTCAGATACCCAGTGCTGGTAAATTAAATGCTACTGGTGGGCTTGCAGCGCTGATTGCGCCACCCGCCAAAGTAGCCCTTCAAACCTGTCTCAGGCCTCTGTCAATGCAGGGCCTGTGCGCAAAGTGTTACTGCCGCTTTGACATGGCACCTAAAGTGTGTGTCACGTCTGTGACCCCCCTTTTACGGCAGGTAAGTCACCCCTAAGGTAGGTCCTAGCTAGCTCTATGGGCAGGGTGCATTGTAGGTAAAAGTTAGGACATGTACCTTTTCTTATTTTTTTAAACTTTATTTTGCATTTTCACAGTTTATCAAACATTTCCATGAAACATGAATATATATCTAGTTACATAAAGATATGTAATACACATTTTAAATGAACGGTCAACGACATTGACATTTTGGGAAGGACATAAAGGTCAAATTGCAATACTGTCATTACGGTATCTGCCTCACTCTTGGGCTCTGAACGGCGTTGACATATGTTATGACATTTCCCATTGATATTAAACCTTGAATTTTATTATTTAACCTGCACTACAATATGCCCACCAGTGTAGTGCGACAAGGGGGGTAAGCATGTATGCTGGCACAATTTACCCAACCCCTGTAGGCACAATGCCTTGTTCTTGCTGTGTGGAGGGGTCAGCTTGTCATGCATTCAAATAATGTCTAAACAGGGCCCATATGTCTTTGGGTCTGGAGGCTGGAGGGGTGGTGGCTGCTTATAACTCGCTGTTCATGGAACAAGAGATTAGACTACTCAGCCATCCTTTTCCTGAAGGAGCTGCCTTCCCAACCCAATGTACGGCAACTTCTCTTTTAGCTAACTGTAGGCTAATGGCAACAAATCTGTGCACCTTCGGGGGTAATTGCGCTACATAACCCAACAGTGCTATTTCAGGCAGGAGTGTCATTTGAACATTCACCATTTTACTCAGAATGCTTTGAAGTAGCACCCAAAATGCGGATATGCACGGACATGTCCCTGCCAAGTGGGCGAAATCTGCACCGGGGCATTGCATTTTGGGCAGTGATGTGATCTAGATGGATCAGTTCTGTGAACTCTAGCTGGAGTGATTTATGCTCTAAGTAGAAACTTGAAGTGTATTAGTTTGTGGTGACTGTGATGGAGAATGTTTTAGTGACTGAGCAACAGAAAGACCAAGGGCCTTATTTATGAAGGCCTTGCGCCACCGGTGCGTCACTTTTAACATGGGAAAAAGTGACGCACCGGTGGCGCAAGGCCTTCATAAATAAGGCCCCAAGTCTTCTCCCCATGCTCGTTGTATTTTATCATCTGTCACTGGAATTATATCTGCACATGCTTTGTAAAGTTTGGATATCAAGGGCATTCCCAGTTCAGTGTCAATTACCATGGTCAGTGGAGAAAATGATCGAGGTTTTAGAGGGAAAGGTGGGGCGATAGCAGGTATTGCAAAGCGTAATCTCATGAGTATGAATCTATCCATGGATGTTGTATCCGGAAACCGGGACTCATTGCTTGGATCAAGAACATGGCCGTCAGGAAACAGATCACCTATTTTAGTAATATTGAATTTGGCGCATGTGCGCTGTATTAGTGTTTCGCCTGTATAGGAAACCACTTTGTATTCAGGAGAGGCAGTGCAGAGGAATAAAGTATAGAAGTGCCAGAGAGACGTCGCAGTTTTTCCCATGCCCAACTGGTCGTTGATGCTGGTTGAATTTCTTTAGGGTCTCTAGGGAAACCCGTGGATAAGACAGATGTCAAAGGTTTTGGACGGACCAAATCAAATTCTGGATGGAGATTGGGAATTCTGGCATCCGGGTGGTACCTTGACTGAGCAAGCTACACTGAGCCACCAAATAAAATAGTTGCATGTCCAGTACACCATATCCCCCTCTGTCACAAGGTAATGTCATCATTTGCCATCTAACCTACTAGGTTACCCCAAACCAGCTGTATTAGATGAGAACATGGGGAATCAGGATATTATGAAACAAATATAAAAATGTAGGGAGTACGACCTGCCAAAGACAACAGGATTTTGAGCCATTTATCTACTTGTGTCTCCAGTGAAGAGATGGCTTGTCCGTTATTCAGTCTCACAATTTGTTCAGTGTCTAAGTGTATATGTATTCCCAAATACCTAAATGAATCCGTGCACCATTCAAATGGAAACTCAAGACCCCATCGGACGGTACTGGCAGTAAGGGGAAAAATCACAATCTTGTGCCAATTGATGCCTAGACCAGAATACGTACCAAAGGGCAAAACTTCTTTAAGAGGGTCAAGGTCATTCTTTTTTCGGTATCCAACAGAACTGCAGATGCTGGAGTCTCAGGGTTTATCCTGTGTAGGGTATTGAATAAGGTATGCAAATTAAAAGCAGTAGAGCGGTGGCGGATGAAGCCAGACTGTGCCGGCGAGATTATGGATTCCATTAACAGTGAAAGTCTGGTGGGGAGAACCTTAGTATTTTGTAGTCCAGTTTTAGGAGAGAGAGCGAGCGATAAGAATAACATAAAAGGGGATCCTTCCCAGGTTTGGGGAGGAGGATAATAATCGCCTCACATAAGGTAGGGGGGAAGATCTGTCTTTCCAGCGCCTCAGCGTAGACGTCTAAAAGCTGTGGGGTCAATAGACATTTGGAGGCCTTATAAAAGACCCCCATGAAGCCATCTAAACCTGTGGCTGAAGAGGATTTTAAAGCTGTAATGGCTTCATCAATGTCCGCTGCAGATATTGGTTCTGTAAGAAATTCCTGCATATACCTTTCCAGGTATACAAGAGCCACCTCAGAAAGATAAGCGTCCTGACCTGTCCAATTCTCCCCCACACTTGAGGTGTATAATTTCTTAAAATTCTTCAAAAATTAATTCCCCCTGGATATCTATTGGGTCCGTAATTCGTTGTTCGGATTCTGTTCTAATTGAGCTATATATGCATTTTGATAAGGAGGCCTGATCATCTGGGCTAGTTCCCCAACTGGAAGCCAGGCGATTCTGATCTGTTTTGTATAAGTGCGTTTCCTGCAGGAAAGCTACGTCAATCCCATGCCGGATCAAGTAATGGAGTACCTGTCTTTTCGTACGAGTGTCATTAAGGCCTCTAATATTCCACCTCACCACAGATAGTTCTGAAGGGGCAGAGTTATGTCCTACTTGTGCCATATTAAGTTTAACATTTCAATTCTGTCATTTGTCATTCTAACATGTCTATTTTCTCTGACTGTATTAGATTGTGTAACTAGCGTTATAAATTATGTCAAAAACAAAAAAACCCTTCCCCTCTCCCCCCACCCAGCCTCCTCGCTTGTCCCTGGAGGCAAACCCCATATTCCTGAATAAGAGTACTGAATAAGAGCGAAATACTTGGAACAGCATTGTTACCAAACAAATCTTCCTTAAAAGGTGCATTAACATAACTTATAACAAGCTTACAGTGATCACCAAGGAGGGATGACAACGCCCCAACCCCCATTAGGCAATTAAACTGTGACGAAGTATATATTTAAAGCATAGTCTGTAAATAGGAACTGCAAATCGGATTTATAGGAGAAGTCAGCCATGGCCCGTTCTGGGGAAAAGTTCCATACTGGCGTCTGATCCGCTTAGTGGTGGTGAATTTCTATGTTCTTCATTAGTGCGAGCGTTGTTGGCTTTGTACTTGTGGCAGAATTCTTGTGCTTCTGTCCACTCTGAGCCGGGCATGGTATAGCATGCCATATTTAAGGCCCAAATTTCTCATAGTCGCCTTTACTCCATTATATTTTCTCCTGGATCCCTGTACCATGACGGTGAACTCAGGGAACAATGAGATTTTTGAGCCCTGCCATATCGTTTCGCTGCATTCATGTGGCATACGTAGCACAGTGTCCTGGTCTCTGAAGTTCATGATATGGGCTGTTATCGGTCGTGGAGGGCATCCAGGATTGGGCCTGGGTCCCAGAGACCGGCGTGCCCGTTCCACCAAAAACCCCGCCGTGAATGCGTCTCTACCAAATAAATCAATGAAGATGGTCACCACAAAAGCGTCCATGCGGCCAGTGGACGTGGATTTGGGCATGCCAAGACTTTGTTTTGGTGACTGCGCACTTCCAAATCCTCATTTTTGGTAGCCACTTCTTTAAGGATTCTTTCAAAACGTTCCAATTGCTTGAGGGATTGTGCCGTGCCATCTTCAAGATCAGATGTGTGGGATTCCACGACATCGAGGCGTCTATCATGTGCCTAGACCTTGACTCCCATGTCTGCAATGTTCTTGTCCAATGCCTCAAACCAAATATACAGCGCCTTGAAGCCAGCACGCATCTCCTGTAGGGGGGCCCCTATCTGCGCTACGGACTCCTCAGGACAAGATGTCTTTCGCCCTCCGTCTGACATTTTGCTAGGCTGGTCGTGTTCTATATCAGTCACGTTTTAAATTGGCAACAGGCATTGTCTCGGGTCCTTGCGGCCCATGACTCGAGTCACCTGTCTATGCAAACCCTATATATTGTACCCAGGATTGTGTGTATTTGCAGCAGAGGAGCCTTCAGTAGATCAGAAGTTTAAAACAGTGTTCACTAAGGTTATCCAAGGAATGCAGCTTTATATTTGCCAGTCGTCGAAATGCCAGGGTTTAGGGCTAGCAGACTGATGCCTGTTGAGGGCGTACTGTCAGACCTCGCAAAGTTTGTGCTGGAGTGTGAGCATACCTGCCGCAGCTGGACACAAGTCTATGGAAGGGCCTTAAGTTATATGTGGTAGCAGGGATCAAGGCCGATGGCTGCCGGGCTGTGTTTCTTATTCCCACATGCAGTTCACATTTCAGATATCAACGTCACCAATGTGGGTGTGCTCGCTTTGGGATGGTGGGAGAGAATGGCATAGGGCAAAACTGACCACTAGATTATGCTGTTGTAGCACGCCCCTGCGCTTGCACACCCGAGAACCTCAGCGTCGGCAATTTCTGGGAAAGCGAACGTACATGCAGACGCTGTCCCCGCGTGTACCGATGTGTGCTTCAGCGTGCAGTTCAGGGGCCGCCCCGGTACACGTCTGCAGAAGGCCTACGGACCTCCCGCTAGTGTCTTGCCGGGATTGCCGGCGATCGCCCACGTAGCCCACGAGTCCGCCCCTGCCACCTTACCTCCCTGCTCATCATCGCCTTCCCCCCGAGCGATCCAAAGCTGCTATGGTCTCTCCGGGCTACTTTCCACTTCCGTAAGCTGCCATGTTGTATTCATAGGAGGAGCTGCGGTCTGTGTCGCATCCGATGATTTTGGCTGTAATATTCGGCGCCAAAGGGTTCCCGCTGTTCAGGGATTAGCCCGCACCTACTGGCAGTATGTTCGGTGAAACGAGGTTGCCTCGACCATGCGGGTTTATGGAAGATTGCAATGCAGCCGGCGGAGCTTCAGAGCTGCACGGCCATCTCGGTCTGCAGCTTGGCCATGCCCCCTAGGACATGTACCTTAAGTGTCTGACATGTCCTGGTAGTGACACACAGCCATTTTGGTTTCTCACTGCTGTGAGGCTGCCCTCGCATAGGAAGGCATTGGGTATTCCCTGATAAATGTTTCTGTGGTTATTCCTTATATGAGAGGAGTAGCGTGGTCAAGTTTGGTATATTTGGAATGGTAATAATAAATGCTGTGCAATGGTGTGCGCCGATTTATTATAACTATTTTAGAAATGCCACTTTTAGAAGTTGGCTTTTCTAAGTGCTATGTGTCTGCCTGCCTGGTGCGGATTGTATGTCTGGCTTTGGAGTGACAGGGGCTGGTGAGGTGTGTGTGGCTACAGGCAGGGCAGGGTGAGTCAGCGCTAGGCTGAATAGGAGCTCTGCATTTGGAGTAGTGGGAGGAGTAGTCCCCTGACACTGAATAGGTCTGTGCTTGCCTTGGTGAATGCTAGCTCCACCCCCCTGTGATGGTCTGATGACCGAGCCTCCATCTGACAATGGGGAAGAGGAGCCCTGTAAACAGAGTGCTCCAAACCCCCCCCCCCCCCCAAACCAGTTCAGGCAGGTTCCCCCAAGCCCTGTGCCAAGGGCAGAGAAAGGAAAAGGTACTATAAATATTGGGGCTGTGATCCCATGAAAAATGTTGTGCCTTTGGTGCTTCCTGTTGATTTGTACTGCTGGGCCCCAGGAGGAACCGACACGAGGGACTGCCTCCCTATCGAGGGCCCTGTGAGCTAGCCTGCCTGGGCCCAGCCTTTTCCACTTGACCTGTGGGGTCCCAGCGCCTCATGAGCGCTGCATCTTTATTTAAATGCTCCAGGACTAGGGGAGCACTGGACTACGATGAATTTGGAGGGAATTCCAAAGTAGCATCAAGAGGAGTGCAGGAGAGAACCGGAGCCTCACGGGCTACCTGCCAGGGTCCTGCTGTGTGCTGGTGAGTCCCGGAGACAAGGGCTGGTTGAGGCACATTGTCAGTGCCTGGAGAAGGAAACTGTAGGTGTCTACTATGAGCCCTGGTGAATGGGCCTGCCCATAAGCCTATTCTTTGATTTCTCATGGTGCCAAGAGCACCACCAAAAGACTCCCTGGGGAGCCCGGTGAGTGAGGCTCGAGTTGGCACCGTGGTGCTCATGCTTGATGGAGGCCTCATTTACTAAAGTGGGCATTTTCAGAGAGAGGAAACCTGAGACGGAGGGGCTCCCCAAGCACAGTGGTGCCTGGCCTAATTTCCAGCTGCACCAGGCGAGAGAGCGGGCAGCTGCAACACGGAGGCATTTTGTTTTCCTAATGAGGAAGGGGTGAGTTGCACCCCATGCCCCAGCGCATTGTGCACTGTGGTTTTGGCTGCATTGGTAGCAAAAGGGCCAGTGGAAGGCCTTAGTACAAACCCTGCCATTTTGGATCAAGGGCATTTGAACCCTACAGAAGGCCAGTTGGCCTGGGGTCATGTTTATGGTGTAGGTAGGGCACAAGGCCCTATGGTGATGCATGCATCTAGTTTGTGTTATTGTGGTACATGGCCATATGTATGCACAATGTGTTTATGCTGATGGGTGCCCTCCTAATTGTGAGTTATTGCATAATATGTTTATGCTTATGATGCCTATTGCATAAATGTGTTTATGCCTACGGAGGTTGCAGCATGTGATTATATGCATGATGTTTTATGCCTAAGGTGATGCTAAGTACAGCTTTCTAAAGGTTCTGACAGTGGCCCGATTGGCCCTGTCCTGTGTATATAATCCCCTGTAAATATTGCCTAGTGCCAGTTGGCACAGTATATATGTGTGATTTTGATTCTAATGTGTATTTATTTTGATAATACATAGGCTAGTTTTTAACTAACCTTGTGTGGTCTCTTTTGTAGTGTGCCTACTGTGTTGCTGCTGTGTGTGTGTGTGTGTGTTGCGTAAATGCTTTACACATTGCCTCTGGGATAAGCCTGACTGTCCGTGCCAAACTACCAAGGGGTTATCTTCAGAGTGTAACTTCCTTGCCCGACTAGAGTGGTGGTTTCTGCCTGGCTTAGGCGCAATCACTAGCCAACCACAAATCCCATTTCTAACAGTGGACATAACTGGTAAGTTTCACATAGTAGGTAGATATTGTTACTGATTGCTCAGTCTTTCCCTTGGATACTGCCCTGGGATGGAGGTATTGAGGATTTATGTTTTCGTTCCTAAGGCAGATCCATTGAGTGGCGTACCATCGATTAGGGGACATAGCCCCCCCAGGAAAGACTCCAGGATGTGTGTTGCTGGCCCACCTTAGAGAAGACTACCCCTGAAACCCCTCCCCACACTTCCCAGTACACTACACACACATGGGTACTATTGGCATTATGACTTTGGATGTCAGTGGTATGGGGATGACAAGGAAGAGACACGCATTATGACAATGCATCAGGAGGCACAATGAAAAGACATAGCAGTGTTACATGAGAACCATGTGACACGGAGGCAGGAGAACAGTTCCAGAAGTACTTGCAAAGTCATTCTTTTTGCACCTTCTACTGTTATTTGGCAACAGGAGTCCTTGTGTGGGCCCGTACGGGTGTCCCATTTAGCCTATTCAATACTGCCATACAGCCTGAAGGGCAATATGTCTGTGTAGAGGTGTAACGTGATGGTTGCCAATATTATTGGGCAATGTTTCTGTGTTGAATGTGGCCAATCCGAACCTCCCTCTGCGCCTATCCCTCATCTGTCATGAGGTAGACCCATATCCCCTGGATTGTGGATGGCAATTTCAATTGTATCCAAGAGCAGCGGCTTGACCATTCTCCCCCGCCATCCTCTTCAGTTTCAGCAGCGTGCATTACACAATGGGCTGCACACTGGTCCCTCCGACGCTGTTTGTGGATCTTACATCCAGAGACCCAGGACTAATCCTACTACTCTGCAGTACACAATCTACACATTCGGATTGAAAATATTGGTTATCACCACACACTACAACCTGAGGTGCTAGATGCGGAGTGCCTAGGGTGAACATTCTCAGAACATAACCTGATGCACATACACATTGGGTGTGGTGCACACCAACACCCTGTTCACACATGGCAACTGCAGCCTATTTTGTTGTTGCCCCATGAATTGTGTGAATTCCTGAGGGAATCCATCTCAAATTATGTTACTGACAATTGGGACACAGCCACTTCTAGTTTGCTGGAATGGGAAGCATTACAATTAGTATTGAGAGGCAGGTGCTTGGGGCTAGGGCCAATATCCACAGGACTTTGATGCAAATGGATGCTCCACTAGGTCAGCAGCAGACTGCAGTCCACTTGCAGCCTGGGATTTTACCCATGTTAAATCCAAATAATGTGGGACTGGTAAGCCTGGTCCCTAGGAGGTGCGCACTTCAACTTGAAACAAATATTTCTTCACAAGATGCTTCTTAAATCAAATGAAATGGTTAAAAAATGTTTTTGGGTGATTCAATCTTTTATTCCATTCTTAGTTCATCCATTGCTTCATGGTGAAATTCATTTTAATTTTTCTTAAATTTCTTTTGCAATTAAAAACTATTAAATAATACCAAATGCATTTCGTGTCATGCAAAGACCCTTCTTCATGGGTATATTCGGTGACGCCGGCAACGCCAATAGCACGACTTCCCACATTATTTGGATTTAAGTAGGGCACTGCCAGACATCGTTCAACAGAGGGTGCAGCACACCCTGAACTGAATATAGTAATCCATTGAAAATTCTTGTTCAACACAAATAAACATTGGAGTTCACTGAGATATCAAGCTGTGGTATGTTACCCACGCTGCCAGATACTCAAACACACCACAACCATCTCATTGAGCAACTGCATTGCTTTTACTTTAAAACATGACAAGATGAGATGCTCTCAGATGGAGATGAGCCAGGGTAACTCCTGGCCTGCCTCCTCTCTGGCATTACACAAAACCAATACAACAATGATTAGGGATCGCCTGAACCAGATGCACACTTTTCAGGCACCCATCCATGAAGCCTTCATGGTGTATTGTTGTGGATTATACAATCCCCCATGGTTTGAATGCCAAGCATATATTTCCAAATTCCTGACCAGATAGCATCTGCCTGTACAAGATCCTGCAAAACACACAAGATGATGAACGGAATGTTGCACAATAGCAAAACATTCACCCCCAGGCACAGATCTGGGTTTAATCCATCGTTATTTTGCTCACCAAACCACCCCAGTTCAGACATGGCCCTACGCAAATCAGTCTTGACCCTGTGCCTCATGGGAACAGTCCAGACCGAACTGCCAAGCCATGTCTTCCCTGGACCGGAATCAAGCTTCCTAGGACCGGTTTCTGGCTATCAGCCGTCTTCAGTCAGGATATCTTGACTCCAGTGGCTTAGTGAGCACGGGACCCACGTCTGGGCATACCCTTCCCACATAGGGTGAACAGTAAAACATACAAGATGATGGAAGGAATGTTGCACAATGGCAAAATATTCACCCCCAGTCAAGGATCTGGATTTAATCCATCGTTATTTTGCTCACCAAGCCACCCCAGTTCAGACATGGCCATATGCAAATCAGTCTTGACCCTGTGCCTCATGGGAACAGTCCAGACCGAACTGCCAAGCAATGTCTTCCCTGGACCCGAATTAAGCATCCTAGGACCGGTTTCTGGCTATCAGCCGTCTTCAGCCAGGATAGCTTGACTCCAGTGGCTTAGTGAGCATGGGACCCACGTCTGGGCATACCCTTCCCACATAGGGTGAGCAGCAAAACACACAAGATGATGGACGGAATGTTGCACAATGGCAAAAAACATTCACCCCCAGTCCCCCATCGTTATTTTGCTCACCAAGCCACCCCAGTTCAGACATGGCCATATGCAAATCAGTCTTGATCATGTGCCTCATGGGAACAGTCTAGACCGAACTGCCAAGCCATGTCTTCCCTGGAGCGGAGTCAAGCATCCTAGTACCGGTTTCTGGATATCAGCCGTCTTCAGCCAGGATAGCTTGACTCCAGTGGGTTAGTGTTTTGAAGGAAACAAGTGGTCCTTAGCATATACGAATAAAAGGGAACAAAGATATTATATAGACCACAGTGGGCTGCTATATAGTATATAAATCCCTTGTCCAGCCGGACAGGGAATATTTATTCATTTGATAAGTTTGTTCAATATAGAAATATGACAAGTAACCAAAACAATAAGGGTTACAGTAGGGCACAGTCCTGTGCCGTACGTGAGGAGAAAATGAAGAGGACAGTAAGTAAAAAATATCAGGCAAACAAAGTGAGCTTGCAGGCCACTGACATAAATTCAAATTAACAGTGTGTCCTGGAGTGAATCAACCATACATTAATACATTGGATTCACAAGTATGGGACACTCTAAAAGGAGTCGACGTTTTGATCCCAAGCTCGGTTATTGGGGGATCATCTTCAGGACTTTCACATTCATAACTTTTGCCTGAATAAAACCTTTTAGCATACAACCGCCTGTTTGGAAAAGTAAAAGGAAGAAAACAAGACAAGAATGCAGTCAAATTCAAATTCAAAAGGTGCTTTATTCGGTTTGTAAAAAAAAAATACAACCATATAGCAACATACACATAAAAAGAAATTTAACACAATACTAAAATAAGCTATCACAAAAAACAATCTTACACAATAGCGCTCATGATAGAAACATTTAACAGTATCAATAGTGCATAGTCATTAGGTCATTCAAGTTTGGCTAAGATTTTAACAATCCTACGACCTTTAATTATGTGCAAATATGCAATTTAAAGTGCTAAATATTGTCTCTATGTTAGTATATGTGCAAATTGGCAATTCTAAAGTGCATATGCAATTAACAGCACCTAGACTGTCTATTAACTAAAAACAATGATAAATAAGACAAAGTGCAAGTGATAAGCCAATCCTACGATAAATATAATACAGTAGCAGCAATTAGTCCAACAAGCATATGTGTGCAAAATACAAGTACGTAATTCAGCAGCATCTAATTTAAAGTGCATAGTACATTTAGCAGCTGGAGAAATTCATATAATAATTGATTTTCTTGCAGAGATACATTTTAAAATATAAGTAGCCACATAAAAGCATACATCTGGGGACTCTAGGTTAAACACTAGTGTCATTGCTGTTTGTAGATGATGCGTATTATATTTTAAAAAGATGGGTTTCAAATAGTATTTCCTTAAAAAAGTATAAAAAGTACAAGACAACATAAAGTGACACGTGCTCTGTTTTGATTTGCCATCACATGGGCATACACAAGTTCCAGGTTTTTTAGGCACAGGAAAAGCCACAAGGTGATGCACAATTCCTAGGCGGAGACGGCTTAAAACAAATCGATGGGAGGGAATACTAACTGTTACAAAATAAGATTGGAAGCCTACATTAATATTATATTCTTGGTAAAGATTGAATGTACTCTGTGTAGTATATTTTTCCATCCTGGTCTCTTCTGTAAATTTCATAAACGAGACCTTCAGCTCCCGCTTTGATAAAATAGGGTCCATTATTAATTCATTATAAATGTCCAGTCCATATAATGTTTTATACCAATGATGTATATGCTTCAGCCAGGGAATGTTCGATCGGCGATCAAGTTTGATACAATCTGTTATTACGTCCTGCGTAAACTTGGTTTCCTCCTTTGCCCATATTGAGCGCCATAAGGATAGAGGACGAAGGGCAATTAGATCATTGATATAGTACATATCTAATTCCTTATGTATTAGCTCCGTTGAAGCCATAACTGGAGCACTGATTAGTCTTTTTAAAAACACATTCTCCCTCACCTGGATAGATTTGGCACACTGTACATCATACCCCCATACTCCAGCTCCATATATAGCTGAGGAAATGCATCTAGCATTAAAAAGGGTTAGCATTTCACGAATTCTGCGATCCCCTAGTTTAGCAGCAAATCTAAATATACAGTTTGTATTCCGGGCCATTTTGAAAAGGACACTATTTTGTTCATTAACCCATTTCCCATTTCCCGAAAAGGTGATGCCTAAATAGCAGAAACTATTAACAGGTTCCAGTTTCTCTCCTTCTAAAAAAAAGGGTTTGTGTTTTCTATGTTTCTTACCACAAACCATGGTAACCGTCTTCCCTTTGTTGATTTTCAAATTCCTGTTCTTAATAAAAATATGGAATTGATCAATTAGTTGTTGCAGTCCATTATGTGTCCTAGAGAGGAGGACCGCGTCGTCCGCATATAAAAGGACTGGGACGGGGTTACCATTTATAGTTGGAGCATCTGCATTAATCAATTTCAGAAATGTATCCACATGGTTAATAAAAAGTGAAAATAGTAAAGGGGCAAGTACGCATCCTTGACGGATGCCTCTCTTAACTTCAAAGAAAGGGGTACACTCTCCATCTATTCCAAACCTTACTTTGCTTGATAAATTACTATACAAGCGGGCTAGCAGATGGATAATTTCGGTGGGGGTGCCCATTGTTAATAGTATGGGCCAGAGCAGTGCGTGTTCCACCAGATCGAACGCGGAACTCAAGTCGGCAAAGCATAAATAAAGATTACCAGATTTGGCTTTGGTATACTTGCCAACTATGAGTTCCAGGTTCACACACTGCTCCATTGTTCCTAATCCCCTACGAAACCCATACTGCACTGGGGACAGAATGTTATTCTCCTCGGCCCAGGCTTCCAATCTCACTAATAGGACTCGACTAAGGATTTTAACTGTCGAGTCCAAAAGAGAGATTGGACGATAATTCCTTGCCTCTGACCTGGATCCTTTTTTATAAAGGGGTATAATAATTGATTGGCCCCATGTCAGTGGTAAATTATCTTCCACCGCAGCATTGAAGTAACGAGTTAAGATTGGGGCCCATAATGTTATTTCATGTTTATAAAAGTCCATTGGTACCCCATCGGGCCCGGGTGCTTTACCACCCTTACTATTTTTGATTGCATCTGTCACTTCATTTAAAATGCAGTCAATAGTTAAAAAAGCAATGTACAGCACTAACTGTTCATTCACAGTAATCGGAATCGCGGTGAAGGGTGCAGCCACAGAGGCGTGCACATTCCATGCAATTTATGTGAAAAAACTTTTTTGTGACCGTTTTTCAGTATCTAAGGGTGTTTCTTATGTTCTGTGACCTGCATGTGAATGGTAAGATGAGATCGTGATAGTGGCGTGGTGGCCGTGGTGGGAAATGGCACAGAGTGAGATGTAAAAGTTCGGTACTCGATGGGAGTGTTGTTACCGTCAGAGAAGTGCCTCAAGGGACCGGTATATATTTTATAATAGAACGTACCAGACGTTTGTCTGTGACTGAGGTTTGGTTTTATTGGATGTCCTCAGTAATTGGGGTAGCGCCCGTCATCCTGTTGAGAACGGAGGAACTTGTTTTTATTCATAATATTGCGGTGTTAGCCGCTTGACAGAGGATGGAATATAATAATCCATTTACCATGTTGTGATTTTCCACAATTATGAGGGCTTCTAACTTGTGCAGCGGGGGTGAGGCTCAAGTCTGGTATACCACAGTGCCGTATGTAGATGTAGTTTTACTGTGGGAACAAAGATATAAACATTAAGAGGGGTGTCTTTCCGAGTTAGATTCTTAGAAGGGCAATGATTCTGTTTGGGCATTACCTTTGAGTTAGCGCTTGGAAATAGATTTGTTGTCCTGTCGAGGCACGCTTTCGTAAGGTTGTGCGCTAAGAATCTTTATATGAATTGGCTATGAAGAGACAGGCAGGTGATTAATAAACAATTTTAGGTTAAGGGTGGCATATAATGCTCTCTCGTACGTGGACAAGAGGGAGGTTTAAGATAACCTGAATTGATGTGCAGCGGGTGGTTTTTGGCATGCGATCTCGGAAAACAAGTCTCTGTCTTCCTGGTTGGGTGTCTCAGTCTCAGTCACTGTCGGTTCGAGGGGATAAGGGGTTGAGCACTAAAGGAGAAAAGGGTGAGGCTGGATTTACTTAATGTTACAATTTACGTGGTTTTTGGCGGGGACGTTAGAATGAGGCATACTTAGCTGTGATATTTTCTTCTGTTTCCAGTGCGGCGCTGACAATGGCGCAGGTAATCCTCATTAGGGCCAGAAAATTAAAGGTCCGCTGAAGTTTAAGAAAACGAAAGAGATTTAGCGTGGGTCTATTTCGCGGGTATGGTAACCGTTCCTGGGGCATAGGGGAGCAGAGGCTTACCTAGAGGTTAGCGAGGCTGTTGATAAGCCGGTGGCGCGTGGTGGTATGCAGGATTGCTTCCGTGTTGGGAAGCATGAGGCTGCTTATTGGGCAGTTAGGAAGTCACGTGTTTGTGGGATTTCAAAATCACGTGTCTAAGGACTAACAATGTCCTCAGTGGCTTCCTGGTGCTAAATGGCCGCCATGTTGGAGTGGTTAATTTCTAACACAATATTGGAATGGTTTGGCACGAATATTATTTGCTTGTTCTTGGGTGAAAAGGCTTGCAGAGGACAGTGCTCGAGGCTGGGCAGTCTCGTCAGTCCGGTGATGGTGTTAAACCAGTGCTTTGGAATGATAAGCGTGTGCAGCAAGATGGGGGTGTCAATAAGTTGCAGGGGTAATAATGAATTAAGTGTTAGATACAACCTACAGTGACATTTTGAATTCTTAAGAAACAATTAGCAATTAAAACAGCTTGCAAAACATAGAAGGGATACATCACGATCACAATAGGAGCTTTCAAGGTGTTGCAAATTATGTTTAGGTCCCAGTTCGTATTCCACCACTTCGCATGGGGAGAGGAGTCAATTCAATGTTTATCCTGCCTTAGGACTACAGAAGGGTAGTCCAATCCTCATTCCTGTTTAAACCGGTGTGAATAGGGTCAAATTGGATAATACTCTTTAGTTCCTCGCGGTTGAGAAGTTGGGCCAGGTTGCCACCTCTCTGTGGTAGTTTGACTGTCTTTAGGATTATCCATTTAATGTCATCCACGGAGTGTCTCAGTTCAGCAAAATGGTCGACAAGGGGTGCATTCTGTGTTCCACATCTGATAAGACTTCGATGTTGGCATATGCGGGTCTTCGCTTTCTGGGTGGTCTGACCAACATACATTTTCGGGCAAGGATACAAGATTGCATAGATGACATTGTGGCTATTGCAATTGGTGAAACTTTTCAGTGATACTGTCAAACCATTATGACTGAAATTTCTGGATTCAATCGTGAACTCACAAACCGTGCAGCATCCACACTTAACGTGCCCTAGAATTGGTGGAAGACCCCCGTTGGATTCAATTGTGGTAATGGTCGCGGGGGAAGGGAGGGCAGCTCTGACCAGATGGTCCTTTAAGTTCTTACTTTTCTTAAAGGCAAAGACTGGCCTCTCTAGGTGTATTGGACCTGCGTTTAGTGTGGGCCAGTGTTTGAGTATGGATTTGCGGATTTTGTTGGATATGGGGGAGAAGGTGGTTACACAAGCTATTCTTTCAGTTTTGTCCCTTGTTTTAGGTGTTAGTAGGGCTTCTCGAGGACAGTACCAGGCCCTTTTAGAGGCCGTTTTAACCAGTCTTCTTGGATAACCTCGTGCTTGGAGTTTGTTGGTAAGGGTACCAGCTTCCCTAAAGTAATCAGCTTTTGTTGAACAATTCCTCCCACGTCTGGGCATACCCTTCCCACATAGGGTGAACAGCAAAACATACAAGATGATGAACAGAATGTTGCACAATGGCAAAACATTCACCCTAAGTCACGGATCTCGGTTTAATCCATAGTTATTTTGCTCACCAAGCCACCGCAGTTCAGATAGGGCCATATGCAAACTTTCTTGACCCTGTGCCTCATGGGAACAGTCCAGACTGAACTGCCAAGCCATATCTTCCCTGGACCGGAATCAAGCATCCTAGGACCGATTTCTGGCTATCAGCTGTCTTCAGCAAGGATAGCTTGACTCCAGTAGCTAAGTGAGCAAGGGACCCATGTCTGGGCATATCCTTCCCACATAGGGTGAAGAGCAACACACACAAGCTGATGGACAAAATGTTGCACAATGGCAAAAAATTCACCCCCAGACACGGATCTGGGTTTAATCCATCGTTGTATTGCTCACCAAGCCACCCCAGTTCAGACATGGCCATATGCTCAGACGTGAGTCTTGTGCTCTCCATGCCACTGGAATCAAGCTATCCAGGCTGATGAGGGCTGAAAGCCAGAAACCGGTCCTTGGATGCTTGTTTCCAGTCCAGGAAGGACCTGGCTTATCAGTTTGGGCTGGACTGTTCCCATGGGGCACTGGGTCAAGACTGATTTGCATATGGCTGGGTTCAAAGTGGAATGGCATGGTGAGCAAAAAAACAATGGATTTAGGCCCAGATCTCTGTACTGGGGTGAATGTATGACATTGTTCTGCATTCTGTCCATCACCTGTTGTTTTTGCAATTGTACTTGATCCTGCAGCACGTGCAGTGATTAACACCCCATTGGCTGGACTCGGAGATTGGCAGAGTAAATAAGACCGCAGGCACATTAACAACTCTGGGGTTGGGCGGCCTACCGTCCAAGCTCTACAAGGCCTTTGAGCTTTTACTTGCCCCCAGGTTACTGTAGCTCAATCAGGCCACTTTGAGTGATTGGAGACAACCGCAATCTATGCAAAAGTCCTTGTTGGGATCACTGTTAAAAGCCAACAATGACCCGACAGAACTGACGTCCTAGCATTCACTGTCCATGCTAGGAGTGGATTTTATAATCCTTAGTAAGGTAGTGGTGTCCCACCTGCTGGTGCACATGCTGCATCTAGTGCATAGAGACCCAAGTTTTTTTTATCCCTGATATATCCACAATGCTTAAAATTCGGAGCCTGCTTAGTGCTGGACATAGTGAAGGAATTCCATACTGTAGATTGGGAATATCTGTTTACCACTCTGTCAAAACTGGACATTGCAGGACAGCTGCAACAAACACATATGTCTTTTTCCTATCACGTCGCCTGCACAAGTTCAGCTTTCAAAATACATATCACTCTCTTTTACATTGGACAGGGTGACTTGTCAGGGATTTCCCCTTTCCCCACTGCTCTTTGCACTGGCAATGGGGCCAATGGCCCAGCAGCTTTGTCAGGGGTGCTAAGCAAGTGATGTCCCACTAGGCGATGAGGTATATGTAGTAACCACTTCTGCAGGTGACAAATTGCTCTATATTCAGTATATACGCAGGAAAATGCCAGATATTTCAGAGAGACTAGCAGATTTCGAGTTTGGTTGTTAAGTGGACCAAGTATTGTGTTTTACCCCTGTGAGTGGGCTATCCACCACAAGAGGTAATGGCGGGGGAAGAGGTTGATGTAGGAGGTTCCGCTGTTTTGGTACTTAGGGGTCTGTAACTGCCATGATGCAAACGATCTCATTGTGGAAATCTGAACAGGGGCCAATGAGAATTCCTTACGTCCACAGATGGGGTTTTGGAGCACTCTCTCAATCACATTTCAAAGATGTATATCACTTTCCAAGATGATAATGCTCCTTTAAATCTTGTCTTTTTTATATCACCTAGAAGTGGCTGTGCCTTGTGCCACCTCTAGGGAGTTGAACACCAATCTGCAAGAGTCAATCTGGAATGGGGTAGGAAAACTGTGGTTCTGCAGAGGCTGCAGCTGCCAGTGGGAAAGGGTGTACTGGGTGTGCCACTTTTAGAAAATGTTACATGCAGCACCACTGCAATGACTGGCGTGATGATTGGCTGGGAGGCAGTTGTACCAAGTAGGCAGGTTCCCAACATGCAGGGCACAGGAAATGGCGGTATCCATGTTGCTCACTGGAACGCTGCTCCCCTGTGGAGCTGACAGCCCGGTGAAAGTGGTTTATTGTACCTATGATAAGAACCTGAGGTTACTACCAAGCATGATCCTGTACTGTCCATCTGTTAATCTGCACTTCCTACCACTGTTCCATACAAGCATTGTTAGGGAAGGACTGACGGCATGGAGAGACATGGGATTGACCTCACTGTGGGAATTATGCAGGGTCTGGAAGCTCATACCCTTTGGCCAGGTGCAGCAAGATCATGACATTCCGGTGGGCCATTTCTTGGCGCATGGCACACTATTAGCTGAGGTGGGATGCCTGTGGAGGATCACAGAAACTGAACCAGAGCATCACTGACTAACACACGCCCTGGACGTCATGGGTGCAGGTCAGAAACTGGTGACGTTGTCTGTTAATGACTTGGGGCACACGACGACTGACCCTCTGTCACGTGTTCGCTGGCTAGAGGACACTGATATAGTACATGCCCTCACGGCCAAGGAATGGGAATGCACTAGGCCATACCGATGTGAAGTACCTTGTAATGCCAACTCCAGTAAATTCAATTCTACACCCAGCACAGTGCATGTCTAACCCCAGCTGTCCTTCGCCGAAAGTTTGTGTCCTCCTCTCTGTGCCCATGATGTCATGCATCTATTTTGTATTTGATACATATGGTCTGGGCATGGCTGGATGCTGCCGACCTGTGGTCCTGAGTCACAGATGTACTTGACATAGTGACGGGTTGAGTCAACCTCCTTCCTTCCATTGGAGGGGACGCTGTTAGAGATATTCAGGTAGATGAGGGGTTGAACGATATACAATAAAAGGATAGATTTGGCAATGCTCATAGCACTTGTAAGGCCAATGCACTCCCAACACTGTAACACTTGGGCACAGTGACTCTATAAGGAGGAAGGGCTAAGGCAACTGCACTGCGCAGAGATGAAGTTGCGTGTCTCCACAGGATGGCAATAGCTAACCTGTAGGACAACCCGTTACAGGACTTACAGGATACACAGGAAGAGCCACTGGAAGGACTTTGAAAGACCAGCCTCATGTAGACATGGTCATGGACCTATCAGAGGTGGCCCTGACATGGCTAGATAAAGCTGCTTCTCTGTCATGTGAGACAGACTGGGTGCCTGACATCTCCTCCTTTGATTACGAGGAGGTGGGACTTTTGAATCCAACTATACTAAAAAGCCAACTGTTAACAATCGCGCTTGTACTAGCGGCACCGGTTTCACCGACATGTCTGGACTGTGAGGTATCTGTGATGCTGACCTTCTAAATGCCCAGGATCCCTCTGTGCTTATCCATCTTGTTATGGTTATCATGTTTTTGAAGTCATTCAATATTGAACCATATGCTCCTGATATGGTATACCTCACTCAGATGAATGTTTGTTATGCACAGCTGACCAGATCTGCATTGCCTGCATAATGAAAAATTATGTATATCTACACCAATCTGTTCCCAAGAGATGATCATGAGATGAAAGTAGGAGATTTGTTTGGATGTTGAAATGTCTTGTAACTCATGTGCAGCTACATACATTGACCCATACGCCACCTAACACAATTTCCTGTCTCTTTATTTTGAATGTGAGAAATTGTCTTAGTTTTGAGATGTGTGTCTCGGTTTCCAAAGGTTTTTGATCATGAACCAACCATTATGTGCCTGCAGAATTCATGCCTGCTTATTGTGGACGCCAAGTGGGACATTTTGAGACCATGTCCTGGCTTGACAGGTAGGCATCCTAGCCCTGCTGCCTGGCCTTAGTAAATAGTGGTGGTGGAATACCACAGGTTCGCCAGGAACATTTAAACCTGGCCTTACAAAGCATACTGGGCCACAAGATAGTTATGGAGTACGGTCTATATGCTAGCAGACCTAGGTGCATGATAGGGATTGTATGGAAGGGATTCTGAAGTCTGATGCTTGCTTTGGAAATGTGCTGTATCCTTCAAATGTTTATCTTACTGACACATACATCATCCCATGCTAGCTGTGACTCCCTACACTGACCTGGCTACATGCTCTGAGGAGAGGCTGAGATCATGATGAGTAGAGGTCCTGGTGGATGCCTGCTCTGACACTGCTAAACTCATCAGGACAAAAGATCTGATACTTCACAATTGGGCTGATGGGGGAGAGGTAGGCTAGGCTGGATTATATTAGTCAGTTTAGTATTTTGAGTCATGCCAAGTCGCCGAGCCGGCTTCAGTGAATTTGTCTAGTGTCCCCTGCTTGGAGTGGCCACCACCTGCGTGACCCCGCGTCATGGCGGCTGCAGCAGGCGAGATCAGGAGCAGGCCCCTCTGCACCAAGGACAGGCACTATCCGGGATCCGCAGATCAGCAGAGGTCCAGGCGAGCCGACCGATCCACCCCGCCCGCCCACTGGCCAACTTCGCGCGAATCCTCAGGGGGTAAAGGCAGGATAAGAGTTGCTAGGTGAGGCACCAGGCCACCACCGCGCTAGCTCAGGAAGGTGAATTCCCAGGCACCACTTGAGCCCTGTGCACGGGGCACCACTGACCACCTCTGGGGTCCGACCTGACCCCGAGCCTTACAACCAGGGAGCAGAGAGTATAATCCAAGCTAGGGAAGGCAGAAGTGGGGGGGAGAGCCCCCATGCCCCCAATCCCACCGCTCACCACAGGTGGTCAATCATGTGCAAGTCCACAGGCAGCGTCCACACAGCCGATCCACAGGGCCCCCAAACCAGGTCACAGTCAAATAGGGTCACTGCTGGCCCAAAAGTAGCACCAGTGGGGGTCCACAGCACGGACGCCTCTCCACTGGCCCCATGACCAACACGCGACCCCCACCAGGAATCGATCTAGCCCCCGAACTCCCCCACCTTCGGGGGGCCGCAACCCAGCAGGACCACGCCGGCCGTAATGGAAAAAGGGGGGGCCGGATGCACCCCCTGACCTCCTCCAGGCACACTCCACTCACCGCAGGGTTTACGGTGCAGCCAGGCACTCCGGATCACTCCTGCCAAGCCGGGCCACTTGCATCTGGGCCCCCGACACCCTCCACTTCCACGGGGTGCCCTCCGTCGATCGGTAGAGCCACCCGGCCGTCGCTGCTCTGCAGTCCCACACAAGGGTGTAAGGAGTTCCCAAAATGGTGGATGCTCCCGCTGGCCGCCCCAAAATCCAGCCTCTCTTCTGCCCCACCGGGCGCTGCAGCTCCTGTTCCTGCTCCCCAGGGGCGATCCCGGGCCCGCCAGCCCCGGGGTCCAAGTGCACTCAGCTCCGCTTCTCTTCGAGCGTGCCGCACTCCACCCACAGCCGCCTCTCCAACTTGCGGCCGCCGCTGGCTGACTGTGCCCGGCCCGGGCGGCGCCAAAATCGAGGCCCCGGCCGCAGCCCGAGTCGGACGTCCCAGGCCCCTCCACCTCGCTGGGCTGCCGCACGCCCCACGGAGCCGCCATGTGACCACAACCGCCGCCGGATGATACTCCCGGAGCAGGGTAGTGCACTGCAAAATTAGGCGCCTTCGGGTATGCACAGGGCAGGATAGATGAGCAGGATAGTTGCAGGCTGGCCAGAGCTCACGCTCTACACGACCGCCATGATCGCTGGCTAAGCCACGCCGCTCTCTAAACATCCTTATTTATTTGAATTGATGCAATTCTATTACCATATAGCTCATCATATTGATTCTGTAAACAGTGTCCCATGAGAGTATTTGTTAATTAAAATTGATATTTAAAAATAGAATCAGAAAAAGAGGAAAATGAAAACTCAGTGAAGGTAAGGAGGATTTTGCACACAACTCAACAAAACTAAGAATTATGCAAAGATGTATTATTAATGGTAACACCAATAGGAGCTTATCTTATAAGCTTAAGAAATGGCTCTGGTTATGCATGCTGATTCAGTAATGTTTTCCTAAATATCAAAAGGAATGCACTTTAATTCATTTCAAGAAAAAATGCTTTAATTAAGTCTTTCAGAAAGTTATTGAATATGTTATCAAGAATTGTAGATTGAGTTATCTTGCAAATACTGATAAAATAACCACTAACATGGTTTTATTTAGAAAATGCCCCTCAGTGCCCAGTGTATATGCTACTACCTCTAAAACATGGAAACGTTTTAATCTAATCTTCAATGTTCAAAGCTAGTCATCCTAGATACCTTTTAAACTCTCCTGTAAATCCATAATATATATAGAGTAGAAAGTACACCCATGGCATGGAAAATGTAATTGCGCTTGTGAACTGTAGCACTTGATGTGCCATCCAATGGTGTGTGACAAGGAAAGCATGGCTTCAGAACTACCACTGTAACCTGACTACTGTATTGTAACCCTGCAGTCCGACCTGTCAAAATAACCCCTTCAATAGGGTAAAAACATCCTTTTGAATAGTAATAAGTCATCTCTATGTAAGCTTTGTCATTCACAAAGAAAGGTGCCCAGTATTTAAAAAGTGTGTCATTTGCTGTCCTGTAGGGAACACTAAAGTGAAGATTAATACATTAATTCTGCTACCTCGGGTTTGCAACAAGCTTGAGAAATGGGTTAAACACTATGTCAATATTTATTAAAATGCAATTTATTGGTGACTTTAACTTTTAATAAATATTTAGGGAAAGTGACTTTTAAAAAGTTCGTTTTTCTTCCCTAAGGGCCAGATGTAGGTATCCAAATACCGGTCGGAAACGGCCGAAAATACAGATTTTCGGTCGTTTCCGATCGGTATTTGGATATTGAGATGTAGGGACATGTTAAATTACAGAATTGGTAATTTTACCGAATTTGGAATTTTTCCAATTCAGTAAAATACCGAATTGGTAAAATTACCGATTCTGTAATTCAACATGTAGGTAGCACTGTAATCAGTGCTACAAGGGTTTAAGAATGTGTTATTTACCACCAACAAGAAGTTGGTGGTAAATAATGAAAACCCTTCAAAAAGCATTTTCTTTGCTTAAAAAACGTGCCATATTGCAGACATACATGCCCTAAGGGCATGTATGTCAGCAACATGTGCACCCATGCACAATTGAAGGGTGCAACAGGGTGTCAAAGTGACACCCTGTCCCCCTTGCAAATTCGGTAATTTTACCGAATCGGTATTTACCGATTCGGTAATTGCCATTGATTCCCATAGGAATCAATGGCAATTTCCGAATCAGTAAATACTGATTCGGTAATTACCGAATCATTCCGATTCGGTAATTTCAAAAGTGAAATTACCTACATCCCATTTACCTACTCTTAAATTCCGAATCGGTATGATTCGGTATTTAAGAGTAGGTAAATCAAGATTACCTACATCTGACCCATAATCTCTTAAAGTCTAATTTGCATTATCCTGCCAGGAGCTACCCATGTCATTGCTTCACAATAATGAGGTATGAAAACTGACCCGAAAACAGCAAATAAGGCTTAGACCTGATGATAGACTGGGCTAGATGTGAGTTGTGGAACATCTGTTAGCCCAACTAGGTGAATTCAGGATTTAGCTTTAATTTAAAGGGGGCAAGGGGGAGGCAACTCCATTCACTCTTAGACATAAGGGGTGAACTGAGGAAGGTAAGTCCTTTGTTCTTTAGGCCCAAAGTATCCAATTGTGCACCTGTTCAGTGTGAGGGTGAGTTGGTCCCAGATCCAATTTGCTGTAGCAGAGGAGGAAGGGACAGCTCATTTCCCCAAAGACAACCACAGCTGGCTTGGATTTTAATTATAATTGTATTGCTTGCAGCAAGTTAAACATGATGTGCTGTACAATTGGGTAGGGCTGCTCCTTCAGACTAACTCCCCATTGGTCAGCGCGTGTCCTGAGGTCACCCCCACACACTGGTTACAGAACTGCACATGAGTGGACCTCACCACCAGATCCTCAGGACCTGCAGAGGCCTAAAAATACTGTATGAAATCTGTGAGGAGACCCAAAGTGCTAGACCACATGCACCTAGGACAAAGACGTGGAATTCAAGGGTAAGTTGCCTGACCTCCTGCATGGCTATGGTGATATAAAAAAAACTAAGAGGGAACTTTTTCCTGGAGTGACCAGTTTCAAAGGAAACAAAACTGGATCCTGCTGGTTGCCTCTGATGGAGTAAGTCCCGACCCCAAAGTTCAGCCCCTGATGTCCAGAAGGATTTATTCTCAAATCTCTAAAAACTTTGGACTTCCAGACTTCTGAAGGGCTAGGATCAAACAATTAAAACAATCCATCCAAGGCGTGACCTTGCTGAGCACAAAAACAGTTTATTCCCAGTCGTAACTTTTCAGCACCTGAAAATTCACTTATGGGTCTCTCGCTGTATGCCAATTCAAATTTAGTGTGACCATTTTGGAAACACCCTGTCTCCTTGCTCCAGTGGAGGAATCAATCTCCCAAAAAAAGAGACTAAGTCCAAAGCTAAAAATCTTAACAGGGCAAAGGCCCAAAAGAATTTTGCTGACAAGAGGACTTCCCTGCGCGTAAAATTCTACTTTTGTCCACTTGTAGCTTTTCCTTTCAAAACCAATAGCTTCAGCAGGACCTCGCTCAATTCCAATCTGACTTCAAAGGGACTTCTTGAGATAGTGGCGGTCCCATGGCTGTGCCTATTTTAAAGGCTGTAGTGCCTTTGAAAAAGGCACCGCAATGGGACCACGCTAGAAGGTTCTGGCACAGCATGGACTTGAAAGTCCACGCCCTGCAGAAACCTATGCATGCACACAGGGGGGCGCATGTTATGCCCCCATCTGTGCATCCACATGCGGTTGAGGTTCAGGGGGGCCCTGTAGGGCCCCTTCGTTTCTTCTCCTTAATGGTTTACATGGAGGAAGAATCTCCATGTACACCCTGGAAAAGAGGAAACTCGTAATATGCTTGGGGGGACCGTAGCAGTCCGCCAAGCATATTGTATTCTCCGGCTGCTACTCTAACAAAAGGGTAATGGCTGTTCCCTTGTGGAGCTGGTGGTCCCAGTGTGGTCAGTCTGGCAAACTCCTAACGGGGCAGTCGGACTGCCGGTTCAGCGTTGGCTGGATCTGCCTCCGATGCACCACCCGAGTCTGGCAGTCCTTAGACCACCCTACTCATAATTGGGCCTCTAGTCTATGGATCTTGTACATTTCACTTGGACGCTCCACTTTTTGAAAGCAGTTGAAATGCCCAGGTGAAACGCAACTTCACACACTTATTACTAGCAAGAGAACTACATGAACACTCCAACTATAATGTTCCCAAATGCAAATATTTTACTTGATTACCCCTATTTTCTGGGATGATGCTGCTGATTTTTGTTACTCCATGCCCTAGTGCCCACGCTCTAACTTCTAAGACATGTTGAATTATTCTATACTCCTAGTTGGCATAACTTACTTATAAGTCCATTTCATATTGTACAACATGTATCCAAGGCCTGTAAGTTAAATGTCAGTGATGGACTGCAGCACCCTGTAAGCTAAATATCAGTGATGGACTGCAGTACCAATTGTGCCACCACCATGGTGACAGTGCAAAGCATGTCTTCAGGCCTACCACTGCAGCCTTCCTGTACATTTGCAAAACTGTACATTTAACCCCTCAAATTAACCCTTTTGACAGACCCAAAACCTCATTTTACATGTTAATAAGTCATTCCTAAGTATGCCTTAAATGCCCATAACAACTATGGAGGGGTGTGACCTCTTTGCCCCTGCCAGTCGCACAGCTAAACACGCCTACATGTGAATCATGTTGTTAGTCCATTTCCATCACTGTAATCATTGTAAACAACTTTTTGGTTAAACTTTTTTAGTTCCACTTATATTTCAAGCCATATGCGGAGTGATTTGCCATTTCCCAAGTTTCTTATGTTCTAATCGTGGACAAAGAATGAACAAGCTATGAAACAAAATAGTTTGCATTCCAACCCTCAGAATTGTTCTTAAATGCCCATAAGACATGGTGCATGGAATTCAAAAGAAGGCCATATAAAAGTTTAGTGGTAAACGTATCCTTACAACGACAAGGCCCTAAAAGAGATTTTGACTGTAGCAAGGTTAGCTGTTCCATAGCTAAGTGTTTAGACACATTATTAAAGTTAATAAAGTTATCTTTACCTAGAAACCAGTTAAAACTTAAATTTTTGGACTTTTTAAAAAATGTATTTCAAACCCAATTCACTAGTAAAATCAGATTAGTACTAAATATTTTACAAAATGTTCTTTTAAAAAATCAACTTTTGTCTGGTTAGAGCATCTCGAAGCCCATTTGCATGAGTTCCAACTGTTAACAGGAGCTGAACAGACGTTGATGAGATGTGAACTTACTCTCAGACCAGAGACAAAGGCCTTGGGTGCGAGGAGGTGTTCTGCTCCTCTGGAAGAATGAACTTCTAGAGGGTGCTCAGGAACATAATTAACTTCAAAGATGCATATCCTGGCTAAGCCAGATGTAGGAAGAGGTGTGACGCCTTGGTTAGAGCGACTGACTCTGGAATCTGGGGATCACGGTTCGATCCCCCGCATTGGTGGCAGATTAGCCCGGCACCATGTGACTCTGGGCAATAGCTTGCTTAAACTTCCCGACGGCCCCCAGCGCCTCCAGACCCTTACGGGTGATTGTGCGCTTTACAAATGTGGATTATTATTATAACTAACACTTGGGCCTGCTGCCTTTTTTGTCCTACTAGATAGCTAGGCACCAAGCCAAGTTGGAGAGAAGTTGCCCCCACAACAGGTTTTGAGTAACTACAGAGCCCTAGTGATTTGGCATCATGCTGGCATACACGGCAGCCCAGCTCATCTCTCTTAGGGGAAAGGCGGCCTACTGTTGTACGGTTTTCCCTGGTCGGCCTAAAGGCAGGAGGCGATGTCCCGGCTGTGGCTGGCTACCAGGCAACGCCCCCGTTTCCACCCCTTTGGCTTCTCCTGTAAAGAGCTTGTGTCTGCTCTTGAATACTACTAGATCCCTTAGCAAACATGCCCTAGACATACACAAGCTTTTGGTCGTAGCAAAGCCGATCTGTTTAATTCTTACTGAGACATGGCTTGGTGATTGCTCGAACCCAGACATAGCCGCTGCAATTCCCCCTAATTATGTTATCTTTAGGAAAGATAGGACAAATGGTAGGGGTGGGGGTGTGTCGATGGTGGTGGAAAAGCGCTTTACTTGTTCTATCATCCAAATCGATGAGATTCATGGGTGTGAGTCCCTGGGGTTTTCCCTGTCCTTGTCTCCGCACCAATCCTGCACAGGGTTACTGATTTATAGGCCACCGGGACCCACTGGCTCCTTTCACGAAGAACTTTACGGTGTGGTTTCAGCACTTTGCCTAAGAACAGAGCACTGTCTGGTATTGGGGGATTTCAACATCCACATGGATATTGGGACTGATGTTGATGCCATTAAGATCGGTGACACTACTTCCCCTTTGGGACTCTCCCCCTACCTGTCCACCCCCACACATAATAAAGGCCATACGCTCGATCAAGTATTCTCCACTATGCCAATTGATATTTCCACTCCTACACCGGTTCTTTGGTTGGACCATTTTTTAGTTAATTTTCAAATTTTTCACACTGGCAAACCTTCGCACAACATATCTAGTCGACCTCTCCAGGCCTCACGTGCTTATCACCTTGTCACCCCGGAGATGCTAGCTCGGGCTTGTTTATCCCATCCGTGCCTGTTGTCAGGCACTCTAGAGAAGGACCTAGTTCTCCTGCAGAAGTGGTTTGTGGAAAGACTAGATGAACTAGCCCCTGGGATACCGTCCCACAAACCCGCTCGCCGGGTCTCTGCTCCTTTGTTCACTGAAGCCTTGTCCATGAAGCGGCGGCAATGTAAGATTGCAGAAAGGGCATGGCGCCGCCACTATGACATTACTGCTAAAATGGCATATAGGGTATCCATCAAAGCTTATCATAGGGACATTTTGCTGGAGAAAAAAGCATATTTCTCAAAAAGAATTGAGGCTGCCTCAAATACCAGTAAGGATTTTTTTTCAATTGTAAGGGAGTTTACCTCACCCAAGATGTGCACGGCTCCGTGTCCTCACTCTGAATCTTGGATCATGTTATTGGCCGATTTTTTTACCAATACAATTAAGACCATTCAGGACTCCTTTGTGCAGTCCGGGGTAATGGCAGTCTCCGATACGATCTTTCCTTCCTTTTCTTCCCTGGTTGGAGGAGCTCCTACACTTTGGGAATTTCCGCCGCTTTCCTGTCCAACATCATTGGATTTTGTGACCAAACTAAAATCAGGCTCTCCTTTGGACCCCTGTCCGGCCAAATTTTTAGCTAGAATGGCGGAAGTGATAAATTCCATAATAAACCCGGTGCTCAACCTATCTCTCAGCACGGGAGTGGCCCCTCTAGCCTGGAAGCAAGCCCTGATCATACCGCTTCCAAAGAAGCCCAATCTGGATCTGGCGGAAGACGCCAACTATAGGCCTATCTCCCTTTTGCCAGCCTTTGCCTAAGTCGTGGAGAAATATGTACACTCCTCCCTCTCCAACTTCCTTGAGTCCAATAACATTCTGCATTGCACCCAATCCGGCTTCCGTACCAACATGAGCACGGAGACAGCGCTACTAGAAGTAACGGAGGCCATCAAGGAGGTTTTGAACGTAGGGGGCAAGGCGATGCTGGTGATGCTCGACCTGTCGGCGGCCTTTGACACTGTCCCCCACATTGGTCTCATCTCAAGTCTCAGTGAGATCGGTCCGCGGGGGACGGTGTTCAGCTGGTTTAAGTCTTTTCTAGCGGGCCGGTGTCAAACGGTCTGGGCCCCTCCTTTCTCTGCCGCGGTGCTGCCATTAGAGGTGGGAGTTCCTCAAGGCTCTATTTTGATCCCGACTCTCTTTAACATCTTTATGGCCCTCCTGGCGGCACAAGCGGAGTCGTTTGGTGCCCAGATCGTGTCGTACGCCGACGACACCCAGCTCCTTTTCACTTGCGAGAAGGGGTCTGATTTTGACGGGGAGAGCAACAGAGGCTGCCTTGGGGCTGTGTTCAAGTGGTTCCAGCAAAACAGCCTGAAGTGCAACTCGGATGAATCTGAGGTGCTCTTTTCTGGCTGTCTGTCCGATCCTGGGTGGCAGTCTTGGTGGCCTGCGGACATGTTCCCTCCATTGGCTGCTTCTGCCATGGCCAAGAACCTTGGAGTAAAAATGGATAATAATCTCTTGTTGAAGCCCCAGATTCTTGGCCTAGCTGGGAAATGTTTTGGCCTTCTTAAAATGCTCCGAAAATGTCTTCCTCTGCTCTCGCAGGTACATAGAAAAATCACGGTGCAGGCTCTAATCGGGTCTCGCCTTGATTACGCCAACGTCCTGTATCTCGGATTGCCAGAGTATCTTCTCCAACGCCTGCAGATAGTTCAAAATGCGGCTGCTCGTGCCATCTTTGGCCTCCATCGGAGAGCCAGTGTCTTCGGTCTTCTGAAGACTCTTTATTGGCTCCCCATCCGGAAACAAATCATTTGTAAGGCGCTCACTCTGGCCTTCAAGGCTCTCCATGACACTGGCGCCAAATACATCCAACGGCGGTTGGCCTTCTATCAGCCTTCTAGATCTCTGAGGTCAGCATCATTGGCTTTGGCTTCAGTTCCTGTTATCAGGAGAGCACGGATTGGAGGTCGGTCGTTTAGATGCCTGGCGCCTCAATTGTGGAACACCATGCCTGTGTCTTTAAGAAGGAGCATCAACTTGTTAGCCTTCAGGAAGGATTTAAAATGTTGGCTGTTTGTTCAGTAGTTCCTGTTCCCCTTCTGTCCATCCCGTGTCTGTTTTAGGTCAGAAGCGCTGGGACACTCCTCGGAGTAGCTGAGCGCTATACAAAACATCCCCTAACATAACATAACATACAGAGGAAGGGTGGCTCAATTCACTGGCCACACCTATGGAGTGGATACAGGTAGGTCTGCACAGGGTAAGAATGGATCTGCCATGTTGGATGAAGGTAGAGAGGGGCTAAATGGTATTGTTTGCCGCAGAGCACACAGAAACTGCTCCAAAAGTGAGTTTTTCCCTATTGGTTACAGAGGCACCAGTACCCACCCTGCAACCACAGGCTAATGGCAGGCATAAACATGGTACCACTGGGTATCATCCTTAGACCACTAGTGGACCTGTGGAAGACATCAGAAGGACCACACTTGCTATTAAAACCTGTGAGGAGAACTCTAAGGGTTGGGTCTACTTTCAATTGTATGCAGGTCAAAGAAGTGACTCCAAAGGTCAGTTGGCTAACCTCCCGTTAAGTTACAGGGGCACACTGGATGGAAGCTCTCTTTCCTGGAAGAGAATGACTGACAGGTTTCCTGCCCTGAACCTTTCTAGTGTATTCTATTGGAGTGGGTTCTGAACTCCAGGTAAGGTTACTGAGGTCCTGGAACCCATAGATGGTGTCAGAGTGTACAGCTCCTTCCTGAACATAAAACGCTGTGACTTAGAAACTTTTATCTAACATTTTTGACTGGAAAACCAACCTACCAACCAATCCACCAAGGGGGCAAGGTATTGCACCGTTACATCGCAACTTTTACAACGGGAGTCTATTACAACGCAACTTTTACAACGCTGGATCCATTACATCGCATGCCTTTACAACGCATGACATTACATAGCAGATGCTATTACAACGTATGCCATTACAACGTAAGTATAGGTAAGTATATAATTTTTTTAAATTTTATTTAATATTATTTAATTAATTTAATTATTATTAATTATAAATAAATATATTTATTTATGTTTTTTTATATTATAAATTAAATATATTAATTTAAGTAATTTTATAAATAAGTATGAGTATAGGAGTATATGTTTTGGGGTACTGAGGTATATGTTTTGGGGTGTTTGGGTATTTTTAGGTTTCAGGGCTGTGTTTGGGTTTTGGGGTACAGGGGTATTTTTAGGTATTAGGGCTGGGTTTGGGTTATGGGGTACAGGGGTATTTTTAGGGTTCACGGCTGGGTTTGGGTTTTGGGGTACAGGGGTATTTTTAGGTTTCAGGGCTGGGTTTGGGTTTTGGGGTACAGGGGTATTTTTAGGTTTCAGGGCTGGGTTTGGGTTTTGGGGTACAGGGGTATTTTTAGGTTTCAGGGCTGGGTTTGGGTTTGGGGTACAGGGGTATTTTTAGGGTTCAGGGCTGGGTTTGGGTTTTGGGGTACAGGGGTATTTTTAGGGTTCAGGGCTGGGTTTGGGTTTTGGGGTACAGGGGTATTTTTAGGGTTCAGGGCTGGGTTTGGGTTTTGGGGTACAGGGGTATTTTTAGGTTTTAGGGCTGGGTTTGGGTTTTGGGGTACAGGGGTATTTTTACGGTTCAGAGCTGGGTTTGGGTTTTGGGGTACAGGGGTATTTTTAGGTTTTAGGGCTGGGTTTGCGTTTTGGGGTACAGGGGTATTTTTAGGGTTCAGTTTTTTTAAAAAAACGACTTTAAAAAAATTAAATTAATTAAATTAATTAAATTAAATTAAATTAATTAAATTATATTAAATTAAATTAAATTAATTAAAATATATTATTTACAATTTTTAAATTAATTAAATTACATTAATTAAATTAAATTTATTAAATTAAATTAATTACAATTTTAAAATTAATTAAATTCATTTAATAAAATAAAATTAAATTAATGTATTTATATTATTTACAATTTATAAATTAATTAAATTACTTTAATTAAATTAAATTAATTAAATTAAATTAATTACAATTTTAAAATGAATTAAATTAAATTAATTATATTAAATTAAATTAATTTCATTATATTAATTCAATTTTTTAATTAAATTAAATTAAATTAATTAAATTATTTTAAATAATGTTATTTAATTACTATTTTTAAATTAATGTAATTAAATTTTAGAATTAAATGTGTTAAATTAAATTAATTACTATTTTAAAATTAATTAAATTAAATTAATGAACTTAATTACATTTTTAAATAAAAATATACTTACCTATACTTACGTTGTAATGGCATGCGTTGTAATAGTATCTGCTATGTAATGACATGCGTTGTAAAGGCATGCATTGTAATGGATCCTGCGTTGTAAAAATTGCGATGTAACGGTCTGCGTTGTAAAATAACGCGTTGTAACGTCATACATCCAGGGGGCAATGCTAGTGGGCCTGACTCTGCTGCAGCACCCGCTATGTTCTTCTCCACATCAACAGATTGCTTTCAGCGCACCTGATTTCAAACGGCATCTAAGTCGCTAAACGTTCTTAAGCCACTGCCTGCAGCCTTGCCCCACTAAGGAAATCCAACTTCCAAAAAAGTCCAAATGAAGTAATCTTCATCCAGCCTGATGTTAAGTAGTCTTTGATTGACTTTAATGTATTTCTGGGTGCAACCTCTGGGTTTTTCATGCTCAGTTCTTTTCCCACTTTCATTAACAGCTTCACCAAGACATAGGGGCATATTATCAAGGGGGTTTATCTCCGCTTTTTTGGCTTTAAAAGCCAAGAAAGCGGAGATAAAATTATCTCCCTATTACCAAGCTGTCGCTAACACCAGTTAGTGATAGCTAATAGGAGATAGCAACCATCTTGGCCCCCGCTTTGCATGTCAGTGATATTTATCACTAATGACATGCAAAGTGGGCGTGCCAAGATGTTGGCGACTGGAAACAGTCCCTAACATCGCTATCTCCTATTACCAACTTTTGGAGATATTCGCGCTAAGCGCGAATATCTCCAAAAGCTAACACCTGCCCTGAGCAGTTCTTAGCCATGTTATCCAATGGGAGGTGGATAACATGGCTAAGAGCATTTGCTCGATAATGCATGAATATCGCTGACTTTTCAGCGATATTCATGCATTGCGGCCGTTTTTTATCGCATTTGCGATAAACCTTGCTAATAGCAAGGTTTATCTGCGATAAAAATCGCCGATGTGCGGCGATAATTTTTGTCTCTAAACAAGTTAGAGACAAAAATTATCGCTAGTTGTTGGTAATATGCCCCCTTGTCCCTCGTAACCCCATTGTCAACAAGTCTATCTTCAGATCCACCCTGCAACCTTGCCCTTCTGAAGATTCTTTCTTCTACGAATTTTTCTAAGTGTGAAAGTAACTTTCAAACGAGGGCCAATCAAACCTGTGTATCTTAACTGTGCTGCATCGTGGTCAGCCTTAAACCTTACCCATGTCACACTCTAGTGAGCCTTGTTGCCTGCAGTTGGTGCTTCGTGTTTTGTTGGCGCTATTTTTATTTAAAAATTAACAAATTATCTCCAGTTCCCCTTATTGAATTTGTGCTGTTTTGGTGGCATTTTGTTCATGAAACTATTCTTTTTTTAAAAATAAACTGCAGTGTCTTTTTCTATTGAATTATGTTTTTAATTTTTGACCGTTTTGGTAGTCAAAATGCTTCATATATGTTCTTAAGGTGCCTGCCCGTTTCATGCCATAGCTATCAGGGTTCGAGCTCAAGTTTAAATTACTGAAGCCTTTATTGGATTTAGTGAAAAAAGGTTTCAGAATTACTTGTGGCAGACTACCATTCATCCCAACTATTAATCTACTTTCTCACTTCCTCACAGTTCACCATACTTTTTTTCACTTCACTCCAAGCAGAATTCTACTTTAATGCCACACTTTTTCATCTTTGTACCTTTACCACGTTTTTGAAAGGTAGTGTTAATAGGATCCTTATATGGAAATCACGCTTTCATGACACTTGCAGTCAGTTTACAAACACTGCACTGTTTTCTTTTTTTGGACTCAGAACCCAGGTCCTCTCTGCAGGGTCAACCCCACACGTTTTTGCCTTTCCTTCTCCTGTTTTTTTGACCCATTTTTGTTGGCCTTTAGGACTTGTAGCATTTTACCACGCTAACCAGTGCTAAAGAGAGAGTGTATACTCCCTACAACATGGTAAGATTGACTTACACTTGGTTGGCATATTCAATTTATTTATAAGTCTCTAGTAAAGTGGTATCCCATATATCCAGGGGAGGTAAATTAAATGCTACAAGTGTGCCTACAGCACTCATTGTGCTACTGTTAGAAGTGTGATTTCTGGTTGGCTACGGCAAGCGCCTAAGCCAGGCTGAAACCGCCACTCTAGTCAGGGCAAGGGAATTTACACACTGAAGATAACCCCTGCTCACCCCCTTGGTGGCGTGGCAGAGCAGTCAGGCTTATCCCAGAGGCAACATGGAAAGCATTTGCGCAACGCACTCACACAGCAGTTACAACTATGCACAACACAAAAGAAACTCCACACAAGGTTTTTATCAAAATAGCATTTGTATTATATATACATAAGAACACATTAGACCATAAATCACTGAATAGCAGGTAAAACACATTTAGACCACTTAACATAGATCACTGTTCCATTAGGCGCTGGTCATAAAGATGCACATAAGCCATCTAAGACTGCATTTACATAAAACACTGTGCCACCAGACACTTGTCATAAGGATGCACAAACCATAAATCATCGTCAGCTTGCCATAGGCCAATTTGTCATAACATCATATGCATCATAATCACTCTGCCACCAATAGGCCATACCATCATATCCTAAGTAGTGCTCCTCAGTTATAAAACATGTCACTTTGTTCACCATTAGACAATAATAATCTTATCATAGGTAGTGTACCGATGCAGTTACTCATATCTTGCAATGGTTGATAGTCACCATTTTCTGGAAAAACAAATCAGGTAATATCGTTGGAAAAATAGGCAAAACACTTTGTTTACCTGTGGGTCCTTCATTACTTCAGCCCATGGAGCGGAGACCTCCGTTGAAGCCTTCCCCGTGATGCCTCTGAGAACAAAGCAATACCCCTAAAGTGAGTGGCAGCTGCTCATGACACATGGCACAGCCACTGAGGAAGATGTGAATGTGCTCATACACTCTGCCAGGGCCAATGGGGCCAGCCGTACCCCTGTAATGCCAATGCTCCAGGTACTGGGCCACTCACATGCCCAGAGCTCTCACCGGGTTCTTGTTTTCTCCACAATACCGGTGGCCTTTGGCCCCACCCACCACGGGACGCCAAACTCTTCTGTTTCCCCTGGCAGTCACCACTCAGAATGCTGCGCAGGGCAGGGACACGGTCTGCATGCAGGCTCGTTGCTCTCCCTCTCCTGGGAGAGAACCCGGCTGTTGGTGCTTGAGGCTGCCCTTTCTCTGTGGCTGTGGGCCCGTTGCCAGGCAGTGCCTCAAACCTCCTCCAGACGTCACACAACAGAAGAAAAGCTAGCAAATTCTTTGGAGATCACTTGGAGGGAAAGCAGAGTCCAGCTCTCCTTCAGCAGAGTCAGGGAGCAGCAGGCATCAGGGCAACAAGCAGTCCTTCCAGAAAAGCAGTTCAGTTGAGTCCTTTAAGCAGCACCGCTGTCCTTCTGCCAAAGGTATAGGTAAAGAGACAAGAGTGTCTAATTTAGTAAGGTTTGAGCCCCAGTACTTATACCCAAATGTGCCTTTGATCAAGGAGATGAATTCACAGCAGCACTCAGAAGTGCACACGAATTCTTTTTGACCCTTTCCTGTCTCCCAGGCTATCTGTGGGAGTTACATCAGTGTTTTTTGTGTGGACAGAACACTACCTATTGAAGTGCAGGTGCCAGCCCATCTATTCCTTCCTGCCCAGGAAGACGCCACAGAATGCAGGAGAGTGCTCAGAATGCATATGAGCCTCACCTTCATGTGTTTGTGGCTGTCTAGGGTTAATGAACCAAGTGTAGCTGCACCCCAACCCAGGTGCATTAAAGACAGGCTATCAGGCACATAGAGCAGTAAGTGCAAAGAAATGCCCACTTTCTGAAAGTGGCATTTCTGAAACAGTAGTGTTAAATTCATCTTCACCAGAAGGAGGATTTATTGCTACTATTCCAAAGATATGAAACATGAAAAAGCTACTCCGCTCTGAGCAGGAATTACAGCCCAAAAGTGTATTAAGTAATTCCCAATGCTGACATCCTAGAGGGTAGGCCTCACAGAAGTGAAAAACAAAATAGACTGTTTGTCACTAAATGGACATGCAAAACATAAAAGTACATGTCCTATGTTTTATTTACATGGCATCCTGCCATTAGGGGTACTTAGTGCTTACCTTAGGGGTAATGTTTGTTGTAAAAGGGATGTTTAAAGCCTGGCAAGTGGTTTTAAATTACCCCTGGGCGGAGTTTGCGCAGTGGCACTACCCGGAGTGCAACAAAAACTCAGTCGCACTACGTGGAGCTCCGCAAGCGGAAAAGTATGGAAGAAAAATGCTGTTCGTGGTATTACACAGTGCTGAATGCTTGTCCGCACTGTGCATCAAATGCAAACAGCATACTTGGCAGCGCAAGCTTACCTTTTCTGCAGGCCAAGTAGATTTTTACTTGAGCAGTAGCTTTCTCAACGCAAACAGGCAGTTTCTCAACACAAGCGTTCACGAGCATACGCGACCACTTGCAATGAGAAGCCTGACCCCCCCTGCATTGAGAAATCTCGCTGGGAGGTTTATTTTCCATGCTCACGCTCGTGAACTTGATGACAGTGATTGCGAATGAGGAAAAATCTCACCGGGAGGTGGATTTTTCTCGCTTGCGCTAGCCAACTTGACGTTGGTGAACGCAAGCAAGGAAAAAAACTCCGCTCCACTGTGCAAAGCAGAGTTTTTCAGAATTCGGTGAGCTCTAAGTAACGGGAAGTGCGGGAAACTCTGCAAACTCCGCGAGCGGAGTGGAGTTTACCGCCCAGGGATATTTTAAATTCCAAGTTAAAGTGGCAGTAAACTGCACACATAGACACTGCAGTGCTGCAGAGGTCTATTAATATCAATTAAAGTACAGTCCTTGGGTACATGATACAGCACTTTACACGAGGCTTAACAGTACAACAAATATGCCAATCGGGATATACACAAATGGCATCAAGTTTAAGGGAGAAGCACATGCACTTTAGCACTGGTTAGCAGTGGTGAAATGCTCAGAGTCCTTTTATGCATCCAGGCTTAAGGCCACTGAAAGACAGTTACTGAATTAAGTTTGGGTTATCTCTAAATTATCTCCAATGGTTGTAGCTGACTGAGTGTCATCTGCAAGAGATTGAAAAGTCAAACATACTTGCCAGATGCATCAAAGGGGCCATGTATAAGTTGAACAGCAAGGTGTTGATGGACCTCCCCTGTGAAATCCACTTCTTAGCTGGGAAGCTGACTGCAAAGTTGAAAGACAAGAAGATTGGCATCTGTTCGTGAGAAAAGAGGCCAACCAGTTTAGAGCTACATTTTGCAATCTCACAGATTGGAGGCATTGGTGTAGGATTGAAATTGGGACTGAATCAAAGACCACCGAAAGTCCAAGTAGAATAATAATTGCAGCTGACCCCCCACATCCAATATCAACCTGGTTTGCTCAGTATTATCCAGAAGCAGAGTGTAATACAGTACATTAGTCAAAATCCAGATTGTGAGTTGTCCAGAGAGTTGTGGCTCTCGAGGTGGTTTAAGAGATGGGTACTCTGTAGTATTTTAAGCACTATTAACACTGTGGGCAAAATCCATAAGGCATGATATTTTGAGAGTGTCATAGGGTCTGCTACTTTTCTTTAAAGGGAATGACTTTGACATGATCTCAGAGACCAAGGTTCAAGACAGATTATCCAATTGACAAATATGTAACACTATGGTCTGATGGCTTTTTTTAAGATGCGAGGGGATAATTTCTCCATATTCATTCTAGCTTTTGCATTTATTTTTCTCTTCTCTGAGAGTGTTGGTGCACCATATTGATGAAGGGGCTTTTAGTGAAGAATCCCTTTTTCTTGAAGATGATTTGATGTTTTTGCAATAAGGACCATGTCAGCTTTATAAGACATTATAAAGTTCAAGATATTAAGAATATATTTAAGAAGACCAGGTACAATAATTAAGTAATAATGAAGGTGAGCATCTTGGGTATTGTGAGGCCAATATCTGTTTCTGTTTTGCAAGATCCTGTTGTGCTAAAAGATTGTTTGCTGAGTCTACAGGAGGCTGGACCTGTAAAAAGTAGGTTATGAGAAGAACAAATAAACTAACCTTTTTTTCAGAATGGAAAAAGATTCTTAGCAGAGTATTAAATGGTAACTGGGGCTTCTGCCATTTGGAGAGGCAAGGATTCTGTTGGTGGGCATGGCAAGTTCACAGACAGGTGCAGTCAGGCTTGCCTCTACTATGTGCCGGTGTGGTCCTTTGAAGAGCCAGCTTTGAGGTCCACCTTAAGAGTGGTGTGGATTCATTGCTCTCTGAAAAACTAATGCATTTGACATTTATCCAACAGGAATTCTGTTGTATCCAAACACTCAAAATGTATGAAAGCTCTCACATCAAAACACTTTAAGTTGAATTTAACCTAGTGATACAGTGAATTGAGCTACAACGTACTTAACAATATTGCTGAGCTCTATGTTGTAAAGATTTCTCCTGTATGAGGTAAAGATAAGCAATCAGCTTCCAAACTCTTATTTAATCCTTTCAAATGAATGCATAGTATACCATCACCTGATGCCTTGCAGACAAAGACTAGTGGTATGAGCCATTCCTTTCTGTTGGTGTTTTCTGTACTACATATGCATTATTAAACTCTATCTCTCTAGCTACATCTCACCTTAGTATGCCATGAGCATATTTCAAACGTCTACAGAGAGTATTTCTCTTTCTCACTTAGTCCTATAATGTGCTAAAACCCTCTCAAACAACTCACTCCCACTAAATATCAATGGACCAGTTAATACACTCCTGTTCTATCAAATATCATTCAGATCCTTCTCACTCAATACAACTTGGTAAGTCATGAATTTAACGTTGTTATTTATGTTACTCATTCTGTCTACTGAGTCAATTTTACAGACAAAAGATGCTCACTGTTTCTAGGATTACCAGTACTCCTCATAACCTCAACTAATGGCGTATTACAACAGAAGCCCACTTGCATAGAAATGAAATGAATAATTGTGGTTTCTTACTTAACTGCCCCAATGTTTCAATAGAAGAAACATAGCTTCATATCAATGTAGTGTTTCACTGTAAGGGAAATACAGAGTATCAAAAGAGAGAAGGTGAGAGGAATCAGTGCAATATGGCAGGAGAGAGTGAGAGAAGGAGGGGAAGCTACAAGTTGAGAAACAGTAATGCATGGGTTTGTAGCAATAAGCAGTAAAAAAATGAGGGCTTATTCAATCTATTTTTAACCAGGAGGTGAAAATGCATTGAGATATTGCTTTGAGAGGGGGACTTTGAGCTTTTTATTGAAGCAAAAGAGAAATAGTGTCTGCAAGATTTGAACCAGGCTAAATTCCACATCCGCAAAGCATAGCAGGCGGGGACCTGGAGCCTGGTATTTTTTCTGAACTTCCTAAATTCCAATCTGACAATGTTGTTGCTACATGTTTTTCAAAGCTCCCAAAACATCTCAAGCTTGGTTATCAGGTACAATGTAGTACCATTATTGACTGCTTTACAGTTGGTGCATTTATTCTCGTAAGTGGTACAAGAGAGTATATGGTAGTCATCAGATATCGCTCAATGTAGAAGTATGGCTGCTAGAGTTCTTTATACCTTTGATGGAGTGGGTCACTACATTTATAATAATCCCTGGGGAGTGGGGGCCCACCTACCATCAGGGCTTAATGCCACCAAAATAAATATTTACCAGTACCGCTTACAGCATTATGAAATCATCTTCTTGCAGGAATAGTTTTATTTCATACTAATAATGTTATGCAGTGCACATAGAGATCAGAATGTTAGGGAATTATTAGATTGAGTGGAAAACTTTGTAACATTTAGAAAGATGTGCATACAATTCAGTAATACACACCTACAGGACTAGGTGTGGGACAATTTATACATGTCTCCATTTAATCAGACGTTTTTACCCTTCATGAAGATAGTCAGTCTCAAAAATTCACCCAACTTCAAATAGTTTAGCTTCAAACCAACCACCACCATCTTGTTTCAGAACCCAGATGTCTGGACCACTATGAAAGGGATTTCTAGTTACTTGGGGATTGTTAATCCCAGTGTTTCTCAAGCTGCTACAGATATTAAGAGGGAGAGAGAAAACACATTATTAGCCACCACTTGGGGACTGTGTAAGTCGTATTCAAGGCCTGTCTCCATATCTCTTCAACTCCCGGAGGCAGCATTAGAATCAGAGTGGTATTGGTCTGCAGGACAATCTGGCACCACAAAGGGCTGATCTCATAGAACAGTGTATGGGGTGTTTTCTGTCTGTTTGTAGGCCTGTTTAATGGTCTGGTAGACCATTTTTACTGCTGGTTTCTCTGATATTACCACAGGCATTTCCTACAGCAAGCTCAAATGCATGCAATGTCATATATATTTCAAAACACGTGTACTGCATGTCTTTGCAAGTTTAAAACTGCCCTGATTTGAAAATGTGGGCCCTTTTTAGCTATCTGATCTGCTAATGGGTTACTTCTTATTTGGTACCCAGACCTCTATTTTATCCAAGTCTGATCCTTATTGAGGGATCCAAACACATTGTAGGAAGATAGGGTCTCTCTGCATGGTTACCCCTATGTTTTGCCTGGTCTTCTGCTGGGTTTTGACCAGTCTGGATGGGTTACTACTAATCAGGACCCCAGCCTATCTGTTCCTGCTAATCAGGACCCCAGCCTATCTGCTTTCTCCCTTAAGTTAACATATATGGACTTTGGTACACTCCAGATTGGATACTGGGGGACCCTTATCAGTCCCTAGTATATGGTACACCATGTACCCAGGACATAGGTACCCCAGAGGCCTCCCATGGGCTGAAGCAGGTATTATGCCTCCCATGAGAGGCCATGCAAAATGGAACTCTAGGTCTGCTACTGCAGCCTGAGTAAGATGGTGCTTGCACCACTTACTTTAGATATAGGTTCACTATATCTAATGGCCACTACACTTACTAAACTTAAAACGTATAAGCCTTAGGAACCCTGAAGGCAGGATGCTGGGTTTTATGTGAGAGGGTGCCCCTGCATGAGTAGAGCCCCTCTGCAGCCTTCATAGACAATTCTACCGGGTTGTCTGTGACTCAGCCGGACATATAGGTAGAGGTGCATTATAACCTCACAGTAACTGCTATCTCGAAAACGGCTACATAGAAACATATCATGTTTGGTATCAAACAACTTCGAATCATAACTCCACATCAGTAACTGATGTGGGAGGTGTGATTCCAAACTTCTAAAGTGAGCTTCGTCGGGTCCCTGGTCTACCTGGTGCCAGCTTTCTCGACCCGGACAGCACAAAATGGATGCTGCCAGCCAGAGACACATTTCTGAACTCCTGCTGCTGAGCAATGCTCGAGCGGAGGAAGGCAGCATGATAGGCATCCTATCACGGGGAGCTGTGTCCAATTCCCAGACAGGGTTTAATGTGGGAACACTCTGAGAGTGCCTGAAAGTCTGCACTGGGAACACATTTGGTATCATGTGCATAGCCCAGCACAAACCCCTTCTGGGAAATCATTGGCTCCTGCTCTTGCGCGAAACTGGACAAAGTACATGGGTGTAGCAACCCCTCTGTCCTGCTCTCCCCTAGGAGGGTCCCCAGAAGCTGTCCAACCCTCTCCCGTGGGTATAAAATGGGTTACCTGGCTAGAGGACATTAGATTTTATGTGGACAAGATTCTACAAGAAGAAACTACTGACCTTCGACCGTCTGGACACCTTGAACTTCGCTGGACCTCCACTGGGCTTGACTTTGTCCCCCTTTCCGTCCAAAGCAGAGTTGGTGCCATGATTCCATACAGACTCCGTGCAGGACCTGTGGAGCACTTAAGACAACAGAAGAATCTCTCTTGGAGTTAAGGAGTTACTCCCCTGCTTCACACGCACCTACAGTGCAACTGACCGGTAGCTGCTCCTGAGCTCCTGCGGACTCCAAATATTTCAGCAACACTGGAGGTGGGTTCCTTTAGGTCCCTGAGGTTGATATGCCTTCTCACTGAGTTTGAGGCCAGTATCCCTTGTGGGGGCTGAGTAACCCGAACCCCTGTGCACTGCGTCCAATTGCAAGTGCATATGTAATCTTGCTTGATGTCCCCTCGCGACTCCTGGTCCTTCAGCCTGTGGGTCCCCCTGAGGGTCACCTTGATTGTTCTTGGGCTTTCCTGATTGCTCCAGACGTGCCCTGACTCCCCATTGCTTGATGAGCCCCCAGGACCTTGTTGGTCCACACCGTAACCTGTTTGTCCTTCCTGCGTGGGTTGCTGTTGACTAGCCTTGTTGGTGCTCCAGCTGGACATCGACCCCTCAGCACTCAACATTCTTTGTGGGACAGTTCACCTCCGGCTCCTGGTTGTCCTCGAAACTTGCAGGACCTCGTGGTTGCAGTGGGCATTCGTCTACCGAGCCCCTGGTCACCCTGCAGTAACCCAGACTCTGTCCCCTCTGCTTTCATGTTCCCTCCATCCAGAATCCAGGCTTGGATTCCCCCGGACCATTTTCACCTTCACGGCAGCAGTGCTTCTTTACTTCCTTTCATAGAGAATGACTAGAGTTTCCAACGCCACTTCAGACCTATGCACCTGGCTGCCCTGGGATAGGTAACTCTGATACTATGGTATCCACGGGTGGGGTGGCTCTTTAAACTCCTAAGTTCCAAAGGGTTTGCTCGAAGTCCTCCTAGAAGGGTCCTTAAACTTTAACTTTGCAAACCCGACTTTCCCATAGAGGTGTAAGAAACACGCAGTCTTGTTTCCTCACTGCACCCGTCCTCCATGGGTCTCCTGTGTCATCACCTTGGGTGCTTCCTTGGTGTCCCAGCAATTCTACGTGCACTAGGCACTATGTCTAGTCACGTTGTGATTATTCTACCACTATATTAGTATATGGTTCGGTCTCCCTCTGGAACCCTTTGTGCATTGTGCTACTTACAACTGTTCTATTGATCTAGTATAATGTGCGTTGTGTTCTATCCTCGTGGAGAGGGTAGTGGAGAGTGTTATATTAATAAATACATATTTTTATTTAACTACTTTGTGGTTTTCTTTCATTTAGTCATTCAGGAGGTGATATTCTGGTAAAACAAGCTGCTTCACATTCCTTCAAGATTAAGCCTGAAGGCTGCTCTCCATATCTACCATATCTACGAACTTTGTGCAAGTTGCTGAGTGTGCTGTTCTGCCTCTTCTCCAGTCCCTGAAATCCGGCTCTCCCGCTGACCCGTGCCCAGCCCGAGTGCTTTCGGAGGTGGCGGAAACTGTCTGTAGTGAGATCACGCAGATAGTGAATCTTTCCCTGGCTTCAGGCGAGGTGCCTCTCAGTTGGAAACGAGCCAAACTTCTGCCGCTCCTGAAAAAACCGGGACTGGACGCTACGGTCCCCGGGAACTATCGTCCCATATCCCTTTTGCCAGCACTCGCTAAAATCTGTGAGAAAGTGGTTCTTCAGCAATTGGAGAGTTTTGTAGAAACCTCCAATTCCCTCCATCCTGCCCAATCGGGTTTCAGGGCTGCCTATAGCACTGAGACTGCGCTGGTGGAGATGACTGAGGCTATCCGGGATTGTCTAGACGGAGGCGGCAGAGCGGTCCTGATTTTATTGGACCTCTCTGCTGCGTTCGATACCGTCCCCTATGAGCTCCTCCTCGCCAGGCTGTCTGCTATTGGTATAGGGGAGGTTGTTCTGGCCTGGTTGTCCTCTTATCTTTCCGACAGGACACAGCAGGTCTGGATGCCACCCCACGCCTCAGAGCCTAAACCACTCCTCACGGGGGTCCCTCAGGGATCCACTCTTAGTCCAGTACTGTTCAACATTTACATCACCCCCTTGGTTTATTTAGCGGAACAGTATGGGGCTAAGATTATAGGGTATGCAGATGATACCCAACTGCTGTTCACCTGGCCAGATGACAATCTGGATACGTCGGCAGTCCATCTGTGTTTGTCCTCAGTATTTAGCTGGTTAACCCAGGCCCAGCTGAAATGCAATGAGGACAAATCCGAGGTGCTCTTTTATGGTTCCTTTCCCCCCTCGTTCAGGAATACGCTGTGGCCCCCAAACATTCCCAGCCCTAAAGAGATGGGGAGACCTGCGAAAAACCTGGGCATCTGGTTTGGAGAGGACCTTAGATTCGAGGACCATATTAAGAAGCTTACTGGAACCTGCTTTGCCACGTTGAGAATGCTTTGCAAATTCTTCCCTTTGCTCCCTAGGGATGCCAAGGAGACGGTTTGTTCGGGCTCTCATACTGGCAAGGCTGGACTACGCGAATGCACTGTTCAGTGGCTTTCCGGCCTACTTGGTGAAACGTCTGCAAATTATTCAGAATGCTGCTGTCCGTCTTCTACTCAACATCCCAAGATGGAAGAGTGTGCGCTCTGATTTGCGCAGTCTTCATTGGCTTCCCGTATCACAGCGCATCTTGTTTAAATCCTTGGTGCTCGCGTTTAGAGCAATCCATGATCAAGGCCCCTTGTATCTGAGAAAGAGATTCACTTGCTATGCCCCCGCCCGTACCCTCAGATCATCTACTCTGTTTAAATTGTCTCTTCCCCGCTTTAAACGAGCCAGACTCGGCGGTCAGTCGATCTCCGTGGTCGTGGCTCGGGCCTGGAACGCTCTTCCTCTCCACCTGCGCTCCATGCAATCTGTGGCTCTATTCAAGAAAAACTTGAAAACCCATCTGTTCAAGAGTGTAATCTAAGCTGTCTTCTTGCTCCTCTGTTTCTCCGCCTCTCCCAACTCGCGCCAGGATACTCTCAAGTAACGGAGCGCCTTACAAAACGGTTTATACATGCATACACTAAGATAGCTCTCAATAAGGTTATCTTTGACCTCATATATCATAAGGGTTGTGTGGATTGGTACAGGATACCCCTTTTAATTAGTGGACAGCAAGTACCAAGCCACCTTCTCACACACATCACAAGTACTTTGTTCACTGATGGAGTGTGAGCGATGTAGTGAGCCACCCGGGGAAGACCATCATGCCTCCCCACTCTGTGATGAAGAACTCAACCCAACGGCCAGGAACTTTTATAAATAAAGGGGACTAAGAGCGCTTGGGGTCTCCTCCCATAATAGTACCTTCCTGTGTATGCCTGCAGTCATTCTGAGCATCAGCCTGTGTGCCTACCCTAGCCAAGGCACTCCTTCTACTCTACAAGCGGTAGCATCTTTGAGAATTAAATTTAAAGTGCCTGATTTGCTGGAATGTAATATGTGTGAAATGCAGCATACTAAATATGTGCAAAAAATGTGCCATGGATTAGAACTGCTTTGCCAATTGTCGCTCACCCAGTGCAGCCTGTGGAATGTACAATAGCAGCACAAAAAGATAAAAGACATGAATGTGGACATTTCTCCATCTCTCAGGTGTGGAATAAGGGAATGGAGCACTGTTTGGGGCTACAGTTAGCAGTTTATCAAGCGAGGGGATGTCCCCCAAAACACCCCAAAATTTGGCAAAGGTGGGTTGATTATAGAGCAATTGTCTACCATTGATTTGGGTTACAATAAACATCTGTTATTCAGAGCCAAGAGACCTCGTTGAGGTGAACGTGTGCTTCACAAATACACATGTTATGTTATCTGGATTGTATCGAATTGAATAGCGCACTTTTTTATCACTGTGTTGAGACTTTGCAGATGTGTTAAATAATAGGTGTTAGTTTAAGAGTATTCCATATTCTTACTTGGAAGGATGAAGGGCTGAATTGGTCCTGTGACCTGAAGGGAAACTCAACCATTAACAATAAGCCTTAATCCCACAGAGCCATTTTGCTGGCATAATCGATATTCAAACCTTGTTAGACCTGGAATCATTGGCGTTGTTTTCCCCAACGTTTTCCTCATGGACCTCCTTCATTTAACTGGTTTGCTGGCTTTTGATGTGCTAGCTTTAGTACTCTGAGTACTTTGCGGCTGCTAACCAGTGCTAAAGCACATTTTCTCTTTATCTAAAAAATGGCAACATTGGTTTATCCACAATTGCCATATTTAATTTACCCTTTAATATCCCTTGTAAAGTGAACTATCTTTGCACAGGGCTTGTAAATTAAATGCTTTATGTTTGCTCAGTCAAATTATAAAAAACAACAAAGGCACCCAATCGAGTCAGCACAGGACCTTGGGGAACATATGAGTAAAGACAACAGCGGTCCTATGCAAGGAGGGATATAGTCTGAGATTTACGTCTGAGACGCAATTGTTTTCTCAAGACGGACTATTTTAGGGAAGCAAACGTACTGGCAGACAAACTAAGATTCAGAGGTTATCCACATTGGCTAGTCAAAAACGCTATGAAAAGGGCATGGTACTGCCCGCGTGAATCCCTCTTGGAACCAAAAGAAAAAAAGCAATCGGACCAACTAGTATGTGTCACTACTTTCTCTGCAGTATCCAATAAGATTAGCAAGAGTATAAAAAAAAACTGGCACATCCTTAATTTTGGGGACTTAAACTTTGACCCTCCCATGTTTGCTTTTAAGAGAAGCTAAAATCTCAAAGACCATCTGGTAAGGGCTGCCCTCCCCTTGCCCAAACCGGCGAACACCCTCAGAGACTTATGGGAACTTCCCCCTCTTAGGGGACTCTCTAAATGTGGCAACTGTGTGGTTTGTGATTTGTGTATTGAATCTAAAGAATTTTCCTTTGGTGAGGTGAAAAATGTTTTGCGCACTTTTACCAATTGTAACAGCTGTAACCTGGTATATGCCATCTTGTGCCCATGCAATTTGATCTACGTGGGACAGACCAGGCAAAAGATTAAACTGTGAATTTCGCAATATCGCAGTAGGATCAGGTGCAAAACTGAAAAAGCCCCTCTCGTTGAATATTTTATTGACAAAGGACACACCGAGAATAATTTAAGATGGACTGTGATCAGCCAAATCATTCTTCCACCCAGAGGGGGAGATTTGTCTAAGCTTCTCAACAAGTAAGAACTAAAATGGATTTTAAGGACTAATAGCTTGAATTCCGGACTCAATCAGCAGGAGGATTGGACTAACCTTGCATAGATTGTGCTAGTTGGGCTCTGAATAATGAATTGTTAAGTCGAATATGTGGAACTTTGAACTGTGCATGTTTAAATTGTCCTTCACTGGTTTTAGCGTCACATTATGCTATCACACTCTCACTTTATTCACTTTCACTGTAATCCTAGGAACCCTTCACTCACCCTTCATGGCCGCCCCATGTCCTTCTTTTATTTTTACCATGTGACTGCCCTTCCCACACATCATGGCCGCCCCCATGTCCTTCTTTTATTTTTATTTTGACCATGTGACTGCCCTTCCCAATCAGTGTGCATCCCCTATCGCCACTCCCATCATGTGACCGTTCCCTCCAATCACCAAGGTATAAATTTACTTCCTGGTTGCTTGCCTGTGCACCGGCCCGGGAAGCACTTGCAGTCGTCTGTTAAGGTAAGCGCATAGCTACCCTCCATCCCCTCTCCAATCCCTTGAGGCATTTTGTACCCCTTTGCTTACTAAGCCTAAATTCCCCCTTGTTTGATTCCCTCAGGCTCGTGAGGAATCAGCCCATTGTTGGCGCCTCAACCACTCCACGGGGTAAGCTCTATTCTTATGCGCTTCACCACGAACGACCTGGACTCCCATTACCTTGTTAATGTTCCCTCTCGTAATTTTAGAAGATTGATCTCCGTGGCTTACCTGCCTGAAACCCAACCCTGCCAGAAACGTAATCACTGTTTAAGCTGCCCGTTTAAATTGGGGCTATCCGGTTCCTCCGCGGGTGAGTTATTTAGCCAGCAACCAATTTTTGATTCCTGTTTTCAGAACTAATTGATTACTTATAGACCCTCCGGTCCCTTTGCAGATAACGACTGACCCCTACTCCATGCCACCGGCCGGCACCCACTGTGTGCGCCTCGCCCAATGCGGTAAGCTTGTAGATTGCTTGGTAGGCGATCGCGACCCCTCACTTCTCACCGATAACCTAGTTACTTCTTTAGTACCGAGTACGTGCCGCTCTTTCTTCGCCGAAGTAGAAGTCCCTGTGCGTCACATGCATGTTATGCACGCCTTAGGACACGCACCCATCACTACTGCAGGATCTCGCCAAAACTCTGGTGTTTAGCACACGGCCTGGGCACCAACTAGGCACACGGCAGTATGAAGGTCATTATTCTCTGTCAGGCACAATGAAAAACACGGACGTTGAATGAATGCATTAGCTTTATAGCAAAGTTTTTAAATTCTTTTACTTCACTTCTCGTGCACAAAGCCTTGTTATAGGCCCTTAAGGCAACACTGAATGTCACTTATGTTTAAATTACAAATGTAAGTGTGTAGCGATAACTAAAATGTGTCCTCTCTTGGACAAACTTCCTTATTTTTCTCCCCCCTTTCCTTTAGGCTATCATGGCTAGGAATGATTAGGCTTTACTCAGTCCTGATGATGATCCCTGTAACTATATAATGGGATCGAAACGCCGTTGACAACTTCTACACCATATACTCTGTTGTGTATCTGTTACTATATTTCAAGTAATGGTGTAAATGTGAATTCTGTTATTGCTATATGCACAGAAAACAATAGCTTTTGCCTAAAAACCTTTCTCTACCTTCTATCCACTCCGCTAACCATGACAATTTGTAAACGTCTGGGCACAGGCTTGTGCCCATCTCCAAGAAATTGTTGAAGGTATCTCCTAATATTGTGGTTCTAAATTAAATATTAGACCTCTGCCCGGCTGGGCAAGTCAATTTACAATATAGTTTCCATTGTGTCTATATTTACCTATTGACTATATCCCTCCTTGCATAGGTCCGCTGTTGTCTTTACTCTTATGTTTGCTCAGAGCCTGTAAATTAAATGCGTCTAGTGGACCTGAAGCACTGATTGTGTCACCCACTTAAGTAGCACTTTAAGCATGTCTCAGGCCTGCCACTGCAGAGCCTGTGTGTGCAGTTTTAAAAGGCCATGTTGACCTAGTCAGTTAACTTACTTGCCATGCTCAAATCTTCCTTTTTATTAAATATAGGTCACATTTAAGGTAGGCCCAGAACAGTCCATGGGCAGGGTGCAGTGTATTTAAAATGTGGGACCTGTACTTTTACATTTTAAATGCTCTTGTAGCAGTAGCGGCTCCTGGAGAGAGTGTTGCGGGCGGTGAGGCGTGGTGTGGGAGGGACAGGGATGGGGTTAGTAAACTCCGCAATACGGGAGAACGGAGGTAAGTACATAAATAAATAAATAAAAGGAATTACAAATGGCACGCTGCATTGCCATTTGGCGTTGCAGCTTGCCAATTGTAATTCATTTTATTTATTTATGTACTTACCTCCGTTCGGCCGTATGCTGGAGTTTACTACCCCCCACTTTGCCCCTCTCCAGCCCCGCCCCACCGCCCGCAGCACTCTCTCCAGGAGCCGCTACTACCTGTAGTGAAATACACTTAAACTCATTTTCCACTACTGCAACATATCTCCCACTTATAACATGAGGACTGGTTTCTTACATGTTATGAGTGCAGTTTCCTGTCGGGAAAAAATAAGAAAACCCACAATTTGCGTCTCTGAAATCACAATTTAGAGATACAACTTATGATTAAGTTGATTTTCAAACTGTAGTTCTGCAAATGCCAGTTTTTATAAAGTTTACATTTTCTTATTTAAACCATTTGGTGCTTTTCTGCCTGTCAATGGAAAACACACCTGTGATGTGAAACAGCTGGCTCCCTGCATTCCCTCTAAACAACCACACACAAACTAAGGGTAGGTGTGACTGCCTAGTTATCTGCATGTTGGTGGGTTATCCTGAGCAGGAGGAGAGAGAGGAGCTAACAATATGCACCCTCCTGGAGTGTGTCTGGAGCCAGGGCAGGAAAGACAGGGTATTGTGCACTTCAAAGTCTCCCTACTTCAAACCCCAGATGAGGTATAAGTACTAGGCCTCTGACCCCACCAACTCAGAACACTGCTGGAGCTATGGACATTCTGCCAAGAAGAAGAGCTGCTGAGCTGTAGGAGGGACTGCCACTCTGTTAAATTACTTTGTTGTGCTGGCCAGCTGCTGCTTGCCTGGTAGTAAAAAAGGGACTGGACTTGCTCTCTACATCATTGAACCTAACATCTTCCAAGAACTTGTTGGCTTTCCTCCTGTTGCTAAAGTCTCAGTGTTATCAAAGACTTCACCTTTATCTTCAACTAATCACCCAGACTTTACTTGCTTTAAGTCTTGCTCTAGCAAGTAGTGCCAATCCAGTCCAGGGCCCTTGGATGGTAGTTAAAGTGCTGTATCTACCAAGAACCTCCACATCTGAACCGCTGCATCACCTCCAGAATCACAGCACCAGAACCAACACATCACCTTCAGAACCGCCGTGTTCCATGATTGACGCTTTGTACATGGAATTAACAAATCGCTGCTACTACATTCTGTGCTGATACAACAATTAAGTTACTTTGCTCAGCGGGTCCTGCATGGGTCATGTCGCGAGCCTGCACTCCATTGCGGGTGGCCTGAATATTTGCCTTTGACCTTGTTCAGCACAACCCTATTTAACCCCTTAGGTGCTATTTGCTTCTAAGCACTAGCTTGACTCTGATTCTTTTAAAATTCATATCTGGACTTTTGCTGATTGTTTTTTGTCATTTTGGTCTTGTTTTGTTCAGAATATAATAACCTATTTTTTCTAAACTGGTGTGGAATCGTTTTGTACTGTTGTTACTGTGTTACTGTGTGTTACGTGCACAAATACTTTACACATTGCCTCTTAAGGTAAACCTGCCTGCTCTGTGGCAAGCTACCACAGGGTGAGTACAGGTTACTTTTTGCTGTGTATTTTACTTACCCTGATTAGGATTGTGGTTCCTGCTTTGACAGGATGCATACCATACCTACCAGAAACCCTTTTTCTAACAAACATGTTTTTTTTTCTGACACCAATTTTCACCTTAAGTGAAGCTACTTTCACTCATACTTTGGAACCACCATCTCAAAAGCAGTGTTAATTGCAAAATGCAGCAATAACATGCTAAAAATGTATGCAATTACAGCTTGTGTGTGTTATCCCACAGATTTTCACTAATGTATAATTAGATGTTAGACTAATGTAGCGCTCTAGTGCTCCGAGGGTCTCCACGGAGCCCCGGAAGCACTATCACACATTGTAGCACCTTCTGGCCAGGCGTGGCCAGAAGGCTATAAATAAACGGACGGGAGTAGCACGGTACTTCCGGTCCACTCCAGCAGAGTGCGAGTCTGTGTCTCTTTGTATCGTAATCCTGAGCATGCTACGAATATGTGCTTTTATACTTATTAAGCCCTTACTGCTACTAGGTATCACCTTCACCAACGCACCTACACTGGCGATGAGGGTGGGATCATCGTCAACCACCTTGATCGCGAAACGCCGTGTGCACCAGAGTGAAGCGAGCCAAACCGCGGAGGAAGAAACAATCACCGGTAAGCAGCGTATGCCAGAAGCTGCGTGGGGGCACCGGCAGGAGAAAGCGCCGCCCGACCGTGAGGACAACAACGCCGCCGAAGAGCCGGGTAGGAACAGGCCGACCGGCAAAGTCGGTAGCGCGCGCATGCGTAGAAACAGCCGAGCCCAGCCCAAAGCGAGAGGAAACTCGAGCGAAGCACGCTCCACCGATGAAGGCCCTGAAACAGAGCACCAAAGCACGCGGAAGCCCCGTGAACAAAGCGGAGGCAGTTTAACCAGAGAGCAGAGAAGAGGAAAAAAAAATCCACACGCTGCACCCTAGCCAGAGCACACAGAGAAAAAAAAACAAGCAGTGGCAAAGGCAACAAGGCACAGCAAGAGAGAGAGCAACCAACAGACCGCTCTGCCATCAAACTAGCAAGAATCAACAAGCAAGAACCTAAATGTGGCAGAGAGAGTAAAAGCAACTCATACGCAAACAAGCACCGGCAAAGGCAAAGAAAAAAAAGAGAACAAAGGAGATTAAGTGCGCAACAATGTCCGTCCAGCCAAATACTAACCCCGGAGGGGCACAACAACAAGCAGCACCCCCAGCACAGCAAGCAGCACCCCCAGCGCAGGTGGAAATACCTCCAGCACAACTCCCAACTGTCTCAGCTCACTCCCAAATTCAATCCCTGCCACAGTTTAACGAACTTATTGTTCTGGGCACAGCAGCGACTCGATAGGCAATCTGGCAAGGACAACTAAACAACTACTTTACCACCACCGGAGAGAAAGACAACGAGGTAAAAAAGTCACTACTCCTGCACTTTGGAGGAACAGAAGTATACAAACTATTCAAACACCTGCCAAACACAGGAGCAGATACAGACTATTACGCCACCGTTCAAGCATTAAACACACACTTTGACCCTCAATTAAACCCACACTATGAACGCTTTAAGTTCAGACAGTCGAGGCAAAGGGATGGAGAAACAATGGATGCATTCCATGCATGGCTAAGAGACCTTATAAGCTCCTTTGCAGACGATGACCAAACAAAAGAGGTAACTGCGCAACTAATTCAAGGGTGCCGTAACAAACATCTGAGAACCCTGATACTACGCCAGCCCTGAATCACACTCGAAGAAATACTAATCCTTGCCCGGTCACATGAGCTATCAAAAGCCCGGGCCACGGCAATGGAAGCCGCCCTCAATCAACAGACAGAAACTGGAGCCGTAGTAAAGACTGAGAGAGTAGATGCAGCTCGGAATATAAGGAGGAGGACAAGGAAGATGGCCAACCAGAACACAACGCCGGACGCCATGCACTTACTGCGGACGTGATGAGCACAATCAAGATGGCTGCCCAGCACGAGGCAAGACCTGCTCAAATGAGGGGTACAGAACCACTTTGCGAGCGTCTGTAGAGGCGGTTTTCGCGGACGAGGTTTCTCCGGAAGGAGAACCATAGCTGAAGCTGTCAGGCAACTGTCCCTAGATGACACCCCGAAGCCACGGGGTCTCAAAACACGACAGCATCACCAAACACAGTTCGATGAGTCATCAACCGAAGAAGATGACGAGTGCTACTACGTGTCATTCATCAGTGAGTTGAAAAGAAGGCGAAGACCACAACCCAAGTGTCAGATACAGATTGATGGCTCACCGGTGACCGGAGTTATTGACCCTGGAGCCACGGTAAATGTGATGGGCATACAGCACTACAAGTCTCTGAAACCCAGACCACGACTGGTACCCTCCAAGGCACGAATCCTGACGTATGGCAGTCAAGCGCCACTCCCGTTACGTGGGAAAATGGTAGTACAAGTTAAAGCAGAAGAACACGAAGTGACAACAACATTTCATGTAATCGACAAAGAAGCTGACCTACTTGTTGGGAGCAACACCGCAGAAGATCTCTGACTCATTGCGTTTGCCAACGCCGTGAAAGCTCTACAAACAGAGGACATCCTGCAAATGTTCCCCTCACTATTCAAAGGTCTTGGGACAATCAAAAGACCGCCAGTAAAGCTCCACATCGACAACGCTATACAGCCTGTTACATTAAGATATCAAAGGGTTCCGTTCCACCTCCGAGCAGCAGTGGAACAAGAGCTAATACAACTAGAAAACCAAGGAGTCATAGAGAGAGTGACGGGCCCGACCCCGTGGGTATCTCCCATGGTAATAGCAGAAAAACCCTGACAGCCAGGCAAGATAAGAATATGCATAGACACGAGGATGCCAAATAAGGTCATAAAGAGAGAAAGACATCTCACACCCACGGTCGATGATATCCTGACAGACCTCAATGGAGCCCAGTGGTTCTCCAAGTTGGACCTCAATGCGGGATATCACCAACTAAGGCTGGCAGAAGAGAGCCGGTACATAACAACATTTTCGACACATCTGGGCCTGAGAAGATATAAGAGGCTAAACTTTGGCATATCATCCGCTGCCGAAATATTTCAAAATACCATCAAAGAGATTCTATCAGGGCTACAAGGGGTACTCAATGTCAGTAATGACATTTTGATACATGCCAAAACGAGTGAAGAACATCATCACAGATTGAAAGCTACACTCCAGAGGCTGGCCGAGCATGGAGTAACACTACACAGAGAGAAGTGCCAATTCTTCAAGAAATCCATAGAGTTCTTCGGATACGTATTTGATTCCCTAGGGGTAAAGGTAGACCCCCGAAAATGCCAAGCAATCAAACATGCTCTAGCGCCCACGACAGCGTTGGAGGTAAGGAGTTTCTTTGGAATGGCGCAATACTGTACCAGATTCATCCCGACTTTATCCACAATCGCCGAACCTCTGAGAAACTTGACAAAAAAAGAGAACCCGTGGAAGTGGACACATATTTGAAGAAGAAGCATTCAACCAAGTCAAGACAGCACTACGAGACGGAACCACCATGGCATACTTCGATACAACTAAAACTACGGAAATATTGGTGGATGCAAGCCCAGTCGGCCTCGGAGCTTTGCTCACACAAGAAACAGTACCCGGAGTATGGACTCCCCTGTCGTTTGCGAGCAAGGCATTGACTGCAACGGAGTCGTGCTACTCCCAAATAGAAAGAGAGGCCTTGGCAGTAAAGTGGGCGTGTAACCACTTCCACCTATACATCTCCGGACAGTCGTTTAGGATGGTAACTGGCCACCAGCCGTTAATACCACTATTCAGAGGCACTGCCCCTCACCCTCCACCTCGAATCGAACGATGGGCCATCCAAGTATAACAGTATCAAATGGACCTTGTGTACAGGCCCGGAGCGAAAAACCCTGCGGATTTCCTGTCACGACATCCCTCAACTGACGAAAATGCTGAGGCAAAACAAGAAGGGTGGACAGAAGAATTTGTAAACATGATAACCAGAGAGGCTTGCCCCCAAGCGCTAACAGCCGACGCCATCACAGCACAATACGAAAAGGACGCAGGTATCCTGCGAGTTAAGAAAGCAATACAGACAGGACCCTGGGAAAACTTCCTGCGAAATGTCAATGGGTGGAATGAGACATATCCCCTACGGCTAACCCAATTCTGGAGGATTCACAACAAGCTCAGCAGCGCAGACAATGGCCTTATACTGAGAGGGTCCCGAGTGGTAATCCCCATCACCCTGCAGAAGCACGCGACAACGCTGGCACATGAAGGCCACCAAGGAACTCGATGGATGAAGGCCCAAATGCGGGAAAAGGTGTGGTTCCCCAACCTCAAAACATGTGTGGATGACCTGGTACGAAACTGCCGAGCATGTCAGATAACCAGCACATCCGTCTCCCCAGCTCCTGTAATAACAGAAGACCCTGCACCATCTCCCTGGCCATGGGTCAGTTTGGACTTTGGCAGTTTCCCGGATGGAAGAGTCACAGTGGTGCTAATTGACAGCTACACTAAGTACCCAATTGTAGACGTAGTGCCGTCAACCAGTTTCACACATGTCCAGCCAGTTCTCAACAAATCGTTTGCCATGTTCAGCATTCCCCTAGTGATCAAGACGGACAACGGCCCTCTGTTCCAAGGGAGTGAGTTCAGAGACTTCCTACGCAACATAGGCGTGAAACACCACCGGATCACCCCACAGTGGCCCCAGGCAAACGGAGAGGTGGAGAGATTTATGAGGACGATTAACAAGACTTTACGGATAGCTACAGTAGATAGAAGAGATCCAGAAGACGCACTCCAACACTTCCTCAGAGAGTATAGGAGCACCCCACATAGCACCACACAAAGATCCCCCTGGTCTCTAAGGCTAGCTGGACCCCGAAACGACCTACTACCCATGGCAGAGAACTGGGCTCCTGCTCCATACGTGCCCGCAGCCACTCAAGAAAGAAGAAAGAAAACCAACGACAGACCAAGCCAACACAGGCGAGCTTGTGTGGGAGATCTAAATCCCGGAGACTCTGCGCTCATCCGGACCAGGAGGCCAGGAGGAAAATTCGGCACGCCATATGAACCCGAGCCCTGGGTGATCAAGGAAATCAAAGGCACTGCGATAACAGTGCACAAGAATGGAGAAGAGGTGACCAGAAATGTGTCATGGTTCAAGCGCATACCATCTACCCAAGGGCACACCGAACCCCCTGTTGAGACTACCGTCGAGGCAGAAATCGATAACGGACCTGAAGACACTACCCCTTCTTCGTCTGTGAGCACACCAGTGGCAATCCAGTAAGGGGGAAGTGGCGTTACAATATCCGGCCCAATCCAAAGCCAAACCAAAGACTGGCTGATTTTGCATGTTAACTGTTTGAACTGTCTTTCAAAAGACCAAGTTGGGAAGGGATGTAGCGCTCTAGTGCTCCGAGGGTCTCCATGGAGCCGTGGAAGCACTATCACACATTGTAGCACCTTCTGGCCAGGCGTAGCCAGAAGGCTATAAATAAACGGATGGGAGTAGCACTGTACTTCCGGTCCACTCCAGCAGAGTGCGAGTCTGTGTCTCTTAGTATCGTAATCCTGCGCATGCTACGAATATGTGCTTTCATATTTATTAAGCCCTTACTGCTACTAGGTATCACCTTCACCAAGGAACCTAAATGTATTTATATAGCGCAAATCACCAACCCGGCGCTTGCTTAGGGATCCCGTCCTGAACGGAGTAGGCACCAGAGCGAGAATTGTCGAGTCCGTGGACATTTAGGACTCAAGACCCCGCTGAGCCGGGAATTGAACCCTGGTCCCGGGCTGACCTCTGCTTTCAGGTCTGCCTCCTTTAACCAGTGAGCCACACTTCTCCACGCCTACCTACAACTAACAAATTACGTTACACAAATGGTATTTCCAGTAAGGTGTTTCTGAGTCAAGTGTGCGCATAAAATTCTGAATCACCGCCGTGATGTCATTTCACACGCTTCTGCCCCCCTGGAAAACTGATTGATCCTAAAACGAAATGTTTATTATTGTAATACGTTCGTAGGTCAGCACACTTGGATCAGAGCGCTAGATTCATATGCTCTAACTGGACTCTGTGCTACTGCCCTGCTTGACGTTTGCTTGCTATAATAATGGTGTTTGTGAGTGGGTGTATCTCTGTGTGCTTCCTTTTAACACGTGTGTTAAACTGCAGTACTTAGCGAGATCACGGTGCCATGACTTCACTGTTTGGATCAAGAATTTGGCATTCTGGTGCAGGAGGGATTTTAAGTGGCATTCGTCTTGTAAAATTAGGGTACGTACTTCTGTTTATTTTACTGAACGTCGATAACAAAGAGGAAACGGTCACTGTGACCTGCATATTCTCCTTACTCTGCTAAAATGATTGAAAAAGGCATGTTTGTTACAGTTTAGAAAACATTTTCAATGTTGAGTTAAGGATTTATCGACACACCTGCTCTGTGCTATAATTGAGCCAATTAAGAAAAGTCAAGGAAAATCGTTTAGTTCAGTTGTGTACAAGAACAACAAGAGCCGTGTTGCATTTTCTCCAGCAGACTTTGTCCTTCTGATTCCTTCACCTTTTATTCTAGTACTTTAGGTAACATTGAAAATGAGTTTCTCGATATGTCACAAAAAGGCATCCAAAACAAGCACTGGCAAAGACTATGGTTAACAGCCTTTTGACTTTTCTCAATGGTTGTTTTATTTAGTGATTGATATTTATTTTTAGAAGAGGTGCCACAGGCCGGCATCAATATAAAAGACGCTGACTAAAAACAAAAAAATATTTTTGACCTAAAAAAAAACCCAACACATTACTATAGTGGTCCATGGCGCCAAAAGGAGCTAATTTGTGTGCGCATATGCACCACTTGAAAGAACAGACAGTGTGAAGTTAGCCAGGGGCTAAAGAGGGCTGACTCTTCTCCTCTTGCTGTATATTTTAATGTGTGGAAGAAAATGTAAAACAAACCAGTTTGTGAAAAGGAGTGGATGACTGCACCCATAGGTTATGGATTACATATACAACTTCAATAAAAAGCCAAAGAGCTCGGCTAACGCCATATCTAGTTAAGGTGTATTGCCCTACCATTGACGTGCTCCATAGTGACAAGAAACCTAGTAGTTTAATTTTTGAGGATTCATTTTCTTTAAATCATTTTAATAGACTACTGTGATATTTATTGTTTGTTAACTTTCCAGTAATTGCATCTACTCAGTGCTAATGGTGGCTGGATAGCCTTTAATGAGAATAAATTACTTTTCAAAGATTGCCCTCATCAAGAGCAAACAAAATCGCCATTTTCATGGTTAGAAATCATTCTCAAGCACAGTGTGATTGTTCTCTAGCGGCCAGCCTCAGTAGTACACTTATTTTTCCTTCTTATATATTTTTTTGTATCTAGTTAACAATCTAAATGATTAGATTCAAGCACAATTAAAAGTCCAGGTGACAAAGAAAATACTTTATTAACTGATTTTCTGGACCACAGAGGCAGGCCGTTTCTCACATAGGGACTGGCGGAGAGTTCCAAACCCTGGTTAGGGTATACAGATTTCTCCTTGCATGGATCCTCCATATATATTTCAGTAATATCCAATAGAATATTGCCACTTCAGCGTTGGTCTTGTAATAAAGAGTGTGATTTTATCCCAACTTCTAGGAGAATTCAAATACTTGGCTGTGTAACATTGTGTATGTAAGTTCAAGTACTCTAAGAGCCATATTTATGGCCAAGTCATGAAGTGCAGCAAGTCACCCTGCTGCACTTCAGTGTCTGACACGGAAATGGCAGGAACGCACCATATTTAAGTCAATAAGGCGTATTCCTTAATTTTCCCGAGCACTGGCATCCTTTTGGCTGCCTGGAGCCTCTGCAGGCACCCTTGCACCTTAGGGTATTGTTTTTGTGCAGGAAGGTGTGCTTTACTGATCATAAACAATCCATCTTTCTGTGTCTTTTGCAGAGTGCAACACACATAGAGGAAACCATTTGTAGAAATGTTTCTCCTAGTTAAACCTCACCTGGGAGGCATAGGTATTTGGCACATTCCCAGGTCTACCACTTGTGGTAAATCTGGGAATGCCTTAAAATCCATGGATTTTGCACTTTCCCAAGCAATACCAATAGAAATGCCACCCTGGCACAGAGTAATGCAACACAGCGATTTGTGCTGCGATGCATTACTCAACATTTATGAAGCCACTCCGGGCCACGCAAGGTGGCCTTTTCTGGCATCATAAATTTCATTTTTAATTTGCTTTAATCTGGTGATATGTTGCGTGGTACAAGAGCGATGCAAAGGGGCTCCTCAACATTCCCCTAAATGTTAATGATGCATGAACAAATAACTTTTTGAGTCTTCTTGATACAAGAGTATATAATATAATCTTACTTGGAGAATCTTTAACTGCTGTCCAAGAGAGAAACAGCAGAAATAAATTGCTAATCACTTCAGTACTTCTTCAGAAAAAATTACTTTAACTGGCAGGTTGCAGAAAAGTGGCAAATATGATTTTGTAACGATTGTCACCCGAGCTGTGAATACAATGTATATGCACGTCATTGAGGAATGGCGTGACCATTTGGAAGCTGAAGTCTATGGGTAAACAAATTTAGAAGGGGTGTGACACTTGTGGTCTTCAACGTAAATGGAAGACCCTAACTTATTGTATATTCAAAGGAGGTCCACGCTGAGAGGAACATCACGAAAGAGTATGAGCATGGCAACAGTTTTTATACAAAAAGGTCCCAGGCTAAGTGGAAAGTACCTCTGCTCAACACCACAAAATCCATAAATCCATGGAAGGTGGGCAATAGGTGAAAGAATTCCTTTAGGAGAAGATCAGAAGAAGAACCACGGAAGAATACCTTTTCAGCCATCATGATCAATAAGGTATTTAAAATTTAGCAGTGGGCGTAATTATTTGTAGCTGCATCCAATAAAGACATTTTGGTCGGAAAGCAAGCACAAATTATCAGCATAGTATTAATGACAAAATTATAGAATGCTAAAATGTTAAACTCATTTCAAAGGGCCTTCAATTTATGAGCAGAGTGTTTCGTAGCTTAACAGTGCACAGGATTGCAGTGCATGAAGCCAAACATTTATTTAGCACACCTAACATAAAAATAAGACAGCTTAAAATCATTAAGACCCTGTGACCCAACCTGGTCTCTCTCATGTTTTATAAAGAGCCGACTAACTGTGAATATCATTTCTGAAGGCTGCCTTCAACTCATTTGTTAAATACCAGAAATACCAGGAATTCTGGTAGAAAAACATGATCATACTAAATTATAAAAAAAAAGGATGGAAAATGTGACCAGCCCTTCACCAACAAATTATAAATAGATAATATTTATTTATTTATTTATTTTTAGAGTTTTCTATAGCGCGAACTTGAACCGATTAGGTTATCAGAGCGCTTTACATAGCACCAGTTCCGTTACATGTTATCACAGCAGTTTACATAAAAGAGGTGCAGAAGGACAGAGCAAATTGAGCGAGGGCTAGTACATTTCAAGATAGGACTCGTGAACACTAGCTGCAGGGGGGCGTGGTGGGGGGTAGTAAACACCAGAATACAGATGAATGCAGGTAAGTAGACATTTAAATCAATAAAACGAATTTCATTGCGCGTGCTGCATCGCATTTGGCGATGCAGGGCGCAACTTTCTAAAAGTGGCATTTTCAAACACACAATTTAAAAACTACCTTCACTAAAAGGTATGATATTAAAATGTGAGTTCAGAGACCCTAAGCTCTATTTCTCCATCGTGTCCCAATTGAAAGTTAAACTTGTAAAATGTTGCAAGGCAGCCTTTTGGTGAAAAACGAAATGCACAATATTTCACTATCAGGCCATGCAAAACACATAAATGCATGTCCTACCTTTCACGTACACTGCACCCTGCCCATGGTGGTACCTTGGGCCTACCTTAGAGGTACCTTACATGTTAGAATGGGGAAGGTTAATTCCTGGTAAGTGTGAGTACTTACCAGGTCTACGAGGCAGTTAAAAACTTTGCATGCCGGTGCTGCAAGGAATGTTGAACTTTTTATCTTCTTAAGGTGGCCCAGCTAACTCTCTCATCAGGTTGCAGGGGTTACACATGCATTACTTTGCATGTTAAATTATTTTCATTCAGGCGGCAAAGGCCTCATCATAAGGTGAAACACTGAATTTAGAATTCAATGCCAATTAACCATCTAAACAGTCAGTTTCCTATAAACAGTTTACAAGTAGCTCAAATACTTTTTTATTTGCTTTTCTTATATAGAGCTCAAGCATCCGACTGGTATTAAGACACTTTATAAAGAGACAAATAATTGGCATACAAATAACAGAGGAAGCAGCTAATAGAAACAAGGGTACTGCATAATGCAGGAAATAAACGTTAAATACAGCTAGGAAGACGTTTGTTATAAAACCAAGATGAAATGAAAAAGCAAGTATTCTAAATATTTTCTGAAGGAAAGGAGCGTGGCTCGGGTTCTCAGTTCTATGAATATGGCGTTCCAATAGGTATTTGCTGCATCTGTGAACGGTTGTTTTTTTTTGCCCTAGAAGGTTGTAAATTGGTTCTATCTGGTATCTGGTGCTTGTGCTTCTAGTGTGTCATAGACGCTCCAAGATGGTAGGTTGGTTAGCCCAATAAAGTTGTTTATTTTGATTGATAGTTTTGTGCACTAGAGAACAGACTTTGAATGTGATTATGGAATTCTTGAAAGCCAGCGTAGATTACTCAGAATTTATTTATTGAGATATGATCACATTTTCTTGTGGGTGGCCTTGTTGAGGCAACCCATCTCGAGAGTGGCACGTGTGGATTGTGGGACTCTTACTATCAAGGAACTGTGCAAGTTCTGCTGAGCGGGAACTTAAAATGTAACCAGGTGCGCTGCTGAGAGGATGTACTTTTGCTTCTTGTGTGATTGCAAGGCAAAATTAATGGGTTTTGCCTTTAGTTAAAAGTGAGAGGTGAATAAAAGACAGTAAACTTGGATGAGGTTCAGAAATTTCACCAAGGTCTGGGGAACTAATTGTTTTACACTTCATGATTACCAATGTGTTCAATGTGTTTTTATATGGTGTGTTATGAAGGAGCTAGTTTTTTTGCGGGTAAGCAGCCAAAAAATGTATCAGAGACCAAGAGTGAAATTTTTCTGAGGCAAATTAGATGGGTGACCGTGTCATGGAGAGATGACATGACCTCTAGCTTTATGATTCTTTTCGTCATCATTGCTCCAACATAACTATCAAAGGCAATTTTAATTTAATGACTGTTTTGAAAACATCATTTCACACTAGAGTTTTCTTATGAATCTTTTCTGAAAAAATTCTATATATGTTGCCATGTTTTCCTGTCCCACTCAAAAGCCTGCCCCGATCATTTTCAGAATAATACCATTACCTCTAGTTCTATGTGACTTTAACCACTCAAAATTATCCGTTTGTTAAACTGAGCAACTTCCCATTAGGAATTAAAATGCCTGTATCCTGTAGTGTTAGATTGTACCCTATTCTTTCGCAAAACACTTGATTACAACTTCGTAGAGCCATGCCCTAGAAAATTGACAAATAAAGAAATTAATACCTAATTCCAAATTGATTCCAGCAAGTTAACGTTTATATAAGGTGCCGTTTTAGACGCCCTTTACTTGTCTGCATTGGCACTTTTGGATAGTTGACCTTTATATTTGGACGTGTTACTTCGAATGAATCAGATTCTGTTAATATGGCATAATAGTGACTTCTTCTTATACTTTTCTCTTCTGCCTCAAAAGGACAATTCCCTAGCTTTTGCTCCTTAACCTTTTGACGGTAAGGGCTACCTAAATATGATCTGATTTCAATAATGTTGTAAGACACATTGTGTCCCTATGGGCACAGTACCAAACTCAAATAAGAAGATACATCTCTTTATCAAGCTGAACCTCTTAGGCAGAGTTTTCAAAGACAAATCCATGAGAAGCAAATCCTTGCAAAATGTTATGCCTTGATTATGTGATTTATTTTAATGTACGGTTAATGTACGTTAATGCATGTTAGGTGAAACTCTTGACAATTTGGCATGCATTTGACACCCTTAACCTACTTTAGACTTCCACCTTTGCTGATGCCCCGGCCGCAATCCATGTCTTTTAAAGAATTAATAGGTGGGCGTAGTAGAGTACTGCCCATATTAAGATGGACCCTCAAGTCTTGTTTTGGTTGCAGACAAGAGCTTGTGCACAAAACGAGATTCCAAGGGGCATATCATCAAGAAACGGCGTGAAAATTATCGCCGCTTTAACAGCGGGAAATTGCTGCTAAAGCGGCGATGATGAGCTTGATAATATGCCCTTGTGAATTCCCATAGAAGCCCATGTTCTGGTGTGAACATGGGCTTCTATTGGAATTCTCAAGGGCATATTATCAAGCATATTATCAAGCCCATGATCGCCGCTTTAGCAGCAGTTTCCTGTCGCTAAAGCGGAGATAATTTTAATGCCGTTCTTGATAATATGCCCCCTAGTTGGGTGCCAAATGCCAGTGTTTTTATACGCAATTTTCCCAAAGTAAACTATTGTCCATGCCAACTGCACAGATTTTGATATGGTGCACCCCGGAAGGAGGAAATGATGTGTAATTATAGTGTGGTCACCCATTACATGACCAAGTCAGTAGTGCCACAATTTGTACCTACCACAATTGCTGCCACGTGTTTTGAGTAGCCTCATAAAAACACCACAATTCGATCACCAGCATCTCCACACATCAGGACAAGTTCCTAACTATGACTTCAAAAATTTCCTCTGAAAACTTTTCACTCATTAGCAGTTCTTCCCAGTCCTCTTGCTTCATAGCTGCTCCTTACATATTAGCATGACAAGAAGTTCGAAGTAAGATAAAAGGTCTGTGTTTGATTGGGCTCTGATTGGTGCCAGGGACTCCCGTTACATTTGGCATTTCACTTTGCATTCTTTGATTAAAGCCTTTTCCCTTACTTACATCCTCCATTAAGATGTCTCAGTGTCATTTAGGGTGTTAATTGAGAGGAGGTTTACGCTCATCAAGGCGATTATAAGTGATAGTTAAAAATTTCTATATATGGCCTATGCTGGAATCAGCACAGTGGGATGCCATATTTCTTTTCTCTAACTGACATTGGTAATAATAGATGGAATTATTACTAAATTGCAGCTGCAGAGATGATATCATGATTTTTTTGTGTCTAGTGTTTAATGAAAAATTAATTTTTCAGAGGGGTCGTTTAAAATGATTTAACTAGTGTTAAAGCCGAAGCCTCTGCGAGTAATTAAGAGCAGATCTGTAGAAGATAATGCTTTTTTGCAGCTGTTTCCAAGCATACCTACTTGTAAGTTTCTTAAGAGCAAAATTACAGTGTTTTGGGTTTTATTTTTACCAAGCAAGTGCCACCAACCAAAGGAGACAATAAAACATTTCATTGTGTCTTTGTATTCAAATACGTAAGCCGACCCACTCAAATGAGACAGGGAGTTGGAAGATATGTACCCAATATTTCCATATATCAGTCACCCTAAATGCAGCTTTCCGCTATTTGCTATATATATATATAAAAAACAAAGAGGAAGTTGCCGTCCAAGTGCCACAACAGAACACAAATAAATGCATGAACACCATGATTTATTATATACAAGTGATGTGCCAAAGTGCCCTCTTTGCTCAGTTTCTTTAAAGGGTTGGTTTCAGGCGTTATAATTTGAGGCTGCTAACAAGACAAAACAACCATTGAAAATGCAACAGGTCTCCTTTTAGCTTGAGTTAGAGCTATTGGCATTGTAAACGACAATGTTTTTTGCCTATATGTTTTGCAGTGTATGTATGTGGTGTGTAGTGGAATTATGTGGTTTAGATTGTAATTGTTTGTTGTGGAATTGTATGGTGTGGAGTGGATTTATGTTGTGGAATTATATGCCATGATCTGTAGAGGAATTGTGTATATAGTGATGATGTGGTATTGAGTGTGCTGAAATGATGCGGAGTGGGAAAGTGTATTTTGGAGTGTAATTATGTGGAATGGCATTTGTGTTGTGAAGTGTATTTAGTAGAGTTTCATTATGTTTTATGCTATTGAAGTTTGTGGCATGATGTGGAATTCTGTCCTGTAAATTGAATGTATGTGGTGTGCTGTTTAATTCTGTTGTTGCGTTGAATTATGTAGTTGGGTGTAGACTTATGTGGTGTGGATTGGAAATGTGTGGAGATAAATTGTTTGGCATAGAACTGTGTGGATAGCTTTACATTTTTTGTGACAAAGTAACAAATAGATAGGAGCTAAGCTCCAGATCTGTGTCTTTGGGTGTTAAAAAAAACAAACTGATGACAGGAGACATAACTGGAGTCTTTATGGGACTCCTTGTCGTCATGTTTATGGGCAGGATGGAGTAAAGGCAGAAGGTACAACCTACCAGAGGAGAAAAGATATTGCAAGAGTTATCACAGAAAGAAAAAGGTAGATGTTCTCCTATACCAGAGGAGGGAAGTTATTGCAAGAAGGCTGCCACAGAAAGGCTGGTGCCTGTGGAGATTCACAAGCAAAATAACCAACAGCCAGAATATTAGAATGCAGCAAAATGATATTGCGGTGTGACTGCCATTTATAATACTTTCTCAGGACTGCCTGCACACTGCGCCTAGAGGACTATCTTTTAAGGCATTTATTTAAGGAGGTGCCATATGCCTACCATTGTGGTGAACTCCAATAATCCAAGGATTGCAGAATAATCACTCTGGGTTCACTTTGTCGGCCATATGCTATGATAGCATGTCAATAATTGCTAAAACTGCAACATCATTTTGCTCTTGGATGGTGAAAGAGACACCTCCATTTGGAGGAACGCTTTCCCTCATGCTGTACATGATTAAACTCTTTTTACTTCTGGGAATCATTGATTCTGCAGCTCCAGAGATAGGAATGGTTATAACTAAAGATCTCTCCATATGAGTTTGTGACTCAGCTGTGGGTGCTAATACCAGATCAAAGCAAAAATATCTTATTTCAAAATTGAAACCCAATCCATATACAGAACCAGCCTCAAAGCCAAAGCTGTTGGCTCTTCGATCCCACCATGCTCCAGAGATTGTCTGGACATCAGCTTCTTGAGCAGAATCATGCGAAGTTGGGAGCTTGGCTCACCAACGTGTTGAACAATGAGGGCAAGGAATGTTTTGTTGAGTGTTTTGACACAAATGCTGATTAAGGGAAAGATTTCCAAAGAATGTGGTCAGCCCCAAGGGAGAAGCTGTGGTTAGGGTGGGCATATGAGGCAGCCATGGCAGTTCATTGGCAATCTATGCACTTACCCTGCAAAAATGTAAACATTCACAAATAGAAAGCAGAACATCAAGAGAAAATGATAGATTATGAGAGGAAAAGCATGGATCATTCAACTTTGAAAAACAGAAGTACATCAAATTGCACACCCTAATTCGTAAGTCCAACTGAGTGCCTGGCTTTATTGATATATTAATCAAGTGCCCACACTGACGTGGATCTAGGCTGCCAGTTCAAACCAGAGACACCACAGAGACGTAGATAGACATGTACACAAGTAAACATGTAAACATACTATTGTGCACACACGCATTTATACAAGTGCAACTGTAGAGTTATAAATAAACATTGAAACATATGTACGTAGATATGCATACACTGATGCATACTCGCTAGTAGCATCCCTAGCTAGGATATAGAAAACATCTCCAGCATTAAAAGCATACCTACATGAAATAACAAAGCCCTACCACCGCTTCCTTTTAGCAAGATTTCCATTTAACCGTTTGCACTTTGTTTTGGCAGAACCACAGGGGTGGTGTGAGATGGAAGATTTGGGCCCTTGCGATGATTTCTCCACCCAGGACACTTTGAACTTTATAATGTTTTGGAACTTTTATTATCACATTCGCAAATATTTTTTAATACCAATATTGGAAAATAAAGGCTTTATGTAGGCTAGGCCTGCATTAATATATTTACAGAGGTTAAATAACCCATGGGATATTGCCAGCTTTTTCGTTGCTGTGGCTAGGGAAAGGAAAAAGGGTGTTTCTGAAGTGGTTTCGAATCGGTTCTTATACAGTACTGATGGCTAATGGTTTTATTTTGAGGTTTTTGGGATATAGGATCATGTTTTAAAAGAAATATCTAGACACACGGCCCTTTGTAATGACGGCAAAGGATTTGATGTTTTTGGTGCTTACGATTATGTTCGTGATGAAATATGTGTATGCTTTTGGTTCTCCTACGTTTTTATGTAGCATACTTGTATAATTTTAAAATTAACCTAATAAGGTGATTTTGACTGACTGACTGGCATATTTGCAAACGTAAAGGCGTGCACACATCACATGTACTCAAAGGATCACACAAACATAGAAGGAAACAAGCGTAGACATATATACACAAAAAGAAACAAATTCAAATGACGTGCAACTGTGAACATCTCATTTCTTAACATTCGCCTAAATTAGGATAAAGTGGGAGTAACCAGGAGGGTGCCCAAGGCACGGCCTAGGGCAGGAAACTGACTAATGGTCTGCCATACATAAGGAACAAATCTAAAATCGGTTTAGGTCATTCACAGAAACAGAAGCATACGTTTGGTCTTCGTGGTATAGAGATGTGTGACTTTTTTTTTTACCTCAACATATATGACGTACAAATATTTTTCATTGTTTTCATGAAAGAGAACTTTGCTTCCTATTGCATATGTCCACCTTTGTACCTAAAGGGTTTTCTTTATCAGACAGGAAGCTAAAAAGGCCAGATGTTCCTTACACTTAATAAAGCAGACTTTTGAAATAGACAATTGTGTATCTTCGAGAAAACGTTGAGGAAATATTATTGATCGCTTACTTGGCCAAGTGCATGAGGCTTTCAGCAGGATCGTGGTTAAAATGCTCATTTTGTGAATTATATACTTTATGCGAGAGCATTTTATGTTAGGTTTCACTAGAGATCTATATAGACATGCCCAGAAGGTGGCAAAAAGACAGTGGGATGAGGATAGGTGGCGGGACTTGAAATATGCTTGTGAAGCTAATGATTCCAAGCAATTTTGGAACATTATAAAATGGGACAGGTGAGGATTAGCAGAACCTCCACAAAACAATGTTGCTCAGTCCCAGTGGGTAGAATTCTTTAAGCCCCAATATGCACGAAGTTTAGTAGAGGAGGAGTGCCCTCTACCTTCTACCATCTTTTACCAAAGCCAGATTTTTACCACTAAAGATGTTAGTACAGCATTAGATTGTGTGTCCGGCGGCAGAGCTCCAGGCATGGATGGTATCCCAGTCGACGTCTTTTTAAGTAACAGATCGTCCTGGTGCCAGTATTTCGCACTTTTAGCGAACTCAGTGGCCAGGGGTGCTCCCATTCGATCTTCGTGGAAGTGAGCCAAAATAATTCCTGTTTTTAAGAAAAGTGATAAATCCCTCCCAAGTAATTACAGGCCCATTAGTCTTATTGACTCAGCACAAAAACTTATTGGGCGACTAGTACAAAACAAAGTCCAGACTTGGATAGAGGAACATAATATTTTATCCCCTTTTCAAGCTGGCTTCCGCCCCTGCACTAGCTCTATAGACCAAGTCTTCTATTTTATTACACTATATTGGAGGAACGTGGTCTTGACTGAAGGGTCACTTTATGCAGTTTTTGTTGACTTGAAATCGGCTTTCGATTTGGTCCCTCGCTGTAAACTTTGGAAAGTTCTTGCTGAGTTGGGAATGGCCCCTGAGCCACTGACCATCCTCGTCTGCTTACATGAGAGCAACTTTGCTAGAATCAGATGGGGGGCACAGGGTAAGGTTACTGACACATTTCCTGTCGAGCGTGGTGTTCGGCAGGGTTGTGTCTTGGCCCCCACCCTGTTTTCGTTATATATTAAAGGAATAGTTGACCATCTTTGTAGTTCCCCCACCGATGCCTCTGTAATAGCTGGGGTTCACGTTCCTGTCCTCATGTTCGCGGACGACACGTTGATAATCTCACGGACTCAGAGCGGGCTACAGAAGGCTGTCAACGCCTTCGGGGACTTTTGCCAACTGCGTGGACTTGAGATTAATACAACAAAAACCAAGTTCATGTCCCTTAATCAGCACAAATATTTTAAAGGTTGAATTTTTGTGAACAACACACCCCTAGAGCAGGTGGAGGCTTTAACCTACCTAGGTATTCTACTCCAGAGTAACATGCAATGGAAACATCACACGGACATTGCCACTTTAAAATTTCACCAGCTTGCAGGTGCTCTATTGTCTAAACACAAATCCTCTCTCACAAAGCCAATCACCCCAGCTTTGGAGATATACAACATGAAAGTGTTAAGTGCTACCCTGTATGGATCAGAGTTATGGGGTTTAGCCAACCTGAGTCAACTAGCAAAAGCAGAGAATAAAACTTTACGTAGTTTAGTCAGTGTTCCCCAAAGCACCCCAACCGTTCCGCTTTTACTTGATTTAGGCAGGAAAAATGTTGTAGATATAGCGAGGTTACGCCCACTTTTGTACTGGAGGCGAATCTGGACCACCCCTGAACTCACACACTATGTCCAGGCCCTGAAGGATGTGATCTCGGCAGATCGTTTTCACAAAATCCACTGTCTCAAAGAGCTTAGGAAGCTTTTGATAAAGCTAGATCTAACCCCTTTATGGGATGAACCGGAAACATCAACTTCTCCTCAAAAGAACAATTGAAAGTCATATACTGGGAAATGACCCTGACTTCATCCCATAGAGCCTGCATGAACACTAACTTAACTGGATATTTTCTGGTAAATTTTTGTCTCTAACCAAGCAATAGCGATAATTATCGCTATTGCTTGGTAATATGCCCCAGAGTTCTTCTAAACACGAGATAAAGGAGGCAAGCGTATGGAAAATATAATTTGCCTGTGCTCCTCAGCCTTGACCTGAAGTGAGATATTGGCAGTATGAACGAGTTAGGAGGCAGCAAAGAAGAGCGACTCTGGAGTGAACCTATGGTAAGCCGCAGGCAGGAATAAAGTCATTATGATGAATACAGCAGGACTTGCATCAATGCACGTACGCTGCCTAGGCTCGACCTAAAAACTGAACATGGAAGATGGGTCTCTTGGGACTGTTCCACATTTTTATTACAAAGAAATTGTGGCAAAAAATGCAAACGAGATCACTTGAAACCAAATTTTTTAGGTCTAGGCATTTGTATATTAGTATTAGTATAGCCAAACTCACCTTTGTATATTAGTATTAGTATAGCCAAACTCACCATTGCACCCCCAGAATTGTGCTTTGGTGTGCTGTGCAAGTAGCCCTGCTGCCCTTGACTGTAGTATTGGGTTATTGTGCGAAGTTCTGAAGTTGAGGTGAATACATAAATAGTTTCAATACAACACAAGGAGAGCCTTTTAGTTCTTTTAGATTGCCATGTAAGAGCAGAGGTTTTTCTAGTAACTTCAATAAAGTACTCATGGTATGACAAAAGTTGTGAAACTTGTGACTTCATGATTGCACCAATGAATTGATGCACCATTTGAAAATCACCAGCACAATGAGACAAGTTAGTAAGGGTGTGTTTGAAGTTGCATGGGTTTTTTCAAGCATTGTTTATTTGGTTGTACCTAAACTGTTGAAAACTTTACATAGTTGCAAAGTTCCGTTTCAGCTGTCTGGGAGAACATTTGTTTCTATTACTTTAAAATATACTTACGGGTTGGTAAAGCTAGCTAGGATCCTCGGTGGGTGGGTCTTTACAGATCTCTAATGCTGCTCCTACTTTGGAGCCATAAGTGTTGGCCTCAGGAGAGAGTAAGGTGGGCCTGAGACCCTCAGCAAGAGCAGTAGGGCAAGTGCCTGGAATGGTCCTAGCCTCAGTCCATTGTTCCAGCTGGTAAAATACCAAGGGGCGATTCTCTCGCCCTTAGGCCACCAAAAGGACTGTTAATGTGGTTCAGAGGCTCTTAGTGCAGAGAGAGAAGATTACCTAATGGGATAGTTAGGCTTTTTAAGAAACCCTGTCTGCGAGAGTGACATGGCAGATGGAAGGTCTCTCTGCCTTCGACATAGCTGAGGGCCCTGGAGGACTAGCACTGGGGACACAGGCATCTGGGGCACCGGCCTAATATTAAACACTTCTCATTGGAAGGAGAGCCAATCAAGGAAGCAATGTGATTTGTAAGGCCTAGACAGTTACCCCTGATGGATGACAGCAACCATCACAGGGGGATATTCCAGAAATACAACTCTGCTGAATAATTGTGACTGCCTTATTCCACCACAAAAGCCTGTCTATGCCAAGCAGCCTAAAGAAATTAAAAAAAAACATCAAGAGATGGAAACATATTTCGGATGGCCAGGTGCCGTCCGAATCCAAACCTTGAAGCCAACTGGAAAGTGAACCCGAAGATCCCCAAGCATCTGGCTTGACCCCCAGTGAGTCATTGAAACTTGACCTGCTAAATGGCTTGAAGGCTACTGTGGAAATCATTGATCATAAGGTCACAGCAATTGACGGTAGAATGGAAGAACTACAGGGAAGAGTCTGCTGACGAAGTGCGACAATGGGGAATGGAGCAGCACATAGTGAAACAGGAGAAAATGGTATCAAGACAGCTGGAGGAGATGGAGAGTCAGAATAACTTTTAGAAATGCTCCATTCCACAATCATCCGGCTGGTAATAGAAATGAAAATGCTGGCCAATACACTACAGGCCTCACACATGAGAATACTGGGATTACCTGAACTGGATGATGGGGAAAATATTAGAGAAATAATCCAGCAAGTTTAGCAAATAGAAATGGGGTAGAAGAGGGCGAAGCACCTGTGGCAGTCCAGAGGGCAATATGTTTCCTAACAAAGGAATATGAGAGGAAACACTTGGGTACTGGGACAGCATTCACTCAACAGCAAACTCCATGACAAAGAATGGAAGTTAGACGTGTGGCCTCCAAACAAAGAGGGCTTCCTACAATGGCAGCAAAGTGCTCATTTTCACAGATTTGAGTAGGACCATAAGAAGTGATAACTACAAACTAATAAAATAGCAATTGACTTTTGGGATGTAGTGCCTCGTTGTGTCACATGGCCAGACTTTGCGTGCAGAGTAATGGGAAAAAGGTTGTATTTATGGACCCGCAGGCAGTTAATATGCTAAATTATACCATCTATTTAATTTTAGGTTGATTGATTGTTCTATTCTTAAAGTGATTACAAAGGTGCCAAGATTTTATAATGCTTATGTGTGACATTTTCCTGTTTTTATTGCTCTTATGTATGACATTTCAATGCCATATGTATGACACTATGAGTGACACTAAATTGCAAGTCTTTGTAATGAAATAAATGACATCATTTTGTGTAATCTAATTGGCTATAAATGGCCTTTAAGCAGCTACAACAACCTGAAGGTTTTACAAATAGCTATTAAACCACTTATTTTTCAATACTGTTGTCCTGGATATTTAAATAGGTGGGGGGTTTGATGTAAAAGGATTGGTGGTGATGAGATACCATACATTAAAAAGACTTGACACAGAATGTGATGATTTTACCCTCACACAGGAGAACTGTTCCACAGGTAACACAAACTCAAATGTTCTGGCTTTTCACACCAAAGCAGACCCAGGAATTATACAGCTGTGATCAGGTCACCAAAAGTTAAAACCACAGACCTCACACAGGCTAGCCATGTTTTAATTTAAAAAAATGTTCTGGTGAATTCCAATTCAAAAGCATTGCCTGCAGCACACAAAGTAGCCTGACAGTAGGATTTCCTCACCTCAGACATTTGGGAGAAAAACTCATACATGGCACAGGCGTGCACCATGTATTGCCCCACACACAGAGGCTGACACTGTGGATAGAAGGTGGCACTCTCAGATCACAAATCATATCACTTCTGGACCTGTGGATGACACAAAAGGAAGACTGTCCTGCTGTCCTGGTACTGGAAGGACTGCTATGCTGCCTGGGGAAGAAATACTGGACCTCTTGCTTGAACAAGAGTGACTCCAAGGGATGGCTGGCTGGCCTCCTGTGTGAGCGACAGGGACACACCGTGCATTATAAACCCACCAACCTATATGACTGCTGCTGCTGGTCCCTGCTGGACTGAGTCCTAGATCCTAAATGGTGCTCCCCAGGTTCTGGACCCTTGCTATGGTGCTAAATCACCTCCTCCTACAAAAAACAAAAACTTGAGACATGGAAAATTGTTCAGCAAAAACAGCTCTGAGAACCAACAGGAGCCCAACACATACATGCAAGTGGACGGGAAGAAGGTGCATCGCAGGTGGGAATTGACTTCACTGCATCTGCCACTATGTTCTTTAACCACAGCTGCAATTCCTCTTCAGCAGGACCTCTCAGCGATGGTATTCAGACTTGTGGAAATCTCTTTGGCTACAGCCTGCGACTCGTCCTACTGGAAGAATCTGAACTCCAGAATAACATCTGAGCCTAAAGGTCGAAATCTAATCTTCACAGGGCTCGACAACGATCAATACCCCATTGATGACAACGACCTCCTCAGCCTGAAATCTAGCTTTGCTCAGCTACCATCAACTTCTTCACCAAGACTTTGTCCAGTCCTTCCCCATCGTTAATAACATCCTCTTGGCTACAGCCTGCAGTCTAGCTCCGCTGAGGACTCTAATTTCACCAGGAAATATTCAGAATGTCATTTAACCTTGAAAGTAACTCTTGACCAGTTGCACCTATTACCTGTATCAGATCCACGCTCCATCAGAGTCCGCCTTAACTTGTAACTTTGACCACGTCTCATGTCTTTATACCCTTGGTTGGCACTTTCTTCTTTTTGCTGCCACTTTTCTCCCCCAAAAAATGTTAAGCATAACTTTGGTTCTACTGATTGGATTTAATTAGTTTTGTTGTCATTTTATTTATTAAACTTGACCCTATGTTGCTAAATTGGTGTGGGATTTCTCTTGTGTTGTGTTTTCAATTAATTTAGCAACCAATCAAAGGGTTAAGCAGAGGTCAATTTAGTGACTTTTTGCACTTCTGATAAAGATTGTGTTTAATATTTAAGTGGGAGCCCCACCCCCCTAAACTAATAACCCAATTTCTTACATTAATATTTAGAGGTGGGATCCAGTACTTGTGTTTGTGCAGTGTCACTCAGTGAATTTTTGAAAAACTAAAATATTTTCCTCAGTTTCTGTTTTGGTAATTTTTTTCCCTTTTTGAAATGTAAGTCTTTTCTCACATTTGTTTTGCTACGATGTAGTTAGAGTTGAGCTACATTGACAACCTCAGGATGAAAAAGCTAAAGAGGCTCTGCAAGGAGACAGGAATGAATGTGGGAAAGAGGGCCAAGGGCCACCAAGGTGGCCCTTCAAATAGCCCCCAGAGCATTTGAGGAAGTCAAGAGGATGTAGGCTACAACAGAGGAGGAGGAGAAGGATGGGCCTAAGGATGAGGAGGTGGACGTGGAGGAAGAGGAGGAGGTAGGAGATGTTCTGGTCAGAGGCCCTGAGCTGCAACCTCTGGGGAGATAGACTTCTAATCCAAAGTGGCAAGGTCTCCTGCCTTGAATATGTGTCTTCCAGAAAGCTGTCCCTGAGGAACTGGAGGATAGGCGGCCCAAGAGGGAGCTCAAGCTGCAGCTGGCCAAATTGAAAAAAGGGACAGCCAAGGAGGAAACAGCTGCTAAGAGGGCCTTGGGAGGGGGCGTGGCCAAGATGGCGGGGTGAGCGGACGCTTCCTCCCGTAGCTCCTCCGGCCCAGCTCAGCCTGAGCCCTGATTTCTGCGCTTCTCTCCCCCCGCGGCTGCACCGCGGGTGAGAGGACTGTGCCGGAGCTCGAGGGGCACATTTTGGTGCCACTTTGACTTCTGTGGCCCCGGGGGAAGTTCCCGAAAAGTTTATTCGGACATCGCTCCGAGGAGTAGAGCCCGGGTCGCCCCGAGGAGAAGAGCCTGGAGGCGGAGCGTAGTGCGGCGCTGTCCGCGCGCCTCGGCTGGCCCGAGTGCTGAAAAGCGGAAAGCCGGAGATCCCGAGGGAGCGGACTAGACGGACTCCGCGGAGTGAGGTGGCTTCCTGGCCGGTGCCCTGGTGGCGGGTACCATTGCTGGGCGACGGACCTTAGCCCTGCACCGGCAGTCTCCCCCCTCCCGGGGTCTCGAAGGGTGACGACTTGCGAACTCCGCGCCTGGAGGCGCTGGATGGCGGAGTTCGAGCAGTGCCCGAGCCGGGCAAATCAACTGGTGGTGGAGGGAGGCATCGGTTTTATACTTTCCGGACTCGTTACCATTTGAGAGTCGCCCACGGACTTGCTGGCCCGGGCTGCCTTCTTGGGTCCCACCCTCCCGCCATCTTGTCTTTGTGTGGCTGAGCCCAGTGACCCCGACCCGCGCCCTTCTCACACGGGAGCCTCGGCTCGTCCTGGCACCAACTCATCTGCTGCCCTCCCTGGGAGCACGAGGCGGGAGGCCTACACTTCGGACGTTGCTGCCTGCCCTACTGGCCCGGGGGCCGTCTTGCCCAGGCTCAGACCGCCATTTTGTCGCCTGTGACGCACTACCCTTGTCCTCGGCGAGGGCCTCACATCTGGTGCCCGCGAGCGGCGGCGCTCGCCTACAGCAACTGACCCTGGGCTTTGCCGGGCCCCAAGATGACTGGAAGACGTGGCGCGGCACGAGGAGATCGCACTTTGCCGGAAATGCTCGGCAGGACCCAGCAACTACGCGACAGGACGCAGCCGTCCCCGGGGGCCTCCCGGGCATCAACGGACGCAACTGTGGGCGAGCCGCCGGTCACGCGGTCCTTCATGGAGGACTTATTTAGCTCCCTCAAGGAGTAATTTCAAACTCTTAAGACCGAAGTGGCTGGAGAGGTCCGGGAGGTGCGCAGGGAGGTCGAGGGCCTGGGCGAGCGGGTCGATGCTGTGGAGACGGCGGCTCAACGTCGCGATGAGGAGATAACCCATCTCCAGCAGGACGTCCTCCGCCTCCGGGAGCAATGTGTCGAGCTCCAGGCCCACTCGGAGGACCTCGAGAACAGGTCCAGGCGGAACAACATCCGGGTGCGGGGTGTTCCATCCGCAGATGAAGGTGCGGACCTAGTGGCTTATCTGCAGGACCTGTTCCGCGACATCTTGGAGGAAGGAGCGGATTTCCCAATCCGCATTGACAGAGCACACAGGGTGGGCCGCCAATGCCAGTCATCGGCACCCCCGCCTGATATCCTGGCATTCTTGACGGATTTCCCCCTAAAGGAGCGCATCATGACGGAGGCCCGCAGGAAGCAACCACTGACCTTCCGAGAAAGACCTGTGGCGCTCTATCAGGACCTGTCCGCCATCACACTGCAGAAGCGCAGGTCTTTCCGCATCGCTACGGACTTTCTGCGAGAGCACGAGACAGCCTATTCCAGGGGTCACCCCTTCCGTCTTATCTTTCGATGGAATGGGGTGCTGCATCAGCTGCTCTCCTTACAAGATGTCTGCGGAGTGCTGGGCCTTACTGCTACGGAGGAGGAAGGGGCTACACCCGCATGGCGGCGTCCCGAGCGGCGGGGCCGACGGAGGTCGAGAAGGCGCCCATCGTCAGCGCCAGCGAGTCGTCCAGACTCGCCCACCATCAGAGCTGAAATGGCGGAGGCCCTGAGGACTGCGGCCAGGAACTTGCCTGAATCTACTGGTGTGGCCTTAACGGCCTAACTTTTCTCCGGGGGGAGAGGCTCTTAGCTTTAACGATGCTGGGCTGGGGGCTGGGGGGGCGAGGGGGGTGGTGTGTGGCTGGACGTCCACTTGACTGTTTTCTGCAGACTCGCCCATTTGGGCTAGACTGAGACTATGGGGTGTTGTTTTCTGCTTTTTGTTTTGGCTGGTTGCCATGAGTGGGTTTTGGGGGGGTTTCACTGTTGGTTTGTTGTGGGGGGGGGTCCCGTCCGAAATTGTCCGAACGTGTACGATGCCGCTTCTGGCCTTCCCTGTGCCCCTGCCCCGCGCGCCCCCTCCGCTGATCCCCCGCCTGCTGCATAGCGCGTTGTTTCCCTGGAGGCGATGCCACCCCTGAAAGTAGTGACCCTTAATGTTAAGGGTCTGAATAACCCCGTGAAGCGTAGGGCGATCCTCTCCCTGTTGGAGGGGTCGCAGGCGGATATCTGCCTCCTGCAGGAGACCCATTTGCTTCCCAGAGATTGCCATAGGTTGCGCTCTGCCAAGTTCCCCACGCAACTCTTTTCCTCTGCTGCGACTAAGACCGCTGGGGTGGCCATTCTTCTAGCCAGCTCCTTTAGGGGGGAGGTGTTGTATAAACATGCTGAGCAGAAGGGGAGGCTTTTGGTGTATCGCATGCGCTTCGGAGGTGTTGCCTTTACGGTTGGTTCGGTTTACAGCCCCAACGACCACCAGGATCGTTTCCTGGAATCAGTGTTGGTGGACGTTACTGCCTCACCCGATCGCCATATTATCTTGGGGGGAGACCTGAATATGGTCTTCGACTCCACTCTAGATAGGTCTGCCAAGCGCTTTCCGCAGACAGGGGAGCTTTCTAAGGCGGTACAGGACCAGATTGCGGAGATGGACCTGCATGACCTCTGGCGCACCATGCATCCCACCGTTAGGGACTACTCATATTTTTCCCACGCACACCGCACTTATTCGCGGTTGGATTATCTTTTGGTGAGCGGCCCGCTTCGCTAGGCCGCCACGGCGGCGGACATCGGGGTCTTGTCCCTGTCCGATCATGCGCCGGTTTCCGGGGTCTTTGCTTGGCCGGCGGCCCCCCCCTCCAGAGGGATGTGGCGGCTTCGGGACACGCTTCTCCATAAGAAATCGGTAGTGAAGCGAGTGGAGGAAGTCATCCAGGACTACCTGACCCACAATAACAACTCTGACACGTCCCTGGCTACGCAGTGGGCGGCTTTGAAAACAGTCGTCAGGGGAGAGTTTATCTCCATTTCCTCGGCGGAAAACAAGGAACGCCAGCGTAAGAGGGAGGAACTGACGGCGCAGGTTAGGGAGCTTGAGCAGGTCCACCGCCGAACGGGGGCTCCTCGTGTTTGGAAGCAACTGAAGGCGGCACGGAAACTCCTCTCTGCGTTGGATCTAGATCGGGCGGAGTACGCAGCGCTGCGCCTGAAACATGCCTTTTACACCGGCGGAGACAGGTGCGGTAAGCTCCTGGCCCATAGGCTCAGGGCTGCGCAGCAACGCAATGTGGTGAAGGAGCTGGTGGGAGTGGATGGGATCCCGGTTTCCGGTGACGCGGAGGTGGCAGATACCTTTCGTTCCTTTTACGAGGCACTGTACGCTTCAGAACCTTCCCCACCGGGAGAGGCTGAGGCCTATTTGGAATCCGTGACCCTCCCGGCCTTGGACCCCTCCCAGGCGGACCACCTTGAGAGGGACATTCACGTGGAGGAGGTCATCTCCGCGATCGCACGGCTGAAGCATGGTAAAGCCCCGGGCCCGGATGGCTACACGGCCTTGTTCTACAAGACCTTCTGTCCCACTGTCGCTCCTCTCCTGGCTCGCTTGTTCAATTCCTTCTCCGAACTGGGTGCCATCCCACCGGACCTCCTCTCGGCGACTGTGTCGGTTATCCCCAAGCCGGGGAAGGACCGGACCTTGTGCGGCTCGTACCGGCCCATTTCGCTCCTAAATGTGGACCTCAAGCTTTACACCGGAATCTTGGCGGCCAGACTGGGTCTACATCTACCAGGTTTGGTGGAGGCGGATCAGGCCGGTTTTGTACCCGGTAGGCAGACGGTCGACAACACGAAGAGGGTGACGCACGTGCTGGAAAAGGCCTCACGCGTCCCGGGGGAGCGGATGCTGCTATCGGTCGACGCGGAGAAGGCCTTTGATAGGGTTCATTGGCCCTACCTCTAGATGGTTCTTGGGAAACTGGGGATCGGCGAGAAGTTCCGCACTATGGTCTTTAACTGCTATAGGAGACCGTCGGCGTCCGTACGTGTCAATGGACACAGCTCCAGCAGCTTCACCATTGAGCGCGGCACGAGACAGGGTTGCCCCCTCTCGCCGCTCCTCTTTGCCCTTTATATGGAGCCGTTTGCGCAGAGGATCCGCGACAACCCGGACGCTATTGGGGTGAAGATGGGGCAATACACACATACTGTCAGCTTATACGCGGACGATGTCTTGCTGACCCTAGATGACCCCAGGCGGTCACTCCCTGCCTGCGTCCAGGAACTGAACGCTTTTGCCCGCGTCGCGGGCTTTAAAATGAACATGGCTAAGTCGGCTGCACTGGATGTGTCGCTCTCTGCCGACGCCAGGCGGGACCTTCAAAGTCTCTTCCCTTTGCAGTGGTCCTCCTCCACGGTGCCTTACCTGGGCATTTTGCTTGCTCCCTCCCTGCCTGCCATGGTCGCAGCTAACTATTCCTCTCTGGGCAAAAAGATCAAAGAGGAACTCGGCCGATGGAACAAGGGCCTACTCTCGTGGCTGGGCCGTATCGCAGCGGTGAAGATGACGATACTGCCCCAGATCCTGTATCTTTTTCGCGCTCTACCTCTTCAGCCCCCCGTGGGTTGGATACGGCAGACGCAGGCAGACATCTCCCGCTTTGTGTGGCAGGGCCGTAAGCCTCGGATGAAGCGGGTCCTCTCCATGCTTGCCCCGGAGGCGGGAGGTCTCGGAGTCCCGGACCTCCGGAAGTACTTTCAGGCGGCGCAGCTCCGGTACCTAGTGGAGTGGAGCCGGTGGGAATCGGACAAACACTGGCTCTTTCAAGACCAGGCAGTTGCAGGCCGTACCCTCCAGGAGGTCCCGTTCCTGCGGCGCATTCATCGCCCGCCTAATCTCTACGCCTCCTTTATCACCCGGGTCCCGCTAAGAGTGTGGGACGCGGTGTGTGAGCTTCGGGAGCTCACCACTTTTCCATCGCCGTTCACTCCCATTGCTGGCAACCCGGACTTCACTCCGGGTCTGGAGCCGGGGGCCTTTTCCCACTGGGTGAGTGCGGGATGCAGAGCGCTTTTCCAGATCTACGGGCCGGAGGGCGTGCTCCCCTTCCAGCAGCTCCGACAGGAGTTTGGCCTGACGGAAGGGGACAGACTGCGTTATATGCAAGTCCGCCACTGGGCTCTTCAACCCCCAGTGCGTGACGTCGCCGCCCGTTCGATTACGCCCTATGCGCGATGGTTGGTAACCCGGGCCTCGGACGCCAAACTCATCGCTGATTTGTATAAGTTTCTCCAACCCCCGCCATTTCATTACCATAACCCAGGGAGGGAGGGCTGGCACAGGGAACTGGGCAGGACCCTGAGCCACAAGGAGTGGGACAAGATTGCATATCGGGCGAGGCACTCTGCGTACCACACTGGGCTGACGGAAACCTTCACTAAAGTATCCACCTATTGGTACTACACCCCGGAGCGGCTCTACGAGATGCGCAAAATAGGCGATAAGGGTTGCTGGCGCGGCTGCGGACAGGAGGGCATCCTCACGCACATTCTCTGGGAGTGCCCGGTGCTGTCGGCCTACTGGAAGGAAGTCTTAGATGAGGTGGATAGGCATTTTGAGATCGAGCTTCCGCGCTTCCCCGCGTATGTCTTGCTTGGCCTCCCCAATGACCTTATGTACCCGTTGAAATCCCGCAGGGGCAGGCAGATTGCGATTGCGCTAGGCTCCGCCGTTCAGAACATACTTGTACTTTGGCGCACCCCCACTGCCCCCTCTATCACTGGTTGGTTGCATAGGCTCTGGCAGGTACTGGGCATGGAGAAGATGTCGCTAACGGTGGCTGGGAATGTTGACCAGTTTGAGGAGCTCTGGCATCCCTTTTTGGCACTGCTGTCCACGGAATTTCGCGAGCTTACGTGTCCACGGTACTTGCGCCTCCTTAGGCTGACGCCGCCGGCGCCAGCGGCGGAGTGAATGTGCGGATTGGGGGCCGAGGGTCGGGGGTGGGAAGTGGAGTTATATGCTTCTAATGCTGACTTTCGGACGGGGATGTTGGGGTGTTGTTTTCTTTCCTCTCCTTCTTTGCTTTTCTTTCTCCTTCTTTTCTGGGGTCAAGGGGCTGGTGGAACGGTATGCTTTTCTTTTACTGTGTCGCGGAGTCCTATTCTGGCTTGGCCTTGCCTAGGGAGTGGGGGCCTACAGGGGGGTCGTTCACAATGCCTTATCGCCTTATGTCTTTGCCTTGTTACCCTCTGGGGCATCCTGCCTCCCTCTTTTTCTTCTGACTCGCTGCAATGTTTTGCTTTTTGTACTGTATGTTTACCTGACTTCCTGATCCCCTCCCCGTGTTTTTTTTATGCCTTAATAAAATACTTTAAACCTAAGAGGGCCTTGGAAGAGAGGAAGTTGGCCCTAGAGGAGAAGTCTGATGCAGCGAGCGCATTAGCCACGTCAAAGGTCAATTCTGAGAGGTCCTTGGAGGAGAGGAAACTTTTGGTGTATCAGGAAGTGAATCTGAAAGACGGGACCTCAAAGCACAACACAGGGTACAGCCACAATGGTTGCAGTGACCTCGCAGTGTCCTACAAAGAAAGAAGAGTCCATATACCTAAACACTTGGTGCAGAGCTTTATAATATGGGATGACATAGATAAGTGGTTTGAGGCCTACGACCTAGCCTTATAATTGCACAGGATTCATGAGGGAAATTGGGAAACCAGTATTTAGACGCACATACTCAAAGAAGGGAGGGTTCCTTTGTTGGCCCTAGGGGAAGGTGACAAAATAAAATACCTGCTGATGAAATCAGGAAATTATCAGAAAATATGGACTCACTCCTGAGAAGTATAGGATGAAAGTCAGCGACTGCCAGATGGTGCCCTACCACTCAGTTCTGGGTGGATTATAGAGGGCTCAAATCAGTCAACAAGACTGATGCACACCACATCCCCATAGCTGATGAATTCATAGACTCATTGGGAGCTGTCAAGTTCCTGAGTACCTTAGATTTGACTTCTGGATGGTGCTATTGGCCCATAGAGGGTGCTATCAGCCCATATCGCTCTTGGATACACTTGGCAAGATAGCAGGGCATATCCTCCTGGAACACCTCCAATGTTGGGCAGAAGAAAACAGCATAGTCTCATACCTGCAATATGGTTTCAGGGAAGGGCTTGGGATCGTCGACCAAGTATTGAACCTTACTTTGTTAATGGAAAAAAATGTGTCAGCAAAAGGTGGGCCACGATACTTGGTCTACGTAGACCTTAGTGCAGCATTTGACTGCGTAAGCCATTCAAAATTTTGGGCAAAACTTATGGACATGGGAGTCGAACCTGCACTGGTTACCTTTTTTAGAGAACTTTACTCCAACGCAATAGCAAGGGTCAGATATGGTATAGAAGGAGCACTCACCAAGTCATTCAAGGTACAAAGGGGGGTCAGGCAAGGGTGCGTCCTGGCCCCCTTCCTATTTACCTTGTATACCAACAGCCTCGAACAAGAAATGGTGAGAGAAAGTAAAGATCTGCCTGCCATTCAACGTCATCCAATACCGGCATTATTGTACGCCGACGACGCTGTTATCTTGGCGAGAACCCCCGTCCAACTTCAGCGATCGGTGGACAGATACTGTGAGTACATGTCCTCTCTGAACTTAAATGTAAATATAAAGAAAACTTTTACTATGACAGTGGGGCAAAGGAAAAAAAGTTTTAAAAAAAGGATATATATAATAATAATTCTGTCCTAGACATGTCGACCTCTTATCCATACTTAGGGATCCTGGTAGACAGTAAATTAACATGGTCAAAAGCCTTTGATGCAAGGAAATTATCTTTTTTAAGGGCCACAGCAGCGTTAACTACCTTTGCCCTAAAACTCAGGAAGAGACCCCTGGAGGAAATGTTAAAAATATTCCAGGTTAATGCATTAGTGTTGCCAGTTATGCCACGAGTGTATGGGGATACTCAAACACAGATGACCTACAGAGAGTCGAGAATTCTTTTCTTCGTTATCTCCTCTCAGTCCCCAGAATTACAACGACATACGGGTGCCACTTAGAACTAGGCATCGACTACATCTCGGACATCCTAAAGATTCAAACTATAATGATGTGGAGGCGTATTTGGACTAACGATCAATGACAATTAACTAGAGCCCTCATTTAGGATTGTATGTCATTAGATAAAGCCCACAAAATAAGATCAGAAGAGGGGATTGACTCATTAATAGTATTTTATTCAAAATATTTGCAATATTTAACTTCACTTTTTTTTGTTTTTGCGAAGGAATATACAAAAGGACATATACAATGACAAAAAGAATTTACTTTACAAGCATTCGCTCAATTATCAGACATATCACATGCAACCACATCAATCATACACCACTTCCTGAAAGGAGGGGAGGGGTTAGGAGTGTTGGTAGGAGACAAGTAGGAGAAGAAACAAGTAAGAGAAAAAACAAATACCAAAATCTACAAATATTTACAACGCCACTTGGATTTGACTGTTTTGTATGTACATTCTTATATTTACAAACACATTCTAGGTTTTCAAAAAGAATGTTTTAAGTAGTAATGTACACTAGTGTACTCAGGGCTCAATCAATCAAAAGCCCAAGAGTTACTGTAGATTGGTAAGGTGAGGCCTACGCGTTTCGAATCCCACTTGGATTGTGGGGGATTCTCTTCAGGGCCGTGAGCGTTCCTAGAGATAGAAAGGAAACAAGAAAGAAAAAGGAGAAAATAATCACAACCTTGCACAGAGTCAGTCACATTTCAAATAGTGGAATTAAAAACAATTGGGGACCTCCATAAGCGTCCCACCAAGCGATACAACAACCAGAGATTTCAAAAGTGTTGGGGCCGTATTTTGAGGTGCTTGAATAGTAAACGTCTGCATCTAGCATTACCTAACTAGGTACTATAATGGCTGGAGAGAAAGGAGCCATTACTAGTATACTTTACCTTTTAATGAAAGTGGTAAAGATGTCCTATTGTGAATGATCCTTGTGTAATGGCACTACAATGTACCTAATCGCCCAAACGCCTGTAAAGCAAGATATAAGCGTATGAGCTTTTGTATAGATCGAATGGCCCTTTGTAGACATAGAGGGTAAAGTTGGAATTGACTTACCCAATAATATCACGTCCTTTTTCTTATTCTTAATGGGTCGGGGGAAGCTAGCGGGAGGGATACTCAAAAAAGTTGGTCAGAACACTGTGGGTAGAAAAAAGGAGCATAGTGTATCAGAGAGGTCTCATCACTGTTTTCAGCACTGGCAGTGGCCAATACAGCGTGTTCAATTAATCTTCTTACCTAAAGAGGTGGATGCCTGGAGTTCTAGCTTTGGAATCTTGACTAAGTAGTAAATGTCCCCAGGTAAGGTAAATGAAGAAGCTACATCTTCATAAAGGATTTCTGAGAAATGAAAATTAGAACATGAAATGGGAGGGGTGAAGACCTATAAATCGGATGGAAGCAGCAAGAGTCATACATATTCACCTGGTTGTTATAGACGGTTCTCCAGTCGACAAACTAGAGAAGTTAGTTGGTTCAAAAGGTTGGTGTATATTGACAGCGGGTAAAACTCGTCACTGATGGGGAGAAGAAGGAAAAGGAATCAGGGACCAGGCAGTATGGTGAGAGCGCGGGTAGTAAACCAAGTTAGGTAAACACTCACATAAAAGAAGGTTAGGCTGCCTCCATGTCAGAGATGGGGGATTGGGCGTCTGAAACAGGAAAAGAATGTCAGAGAATTGCGGAACCAACGGGTTCAGTGGCATATATTTAAAGCTAAAAGGAAGGGGTCTTGGAACTTACTTCGTGAAGCTGTATATCCGACCGCAGCGGTGGCGTCTCTACCGGCACTACTCACTCGCGCATGCGCAGAAAGCGCATACAGCGAAAGTGATTGCTGTCGAACAATAAGCAACAACACTCTTCATCAAGCCTACCGATCGCAATAAAGCCTTATTGTTCGACAGCAATCACCCTAGGAGCCTTAAGGAAAACCTCCCTTATGGTCAGTTTCTGCGGGTCCGCATTGCTTATCATTAAATTTGATACAGCATTGTCTGGGTTAAACGAACTGAGTGAGATTTTCAAATTGTGAAAATGCTGAATCCCTGGCTACCTCCTGTCGTGTAGCCACACCGCTCCAGTTCTTTTGTTTACTAGAGATCACCTATTAGTATAATGTGCCGTGATCGGGCTACTAAAATTAAGGCACCCGGGGTGTGCCTTTTAGTATCCCCCGCTTTTCAGATATCCTCTGTGCTTGCCTGCTTATTTCTAGCCCCCCTAACATATTCAAGAAACTCTTTAAATCGCCGTTTTACACTTTGTTAATTTCGCCGTTTTACTCTTTGTCAATATGTGTCTTTATTCTCTTACTCTAATCGCCCGTCTCATTTGCTTGTTCCGCCCACTGTTGGGCGTGAATCAAGCCACCGCGCTCTCCTTTAAAAAAGCTCACTTTCGCTGTATGCGCTTTCTGCGCATGCGCGAGTGAGTAGTGCCGGTAGAGACGCCACCGCTGCGGTCGGATATACAGCTTCACGAAGTAAGTTCCAAGACCCCTTCCTTTTAGCTTTAAATATATGCCACTGAACCCGTTGGTTCCGCAATTCTCTGACATTCTTTTCCTGTTTCAGACGCCCAATCCCCCATCTCTGACATGGAGGCAGCCTAACCTTCTTTTATGGGAGTGTTTACCTAACTTGGTTTACTACCCGCGCTCTCACCATACTGCCTGGTCCCTGATTCCTTTTCCTTCTTCTCCCCATCAGTGACGAGTTTTACCCGCTGTCAATATACACCAACCTTTTGAACCAACTAACTTCTCTAGTTTGTCGACTGGAGAACCGTCTATAACAACCAGGTGAATATGTATGACTCTTGCTGCTTCCATCCGATTTATAGGTCTTCACCCCTCCCATTTCATGTTCTAATTTTTATTTCTCAGAAATCCTTTATGAAGATGTAGCTTCTTCATTTACCTTACCTGGGGACATTTACTACTTAGTCAAGATTCCAAAGCTAGAACTCCAGGCATCCACCTCTTTAGGTAAGAAGATTAATTGAACACGCTGTATTGGCCACTGCCAGTGCTGAAAACAGTGATGAGACCTCTCTGATACACTATGCTCCTTTTTTCTACCCACAGTGTTCTGACCAACTTTTTTGAGTATCCCTCCCGCTAGCTTCCCCCGACCCATTAAGAATAAGAAAAAGGACGTGATATTATTGGGTAAGTCAATTCCAACTTTACCCTCTATGTCTACAAAGGGCCATTCGATCTATACAAAAGCTTATACGCTTATATCTTGCTTTACAGGCGTTTGGGCGATTAGGTACATTGTAGTGCCATTACACAAGGATCATTCACAATAGGACATCTTTACCACTTTCATTAAAAGGTAAAGTATACTAGTAATGGCTCCTTTCTCTCCAGCCATTATAGTACCTAGTTAGGTAATGCTAGATGCAGACGTTTACTATTCAAGCACCTCAAAATACGGCCCCAACACTTTTGAAATCTCTGGTTGTTGTATCGCTTGGTGGGACGCTTATGGAGGTCCCCAATTGTTTTTAATTCCACTATTTGAAATGTGACTGACTCTGTGCAAGGTTGTGATTATTTTCTCCTTTTTCTTTCTTGTTTCCTTTCTATCTCTAGGAACGCTCACGGCCCTGAAGAGAATCCCCCACAATCCAAGTGGGATTCGAAACGCGTAGGCCTCACCTTACCAATCTACAGTAACTCTTGGGCTTTTGATTGATTGAGCCCTGAGTACACTAGTGTACATTACTACTTAAACATTCTTTTTGAAAACCTAGAATGTGTTTGTAAATATAAGAATGTACATACAAAACAGTCAAATCCAAGTGGCGTTGTAAATATTTGTAGATTTTGGTATTTGTTTTTTCTCTTACTTGTTTCTTCTCCTACTTGTCTCCTACCAACACTCCCCCCCTCCCCTCCTTTCAGGAAGTGGTGTATGATTGATGTGGTTGCATGTGATATGTCTGATAATTGAGCGAATGCTTTTAAAGTAAATTCTTTTTGTCATTGTATATGTCCTTTTGTATATTCCTTCGCAAAAACAAAAAAAAGTGAAGTTAAATATTGCAAATATTTTGAATAAAATACTATTAATGAGTCAATCCCCTCTTCTGATTTTCCTTTCAGATCTGTGGTAGTCATTAGTTGTTGCTTTATCACGTATATCAGTACTGGCATTTTCATTTTGTTGGTTTAATATTAGGCTCAGCCTTACTGATTAGAGCCAGCCCCCTGTTGTTTCTTCACAAAATAAGATGGCTGGAATACGTAAAATTGTTCTTCAACGATCTGGGCACTCCGAGTTTTTTTACTGACCTGATCATGATTTACAAAATCTCAAAAAAAGAACTAAAAAAGTCATGTTTGTCACACCTGAGAGACCTCAGATTGGTTCAAGAAACTGGAAGAAAACTGCACTGCACCTACTGTCCATTCAAACCACTTTCTCGTTGCAGCCATATTTAAAATACGACCTCAACCTCAAGCTCCTACTGACCAGATTTAGATTGGACAATTTCTATAGTCTTATCTCATTCCCAAAACAAAATGACTGGTCAACTCACCTTCCACCCTGTCCCTGTGATTCTGTTTCCATCCAAAGCAACATTCATACAGTATTTTTTTGCAAATTCTTTGTAGCTCCTCGTACACATTAGATAATTCCAATTCTAAAGATTATGGGACTATGAACATGTCGTCCAGCTCTTTTAGCTCCGCAAATGCTGGAAAATGAAATGTATGCTAAATCGATTGTTTCCTTTTTAAAATTCTGTATGAATCATCGTTCTAATCTTAATACTCACTGATTACTATGTCTTAAGGAACGTAATTAAATCTGTAAACTAATCTTTTAAACATTTTATTGTATTTTAACTGAAAATGTTTTTATTGTTCTTTTATGGTCTTCTTTGAAAACCGAATAAAGATGATTTGATTGATTGATTGACATCTGGATTCTGGCAGGGCGCCTTAACTGAAGGGGCAAAAGAGAGATCTGCATTTGCCACGCTTGAGGGCCACTTCTAGTTCAGGGTGATGTACTTTGGGTTAACTAATGCCAGTCCACCTTCCAGAGGTTTGTCAACCAGGTCCTGGCTGGTTTGAGAGCTTCTGTGCCACCTATCTAGAAACCATTGCTTCAGCTCCAGTTGGGATGACCATCTCAACCACTTACGTATAGTGTTTCATGTCCTTCAGAAGGCAGGCCTGACTATCAAGGCCAGTAAGTGCCAGATAAGACAGGGGTCTGTGGTCAATTTGGGTCACTAGGTTAGTGGGGGCAAGGTGCACCCCTCCAATCCAAAATTCAGACCATCCTGGCTTGGGAGCACCCAAAAATCTAGATGATGATAAGAATATTTGTAGGCCTCACTAGCTACTACAGGAGATTTGTGAAGGGATGTGGTACCCCCACGGGTTAGTAGTGTGCTTCACAAATCCCTAATTGATTGAATATATATTACTTTGAACAATTAGTAACATTTACATTAGATATTATGATGTTGAAATCAGATCCTCTTCTTTGACCATGAAAATAGGTTGAGCTTTGGTATTACTTGTGAACTTTAATATTAAAAAGAATGTATTATAATGATAATATTTTTATGACAGTGGGTTGAAACAACTCATTTGCGTTATGCAATGTATGCATACATACTCACATGTGTGTAAATATATATATATATATATATATCTACATAGACATATAATATATGTACTAATAATATCTTACTTTATGTTAAAAAAACTCTTACATTTACTGAAAAAAACTAAGATTGCAGGGACGTTATAGATAAGTAAAGTACTAAGATTTTACCTTCTATTAAAAAACAAATATTCCCTGACAAATAAAAGGTTGAGGTAACATTGCAGTCACACCTTGAAAAAATATAAAAACTGTTGTTTGAAACAATAGTGGACCACTGGCTTACCACATTCAGCCCCCAGCCTCTGGCGCTGTTCATGAGCTGACAAGTATTTCATTAGTGCTCCCACAAGGCTGAAGCTACAGTACTCTTCTGTCCCACCTGAAGCTGTAGTAAAACAAACATTGTTTCTCTGATTACGCCCATAATTTGTGCTAACTCCAGGGCTCTGGCTCACTCTGGGGGGAAATTGAAAGGATTTCTGGGTCTTGCCTTTTTTTTAATGGGACTGCAATAAAAAACATTCTGGGGAAAAGTTACATTTAGGCCCCAGGGGTTCCCTCTGAGAAACCCTCACCAAAGTCTAGGGGTTCAGGGTATCCATACCCAGCCATGTCATGTCCTTTTTCTTAAAATAATTCAGGACAGGTGACCAAGTCCCCGAGTGCTGTAATGGCTGCTGAAACATTTCTGTTCATGTTTATGTCTGGGCGAAGTTCCGTAAGCGGCAGAGTGCGATACGTCGCGCTGCTTGTGCTGATTGTTATAGCCAAATGTTTGTCCCGCTCTGTAAAATCAGCGAGAACGCCATTGTATGCAGTTCAATAGGGCACTGCTTCTTTCTGTTACTCAAGTAGATGTTCTACTCGAGCGCCAGCTTCCTCAATGCGAGTGAAACGTTTTTCAGTGCGAGCGGTAGAGCCCAGCCACGACAGCCTGTGTTGAGAAATCTCACCAGGAGGTTGTCTGGAGTAAGATGTTCCTCGCTCACACTCACCCTCTTAACATTGGCAAGCTGCAGGAGAGGAAAAACCTCCACTCCATGCTGCTGCACAGTGGTTTTTGGAACTCAGTGCTTTACATGGAGTGGGAAAAACTCTGCAAACTCCGTGAGTGGAGTGGAATTTCACTCCATGGCCTATTCATGTTGTGACTAGCCAATCAGAGCCCCGCTCCAAAATCACCTCGGAGCCAATCAGAAGGCATGAATGTTTGAATTTCATTCCAACTGTCAATATACCCACACATTTGAAACTTAGGGGCATAAGTAGAAGCGCCAATCGCAACCACAACATTTTAGTGGTGATAGGGGTTGTGCTTTCTGTACAAGGCAGCGTTAAGCCACATAACATGACTTAACGCTGCCTTGTACACCCTTTCACGCTATGATTAGCATGAAAGGGGTTTGGAGTGGGTGTTGTGGTGGGCATTCCACCGCAACAACCATTGTATTTGACACTGCCCCTCATGTCCAAGGGTGGCATACATAGGTGGCAGCGCCAAAAGTAAGACCAGGAAAATCCTGGTCTTAAGTTGGCGGAACGAGGAGAAATGCATTATTTCTCCCCCTTTTTGCTTTTTCCATGTGTGCTGCCTTGTGCATCACACATGGAAAAAGCAAAATGTCATGGTTTGTTTATGCACAGGAAGGTGTCTCTTCCTGTACATGAACAAACCTTTAAAAAAAAGCCATTTTGTAACTTTCATGTGTGCTGCATAAAGCAGAACACATGAAAGTTACAAAGTGGCATTTTAGGTTTGTTTATGTGCCAGAAGGGACATCTTCTTACACATAACCAATCCTCCCCTGCACACAGACACCCTTGCACTCTAGTGCAAGGGTGCATGCGCTGTCACTAAGTTGTTAAACTTAGCAGCATTTCAGGGGGAACGCAAGGCTGCACAACATTCTTGTAAATATGGTGCAGCCTTGCATTCCCGAAGTGGCGGAGCACGGCGTTAAGCCAAGGTGTTGTAATTGGCCCGTCCGTGTTAGCGATTAGCTGAACCTACACGTTGTCCTCCTTAACTTGGCTGTATATGATAAACGCCATTTTGAATATTGTGGCGGCCATCTTAGATCATGAGCGGCCTCGTGGCCGACGTGCCCTTTAGTCCTTTGTCCGTTCCACTGACCACTTACATCTGCCCAGCAACAGGCTATTTTTAGTACTGGTCAAGCCACACATGCGCAGCTCTCACTGACCCGTATACCTTCAGGAATGTGCCGCTAACTGACCAGCGGGTTTGAAACCCTCCAATGAGCTGGCAGTATTCCAAAACATGACCATGTATGTCTCTAAAACTGTGTCTTAACTTGTGCCGCCTATCTTTTATTGCCCCAAAATTGTATATAAACGGGGTCACACCGGTGTTCGGTGTGATACCTCTTGCAATACCGAAGGGTGCTGTTTGAGTGTACCACCACCCCATGGGGTTTTAATAAACTTGTTCTTTGCCTTTTACAGCTTCCGTGCCAACAGTTCTTTTGTGTATGTGGGTAATCTCTGGAGCGTGTAGGCCTTGGGAACCCCGAAATACTTCAATTGGCGACCACGAAGGGACTCATCGGCGACTCGGATGCCCGAAGGAGAGGTCGTGACGAAGGCTTGGAAACTCGCCATGGACGCGCACTGCCACGAGTGACCCGAGTCTTGGCTGCCAAGGTGTTTTTTCCTTTCCTTCCGATCTGACCTTCCAGGTGGCGCCGGTCTCCGACTGAGTTTTCGAGTGTCCGCTTCACTGAGAAAGTGCCGTTTGGCTGATTTGGCTTACAAGACCTTGGCAGTTGGAATCTGGACTTTTGAGAATTGGTAAGCTTTGTGTTCGGTAAGGTAGTCTTCGGACGCTTACTGAAGTCCTGAGATTTGTGGTCGGTAAGGTAGTCTTCGGACGCTTACTGAAGTCCTGAGATTTGTGATCGGTGAGGTAGTCTTCGGACGCTCGCCGAATTTTGTGAACTTTGATCTGAGTTAGCTAACATTTTGAATTTATGATCTTTGAACTTATATGTGTAGTGCACTTCACATAGGCAGGCATGTAGAGATGTTTCTCTAACTTTGTTTTTTCCTTTGAGCGGCACAATCGTGTGAAGAACTGTAAGTGCCATTTGGTCTGGTGTCACGCTTTCGTGATACTTTTTGAACATGCCTGTTTTCAGCAAACTCCGGGGAATGTGTTGCTTAGGAGATGATGCATCAATTAGGTTAGCGGAATCACAGCCGGCTCCCCCAGAGGGAACACCAAATAGGGACATGTATATCAAGCACGGCCTTCCACCTATTATGTACAGTAAATTATGGCATAAGTACACTAAGGCCGATCCCGAATTGCAATGGCCCCTACACGGGTCATACGATTTGAGTAAAATCCAATTTGTTGAGCAGTGTATGTTTCAACGTAGGTCTAGACAAAATATGTTTGATTGTGTACGAATGTGGGAGAAAGCGGCGCGTGAACGAATGAAGCGTGAGGTTGCCTTGGCGGACAAAGAGCAGCGTAAGGCTGCTCGGGATAAGGCTTTACAGCTTGAGGAGAAGGAGGCTCAGGAGAAGAAAGAGAGGGAGGAACGGGAACGTAAATTGCAAACGACTGGTCAGTTTCCTATTCGCCGACCGCTTTATCCTGTCCTTAATAATGAAATTGATGATTTTTCTTTGTTAGATCGGTCACCGCCTCCGTACGTTTCACCGACGGCTCCGGCTGCGGACTCCGAGGATGATGGGCAGATTCAAGTGAGCCAGAAAGGGGTATCGGCTCTCAGGTTTACTGCGGAGAGGTCCGCTCATTTACGTAGTTGGGCTCGTAAAGTGAATAAGCATTGTGTTACCCAGGAACAGTTGGTAGCGGAGAAACAGGGGTGGTCGAATCTTGAATTAATGTATTTCTTGTCCACTTTAGCGGATGAAGTTGTAAATGCATATCGTGAAGTTTCTGAAACGTTAGAACCTAAAGCTTTGTCGGTATATCGTGAGAATTTAGCTAAAGGTGATTTTGATCTTACAGATGTGGATGACCTGTTCAAACATTTGATCGCGCTGCGGGATGAGACGACGTATTTGCGACAGGAACTGAAACGGAGGAAAAAGGAGTCCGAGCCGGGAAACGACGGGGCGGTTAAGGAGTGTTCTCTTCGTGGTTCAGATAAGAGCTCTGCGTTGCATGTTATGCCTATGCGTGAAGCCGCGCCTTTGTATGTTCCACCAAAAGGGGAAGGTACGGATGATGATAAATTGTCAAAGGATGCGAAGGGATATTTTGTGTATAATTGGGTGTATACACCATGGAATAGAGCAGATGTCATGGCACTTAAAAACTCTTTACCTGATCTCCGAAAGAACCCAGCGGCATTCTATGAGGGGGTAGAGGGGGCTATATCGTCTTGTGTGATGACTCTTGTAGATATTGATTTGTTTTTTGGGTTGATATTACCACCTGATATGTGGCGGCAGATTCGTAAAAATAATGACGAGACAATATTGGGAGGGACATGGAAAGAAATAAATGCTGCAGATTTAGACAGGGCGCCAGCATGCAAGCCTTGTCAGCTAATCCTAGAACTCCCGGCAGCTATTTTGCGTAAATTGAAAACGCTTGTTCCCGCCAAAAAGATTGATTGGACCATGTTAACGTCGTGCAAGCAGAAACATGATGAAACGGTTTCAGATTTCTTTACGCGTTTTGAGGAGGCCTTTCATGATTACAGTGGTCAATCTTTAACAGACGATACGGGTCGGCATCTGTTTGTAGATAAGTACGTAGCTAATCTCCTACCGGAGATTGCTAAGCGATTGAAATCGAGTGAGAGTTCCTGGGCCACGGCGACCCCTGCGTCCTTGTTAACTATGGCTCAGTATTATGAGCGGCAGGAAGTGGAGGCTAAAGAAAATGTAGAGAAAAAGACGAAGGAATTGAAAACGAAGGTGATGTTGGCACAGGTTCGGGGAACACAGAGTAGAGGGAATGATAGAGGTAGACGAGGTGGAGGAACTGTGTCGTATGGTCGTACGGACATTGCGGAGGATCAGTGTGCTTATTGTAAGGAGTTTGGGCATTGGGCCGATGATTGTCCGGTACTTCGTGAACAGCGTAGTCAGCGTGGTCGAGGCAGTGGAAGGTCAAGAGGAGGTTATACTGGAGCGAGAGGTGGCGGAGGTGATCGTAGACAGGTTGAGGAGAGGGGCCGTGGCCAGGACGAACGAAATACGTTTGATAGACGGAATCAATATCAGATTTTGGAAGGAGAGAATGTGGAACATCAGGATTATGTGCATGCATAGGACTGCGTAGGATGGGGTAAGGAATCAGTCGAAGTGCCAGTAGATCAGCAAGGTCCATATGTAACAGCGGGTATTTTGGGTTCTACTGATCAGTTTCTAGTCGACACAGGAGCTACTCGTAGCGCTCTGTCGAAAAACTTGGTTCCGAGGGCTCCCCTGTCTGGCGAAATGATTACGTGTGTAGGGTTTGATGGCACACCCTCCCCCAGCCCATTGTCCAAGCCCCTTGCACTATGCATTGACAAGTACTTTAGTTTTGGCCAATTTTTGCTATCGCCCCATACCCCAGATAATATCTTGGGCATTGATTTGCTTAAATATTTTCGAGCAACAATACGCTGCGCTCCAGAAGGAGTGCGGGTTATTCTGAATGACAACTACCCTGATCCTGATGATTGCCCTGGACGTGACAGATTTTGTGTCATTTTAGATATTCCCGCTTTGGCCTCTCTGCCGCACACGTTGTGGGCGACATCAGATACGGATGTGGGAGAGATGCGTATTCCACCAATACATATCACTGTTAAGGAGGGGGCCCCTCTACCTCGAGTGCCACAGTATAAGATCTCGAAGGAAGGTGAAATTGCACTAACACATATTGTTCAGGATTTGATTTCTGCAGGGGTAGTGGAGGAGGTCCCTTATAATGTCTGTAACAGCCCTATTCTACCAATTCTTAAGAGAGACTCAGATGGCAAGATCTATCGATTTATTATTGATTTGCGTGAAATAAATAAAATTGTCATTCCCCAATACCCAGTGGTGTCTGATATCACGACTTTGCTTACTTTGGTTCCACCGACAGCCACCACTTTTAGCGTTATCGATCTAAAGAATGCGTTCTTTTCTATCCCTGTTCACCCAGATAGCAGATATCTGTTTGGTTTTACGCTCAATAATAAATCGTATAGATTTTGTCGTGTTCCCCAAGGTTATACTGAGAGCCCTAGCATCTACAGCCAGGCTTTGAAACGACAGCTAGATTCCTTCGAATTGCAGTCTGGCGTTGCGCTCATCCAGTACGTGGATGACCTTTTGCTTGCTGCTGACTCCTATACACAATGTGAACAGAGCACGCTTGCGTTGCTGTCCTTTTTGGCACAAAACAATCACAAGGTCTCCAAGAAAAAGCTTCAATACTGTAGACCCCAGGTGACCTACCTCGGTCATCTGTTGTCTAAGGAGGGGAGGGCATTAACATCTGATCGAATTCAGGCGATTTTAGATACACCAGTCCCCCGCACGCAGAGAGATGTGCGTGCCTTTATAGGGTTGACATCTTTTTGTAGACAATGGATCATGGGTTTCTCACATATCATAAAACCTCTGCTAGCACTGTTGTCCAAAACTACACCGATGCCTCTTGAGTGGACAGACGAATGTCAGAAAGCCTTTGAACAGTTGAGACAGGCCCTTTGTTCTGCACCCGTGTTAGGAACACCAGACTACACGAAACTTTTCACATTGTACGTGCACGAGAATGATGGGTGTGCGTTGTCAGTGTTAGTGCAGTTACACGGGGATAAGCAGAGACCATGTGCATACTTCTCTGCCATTTTGGATCCTGTAGCACGAGGGCTGCCTGGGTGTTTTCGAGCAGTAGCGGCAACAGCAGTAGCCATACGACAGAGTGAGGGCATAGTGTTATCACACAAATTGCTGGTGTTGGTTCCTCACGCAGTAGATGCCCTGTTAAACCAAACAAAGACCCAATACCTCACGAGTGCACGACTTACAGGATATGAGTTGACACTTTTAGCGCCACACATAACATTGAAGAGATGCGCTACTTTGAACCCCGCAACTTTATTGCCCTATCCGGCCGAGGAGGGTCAGGAAGAAAAACATCATGATTGTGTTTTCCTGACTGAGGAACAGACAAAGGGTCGTGTTGACTTACAGGATGTGCCACTTCTAGATGTGGATGGGGAACTGTGGGTTGATGGATCGTGTTTGAGGCTGCCAGATGGCACGACTTCCGCAGCATATGCGATCACGACTCTTAAGACGGTGGTAGAAACAGCTAGAATACCACAAAAATCGGCTCAGGCAGCAGAGCTGATAGCCTTAACAAGAGCCTGCGAATTGAGTGCTGGCCTATGTGTGAACATATACACAGACAGCCGGTACGCCTTTGGAGTGGCCCATGACTTCGGGCTTCTTTGGAGGGAACGCGGGTTTCTGACGTCACATGGGGAGCACATTATGCACGGAGAGTTAGTGCGTGATCTCCTAAATGCGCTGCTTGGCCCTAAAAAAGTAGCGATAGTGAAGTGCAGTGCCCATAAGAAAATTACGGATAAGGTGGGCCAAGGAAATGCCTTTGCAGACAGCATAGCAAGGCAAACGGCTATGTCCCGAACTAGCTCCCCCATGTACGTGGTACAATCGCAGGCTGAACGATGGAGTGATGCTAGAGCAGAGATACGGGATATACAAAATTCAGCTACAGAATCTGAGCTTGCGGCTTGGGCAGCAGATGGGGTACTAGATGACGAGGGGTGTTGGAGAAGCAAAGACATGGAGAAGTGGAAATTGCCTGCGGCTTATTTACAGGCGATGGTCCAGATGACACATGGACTGGCGCATGTCGGAGCTCTTGCAATCACTCGGCTTTTAATACGAGTTTGGGAACATCCCGAGATTGCGAATACTGCGAAGAGAGTAGTGCAGACCTGCCTGGTATGTTTGCAACACAATCCTGGAAAGGGGGCCTATACTCCGAAAGGAGGGTTCGTTCCACCTTCTGCACCATTTGAAGTCCTTCAAATGGATTACATTCAACTCGAGCGCTGCAATAACCTGAAGTACGTCTTAGTGGTGGTGTGTGCCTTTAGCAAATGGGTTGAGGCCTACCCCACGAAAGACAATACGGCTTTGACAACAGCTAAGGTGTTGCTTAAGGAATTCTTTCCTCGCTTTGGAGTTTGCAAATTTTTGTGGAGCGATAATGGGCCCCATTTTGTCGGAAAGATTGTGGAGTATGTACTGAAGGGGTTGGGGATTCAGCAAAAGTTCCACGCTGTATTCCACCCTCAGTCAGCAGGTTTGGTCGAGCGGTACAATGCAACGTTGAAGCTTAAGCTGGCCAAAATTGTGGCGTCTACATCATTGAAGTGGCCAGATGCGTTGCCGCTAGCACTACTGTCTCTTAGATCAGTGCCCCATTCACGAACTGGCCTTACACCCTATGAGGTGGTGTTTGGCCGCCCCATGAATATCTGGGGAGTGCCCAAGCCGCGATTGATACATGATGTGCCTTGTGTTATGATGAATGATTATTTGGCACGATTAACAAATGATTTGCTCTCCATTCATCAACAGGTTCGAGAAGCGCTCCCTGACAACTCTACTGGAGAAGGCCACGATCTTCGTCCTGGGGATCATGTGATGATCCGTTCGTTTGAAAGAGCAAGCAGTCTGGAGCCCAGGTGGAAGGGCCCCGAGCAGGTCCTTCTGGCAACCCGCACCGCAGTACGAGTGACCAACAGGAAGCGGTGGGTGCATTCGACTCACTGTCGCCGAGTCTCTCCGGATCTGGTGACTCCTGCTGTGCTTACTGATTATAAAGAGATCTTGGAGAAAGAAAAGAGCCCAGCTGTGACGTCGGCCGAAGTAGAGGGAGCCTTCCCGGACCAATCTGCTGCTGGAAGAGAGCGCTACAATCTACGACCGCGATAAAGAAGATTTTTTTTCCTTTTTTGAACTGGTTGGTAACCGCTCCAGGTTTGTGAAACGGAAACCGGGAATTCCAAGGGGGGGGGATCAGTTCTGCCAGAGTAGCGACACCCGTCTTGGCCCGGAGAAGAAAACAACGGCTACCTCGGAGTTCAGCACCGCATTTTTCTTTTTTTTTTAGGTATACACGTACGTGTATCAGAGACTATTTGTGAGAAACTGTGAACAATTTGTGTTCTTTGAGACTTTGCACAAAACTTTCTTGAACTATGGCATCGATGGCATCGCGAGATAAGAAAATACTGGGTGCCTTTCTTTTTGTTTTTACGATTGTGGTGATAGCTGTTATAGCCTGGGTAGTCGAACTTGTGGTGCCTGTACGTGAACATTTGCTGCCGACTACCCCGGCACCGTCTGAACATTTTCATTTTACACTGCCATTTCATGAAGAGCGCCACCGTCAAACGTACTTAAATAACAGCTTCATTCAGATTCTTCACCACACACATAATATGACCAATACCTCTAATTGCTGGGTGTGTGGAATGTTGCCTGGGCACCAGAAGAGAGGGGGCACCCCACTTATTCCACTCCCGTTTTCGCATAATGGGTCTTGCAATGCCTGGTACACCCTCCTCTTTACCTTGAGATGGCCAACCAAAGGGGGGGTGCTTTTCCGCCTAAATAAAGAATGTCCCCATGACAAGGATGGGTTTCCACGGGCTGAGGGTACACGTTTTGAATGGGAAGAGTATAAGCCCGACAATGTGTCTGCTCCACGAATATACAGCAATCAGAGAAATGTGAATGTATCAAGTGCTCATGTTATAAATGTCATTGCTACAAAAGCTGATTTATGTATCCGAAATAAGGGCACGATTGCAGTGGGGAAAAGTGAATGTAACGTTACTCTCACGTTCGATAGCCCGAATGGCATTTCATTTGTTGCATCCAGAAACACCTACTTCATCTGTGGAACGAAGGGGTACCATCAGCTTCCAGTGGGGTGGTTGGGCACATGTTATGTATCGTTTGTGCTACCTCCTGTATTCATTGCCCCACCGATGTATCACAACGACTATACTCTGTACCATGACTTTGTTTTGAACAGAGTTAAGCGAACTGTTGCACTAGAGGACATTGATCAAACGGACACTGCGTTGCAACAATATGTGGATTTCAATCTGGGATTATTCTCCTTTGTGGGGGCCGCACTGAACAGTCGGAAGATCAGACGCCTGACACGTGTTGTTGAGGCTGTTGCAAATGACACTGCTATTGCCCTGGGGAATATTACCGAAGAACTGCAGATTTCCAGAATTGTCACCCTCCAAAACCGGATGGTGCTGGATGTTGTTTTGGCTGATCGTGGGGGGGCATGTAGGATCATTGGAAGCAGCTGTTGCGTTTACGTGCCTGATAATTCTCCATCCGTGTATGATGCGATTTCAAAGCTGCATAAAATAGGTGCCGAGATACACCCGGACAATGGAACTTGGACACTTTCTGGATGGTTCTGGTCCATGATTGCAACTTGGGGCTGGAAACTGTTGACAATTCTCTGTATACTTGTGGGAGCAATGTTTTTTATCTGCTTGTGTATCCAATGTGGTCCTGCATTATGTTCAATGTGCCTATCGGCCTGTTTGCCATCGAGACGAGCTCTTGCCCACGATAAAATGATGCTACATAAAGAGGTGACACAAATTATGTTAATTGACATCGAGGACGAACATCCAGATTATGTTCATTATGAGGTAGATTCAGCTAAACGCTAAAAGGGTCGTCTGTTGTAATTGGCCCGTCCGTGTTAGCGATTAGCTGAACCTACACGTTGTCCTCCTTAACTTGGCTGTATATGATAAACGCCATTTTGAATATTGTGGCGGCCATCTTAGATCATGAGCGGCCTCGTGGCCGACGTGCCCTTTAGTCCTTTGTCCGTTCCACTGACCACTTACATCTGCCCAGCAACAGGCTATTTTTAGTACTGGTCAAGCCACACATGCGCAGCTCTCACTGACCCGTATACCTTCAGGAATGTGCCGCTAACTGACCAGCGGGTTTGAAACCCTCCAATGAGCTGGCAGTATTCCAAAACATGACCATGTATGTCTCTAAAACTGTGTCTTAACTTGTGCCGCCTATCTTTTATTGCCCCAAAATTGTATATAAACGGGGTCACACCGGTGTTCGGTGTGATACCTCTTGCAATACCGAAGGGTGCTGTTTGAGTGTACCACCACCCCATGGGGTTTTAATAAACTTGTTCTTTGCCTTTTACAGCTTCCGTGCCAACAGTTCTTTTGTGTATGTGGGTAATCTCTGGAGCGTGTAGGCCTTGGGAACCCCGAAATACTTCAAAGGAAGCTAACACCGCGCTCCGCCGCTTCATTGTGCATATCCCTGTTAATTTCTTAAAAACTACTGAAGGCACTAAATCACAAAAAACTATTTCCTGGGTCTAGCTTTCTGACAAATTTGGTGTAGTTCTGTTCAGCTGTTTTGACTGTAGCACTATCTAAAATTCATCATGGAAATTGCAGGGCCAAAAAGCATTTTAGGAGACCCCATTGTTTCTTGCCCCTGCTTGATAAATGAGGCTGAAACTTTCCAGGAAAGATTAGGCGTATGTGAACTTTTCCTGTATCCTGCAAAAAATTTTTGTCAAAAGGACGGGCCGGCCTTTTTCAATTATGATTCCCACAGCGGGGGTGGGGGGGCTAGGGACGTTATTGGCACAATATTTGTTTTTCAAATTTAAAAAAGCGGGAGAGAGGCATGCATGTGCATCCCTCCCAGAGCCATGTAATTACCACCATGATCCCATTCTCCTGTAGCCCAATGCATTCTTTTCTTAGGGACATAGGCATGGTCCCCCTCCCTGGGCCACAAAGCGGCCTCTTGAACATTGTGCCCCGTGGCTGACACCAGCAATTTCCCAGGACCCTTTTCTGTGGGGCACTGTGTTGTTCCCTACCCACAAGACAGCAGGCAGGGAAAAATTCTATACTCTCACCCATAGCATAGCAGAAAGGCTCCCACTGGGGGGAGCAGAAAGCTAACCCAGGGCAGACTCAAGGCAATTTCTCAGGACCCTATTCTTTGGGGCACTGTGTTGTTCCCTACCAACAAAACAGCAGGCAGAGAACACTTCCATACACTCATCCATAGCATAGCAGAAGGCTCCCACTGGGGGTAGCAGAAAGCTAACTCCCTGCCCATGCTTTCCCAGGCATAACATTTAGGATTGCTCTCACCTGGCAGGAGAACTAACAAAAGTTGCTCACACCATATGGGAACCAACAAGTGATGCCATTTCTGCCGGCACTCAGGATGGATGTTGGCTGTTGAGCCAGCAGGGCTGCAGGGGCCATTGGCCTTCCCCACAGTCCCCAATGGCTGCCAATGCTGTGTGTGTCCTAGTAGGACCTGGGCACACACTATAAAAAAATAAAATTGACATCTCCTGCCAGCACCTAGGACTGATTACATTATCGGAGAAGCGTCTTACACTTCGCAGCAGCAGCACACCCACCCACATGGATCAGGGTAAGGTTTGTGAGGGGCTGTAAGGAATACTGCAGCTCAATCAGAAGTGTTTGATAAATTTGAAACCTAAGTCTCCTGGGTCATTGAAAACGTGACCCCAAAAGAGGTTTCCATCATTTTAAAAGCACTCTGAGCTGGAGCTGTATACTCTTCAGGTAGAGTGCAGAGACCCTTTGTGATTGGTCCTAGGGCTGCATTATGTGGCCTCAAGAGTGTTAACAAAAGACTTAAACACATGTTTTTGGTTGGCTTGATTGGTAGTGTTTTATTTAATATAATTTATTGACAATGACTCTTAAAGAACAATACAATGTGTGTAATATTAATTAATACATTGGGTTATTGTTATTTCTTCCATTGCTTTTAATGCTAAATATCACAAGTTTGTTAATGTAGTGACTCTTTGACAAAGCCAATAGGTCTGCATTATATATATTAATGCGCTGAACCCATGGCAAATCAAACTGGACTGCCTTAGTTAAAATGAAACCCTCTTATATTGTGATGATGCATCTGATATAGGTGGAGTAGGACTTGAACTGCTCTGCTTTGCTACCCTGAGAGAGGCAAGTGTAACAACAATTATCCACTAATCCGCCATTCAATTTTCTACACAAACCAGTACATCCTTTGAAACATGTACAAAAGAAAGTGCTTAATGATACAGAATAATGTTGAGTATAAATTACATAAACATATGTACTCATATAAAATAGTTACACTTTAGCCCAGTTTTTATTGCACACATCCTTCACCATGTGCACATACAGGTCAGTCAAATTATGACTTTCGAACAGTTATTTCACAAATAGAACTTGTAGAAACAAAATAGCTCCTCCTTGGCTATTAAGATGTTGTGACAGGCATAAATCCAAAGTATGGCGCCGACCGCGAGGTGCCCGGCATCAGGCACGGACTCACATGGAGCCCCAAACAACAGTACCTTGGAAGAAGGAATCTATGAACCATGCATGGCATTGTGGAGGTAAGGTGTCGTGCAAGGTCAAGGCCGGTTTCCTGGTTGCCATGGGGGAGGAAAGGTGTTGTGTCTATGAGGAGGCAATGCGTCGAATCCAGGACAGGGTACGTTATATGGTGTCAGCTGTGAGGCATCGGTTCCGGTGAGGTGATGCAAAGTCGAAGAGCTTGTGATGTCACCCTCGCCGCTTATCAGCTCCACAATATTGTGATGCTGTTACTGGCAGTGACAGTGACAGTGCATGGGCTGGCGTTCTGGAAGGGCATTCACTCCATACGCTGGCAGGCGTTGAGGGATATTGCAGCTGTGGTGTGGGCAGGCAGTGCATCATGCACTTCATGAGCAGTGCCCCTGGCCTCGATGCAAGTTGCGGCATCACTGGTGGCATTGCTGAGGGTGTTGGAGTTGTATTTCTTGCTTTTCAGCACCAACCACACAATTCTTAGGGCCCAGGAACTGACATTGGTGCCTTTTTGAATACAGGAGTTCATAGAGGAGTCCAGGTGCTGGTCAGTTTGTTGCAGGTGAAGTCTTTGTGTCCCTGAGCCTTCGGAAGAGGAGGCTAGCACACAAGCCTGAGATCCTTCAGAAGCAGGATAACACAGGAGGGCAAAAAGAGTAAGTCATTTTCCTCCACCACAGACAGAAGCAGAGACTGCAGTGCAACCTACTTCTCACACAGAAAAGGCAGTGCTCTTCACACAGTCCTTCAGCTCTTCTTCTTGGCAGGGTCCTCTTGTTCCGTGAAGTAATTTAATTTTCTGGGGATTAAGATCCAATACTTATACCCCATTTTCTCTTTGTGGCAGGGGTCACTGATCCCAGTCCAAACCAGTTCTGTCCTCTCTGGCTCAGCTTTACTACAGGAGGTGGAGACAGAGTTGTGCAGAGGCGACACTGTCTATTCAGGTGCAAGTGAAACTCTTTCCACCACTCTAAATACAGCCAAGGTCTATTCAGCCCAGCTATGGTTCACCCAGGAAAGGCAGGAAACACCTCACCCCCTCTCGTGGCTGTCAACATTGAATGCACATCCCCAGCTCCTTTCACTCCAAAACCAGTCAATACACAAAATAGCATAGGCAGGCAGAATGGTCAAACAAGAAAATGCCTACTTTCTAAAAGTAGGATTTTCAAACATACAAATTAAAAACCATCTCCCTAAAAAGATGGGTTATTACATTCTGAGTTCAGAGAGCCTAAACTTCATTTCTCTATCTTGTCCCAATGGAATGTCACACTTGTAAGATGTTACAAAGCAACTCCCAAATTATCCTATGAAATACATAGCCTTTCAATAGTGAACAACGAAATTGACAGTATTTCACTATCAGGACATGTGACACAAACCAGTACATGTCTTACCTTTTAACTACACTGCACCCTGCCTTTGAGGGTACCATGGGCCTACCTCAGGGGTGCCTAACACTTAAAAAAAGGAAGGTTAGGGCCTGGCAAGTGGTTTCACTTGCAAGGTCAACATTGCAGTTTAACACAGCATTCACAGACCCTGCAGTGGCAGGTCTGAGATACATTTACAGGACTACTCAAATGGGTGGCACAATCAGTGCTGCAGGCCCACTAGTAGCATTTGATCTACAGGCCATGTCACATTCAGTGCACTTTACTAGGGACTTACCAGTAAATCAAGTATGATAATCATGGATAACCAATCATAATAACAATTTACACAGAGAGCATATTCACCTTAGCTCAGAGTCCTAAAGCCAACAAAACCAGGTCATAAAAATAGGAGGAAGAAACAAACAAAACGTGTGAATTACCCTGTGAAAAGGCCAATTTCAATATAAACAAAAAGTGGTTAGTGGAAGGAAAAATGCCCATTCGAGTTGTTGGGACTCCGGCACTGGGCAGGATCATCACAACTTGAGAGATATACTCAACAAACTGGGAAAAAAGGGATAAAGTAAAAAACAATTCCAAGGTGAAGGATTGCGGTAGTTGTTTTAGTAACGAGTTTACCCAGGGTATTTTGTATTTTCCTGAGAGATATCCTGCATCACGCCCAAAACAACTATATGCTGGAGAAGACAGTAAGCCCAGCAGTTCAGCGTCAAAAGAAGTCGCATCAAGAGGGACATTATGGTACTATTTATAAACATTCTGCCACATTAAACGAGCCAATAAAATGCTTTTCTGTCTCAAAGTTACCTGGAGTTGTGGGTGTGATTGTAGTCCTACTACTCACCCGTTCTTGCACGACCAGATAACCGCTGAGTGGTGCATTGTGCTTTAGTAGTCATATTTACCTTGAATTTTTGAAATTGCATATCACTGCTTCTGCTGATTAGATTTTTATCATTTTTTTGTATCATAATTAAAATGTGCTCCTTTTTTTCTAAATTGGTATGGTATTTTTCTTGTGTAGTGTTTCCACTTTGTTACTGGTTAAGAGCTGCATAAATAGTTTACACATTGCCTCTATGTTAAGCCTGACTGCCTTTCTGCTAAATTGCCAGAAGATTATAGCACAGGTTAATTTAGTGACTTTTGTGGTTCACCTGACAAGATTTGTGAATGTTGCGTGTAAAAAGCTCAAAACCCCCTCAACTAACAGCCCAATTTCTCACACACTCTTGCTAAGCCATAATTCATATACTTAACCGATGGAAGCAACTTGTCTATACAGTGATTGCTACATTTTCTACCTGTTGTTTCAAAGCCCCTTGAACAGTATTGTTGTTAAAGGTTATCCAGTCCAAATTTAAGAACCAAACTTTATTGCGTTTCCCTTTACAGCACATTCAACAATAATTAAACATGCCTTCTATGTGACGGCATTTTCGAATGGAATTAGACTTTTATAATGACAACAAAGCAATGAACAATCTATAGCGTGCAAGGCGTCCAAGTGGAATTTGTTCACTGACTCCATGAAATTGCTCCTTCTTCCAGTCCATCAGGGCCACGAAGGGGTCACGTTTTGATGCCACACATATTGGCTAGTTTGCATACAATGGCTCTGCTTTACATATGAATTGAGCCAATTTGCATATAAATATGTATGCAGAACACCTGACCTGTACATTGCCCCTGAACACTGGCTGGGAAAATGCCTCGCCTCAAGCAGTAGTAGAGATGTGCTGCCTAATGTGCATATTTGCTTTGCATAATGACTTGCAACCCCATTAACCTTTTGAAAATCCAGGTGGTCAAGTTTCTGTAGTTGTGTTGGTCATTGTTTTTTAAGAGCCATAAATAAAATTGCCTATATGCACAAAAACTCCCACGGTGCTGCTTGTGCCCGCAGCGAAAATTGAAGGTCGTGCCTGCTCTGCTTTGAAGACACATCTTGCCTCTCAGGTTAGTACTTCACGACAATGGAATCTGCAGCCCAGATTTTTCGATTGTTATAAACTGCTCTCTCTTTAATTTGCAGATTTTTCAACGAAACCAGACTTTGTTTGTAATCTCTCTAAAAGTTGTTTTATCTGCAACCATTATAATCCTTGTTTCTTTAAAACACGAGGAAAGCTCAGTCCTATCTAACATCATTATAGTACATTTTCATGAATATTTTACTATTACGGGAGCTTTTATTTAACTCTATTTACAAATCCAATGCGCAAGCACAAATACTCTTTTTACGAGTGCAAAGCAACTTCTGTAATTCACAGTAGTTGTATGCGCACTCGTAAACATGATTTACTCATTCAGAGATTTCCTTGTGAATATATCTGTACCAGTAAACGTGGACTCAGCGTTAGAGGGCATGATTGCCCAGGAAGTTTACTAAATACACACGTTTGGGTATCCACAAAACTTTTTCCGACTCTTTCCTGCGGTGGCAATGGTTGGCGAGTTATTCCTGTGAAGGGCAAGAGTAATTTCCACTCTACTTTGAGAAGGGGAAGCAGGCTTCCCTCAAACAATGGTGGGGTGGGATGTAAGGGGTTCCCCACAAGGAAAAAAGATGAAATGACTGTAAAATAGGTAACAAAACATGTAATAGTCTATGAAAGGTATTTTGCAACAGATGCATTTTTATGCTCTTAGGATAGGACACAACTCCCTGCTTTGTTCAGAACGGAGGGTTAGAAAATTACCACTGTGGGCCTGCCCACCAGCCTGACTTTAAGTGGCCTATTTTGAGCTGGTGTTGAAAAGGCATTACATCCTTCTAATTCTGGAGTGCTGTTTCATTATTACTTGGGAATTATGCCCCTAGCAAAAGTATGGTGAGAAGCCCATCAGAAAAACAACAGTTGAGGGATATTTTCAGGCTGAAATGTGCAGAAAAAGTCAGCACAAATCAGGTGTGTTAGTACAAAACTTCATACATCTCAATCTCATACTCCCAATAGCGCAGTTGCTGCTGGTGGCATTTTTATCCTGTTCGTTATGCCTTAAAAATGTATTTATGGAACTACAGGAAGTAATGGTCTTGCCCATGTGTGCTTGGGACATATTGAAAATATGTGTACATTAGTAAATAATTCTTTATTTCGGTTTAACAAACCATAAAAGAAGCAACCATACAAATCGTGAGTGTATCATTTTGGGTTTACATGGGCATTTCAAAAAGCAAATGTACAAGTGGGAATAAAAACGCTTAAGTTGACAGGATAAAGTTATATTGGTATCAAATGAGTAAAACAATGCCACAGAATTCATGACTTTGGTCTCTCTAACGTGATCATGGAAATAAAGTGCAAGTAAAGTGCAAGTGCATCACCGAGATATGTGCAAATCAGTTACCAGTTGATAGCCTGCATTTTAAGCAGAAAAGGAAGGGGGGAATTGCCCCTAGATTAAGAAAAAATCTGGCACTAGTCACAAAACAGAATAAAATACAGCCTTAAAAACAAAAATTAAGAGTTACAAAAGTAGCAGCAGTAACTAGCCGGTACAATCTAGATTGACCAGCACAATCTATTTTAGCTGTTCATACCGATCGGCCCTTGTAGCTGTGCCCTCCTTCTAATCGCCCAAAAATGACCCAGGAATATCACAGTGGAACAAGCAACAAGCAAGGACAGTGCTGTTGTGATGCTGAGTGATGATGTGGTTGGGCTGAGTGATGTGGTGGTGCCTCTGAGTGATGTGGTGGTGCCCCTGAATGATGTGGTGGTGCCCCTGAGTGATGTGGTGGTGCCCCTGAGAGATGTGTTGGTGCCCCCGAGTGATGTGGTGGTGCCCCTGAGTGATGTGGTGGTGTTCCTGAGTGATGTGGTGGTGTTCCTGAGTGATGTGGTGGTGTTCTTGAGTGATGTGGTGATGTGGTGGTGTCCCAGAGAGATGTGCTGGTGTCCCCGAGTGATGTGGTGATGTCCCCGAGTGATGTGGTAGTTGGAGGGTGGAGTTGGAGGGTGGAGTTGGAGTTGGAGGGTGGAGTTGGAGTTGGAGGGTGGAGTTGGAGTTGGAGGGAGGAGTTGGGGGGTCAAGTTGGAGGGCGGAGTTGGAGTAGGAGGGTGGAGTCAGAGCGTGGAGTTGGAGTGGGAGGGTGGAGTTGGAGGATGGAGTTGGAGTTGGAGGGTGGAGTTGGAGTGGGAGGGTGGAGTGGGAGGGTGGAGTGGGAGGGTGGAGTTGGAGGGTGGAGGTGGAGTTGGAGGGTGGAGTTGAAGGGTGGAGTTGGAGGGTGGAGTTGGAGTGGAAGGGTGGAGTTGGAAGGTGGAGGGTGGAGTTGGAGTTGGAGGGAGGAGTTGGAGGGTCAAGTTGGAGGGTGGAGTTGGAGTAGGAGGGTGGAGTCAGAGGGTGGAGTTGGAGTGGGAGGGTGGAGTTGGAGGATGGAGTTGGAGTTGTAGGGTGGAGTTGGAGTGGGAGGGTGGAGTGGGAGGGTGGAGTTGGAGGGTGGAGGTGGAGTTGGAGGGTGGAGTTGAAGGGTGGAGTTGGAGGGTGGAGTTGGAGGGTGGAGTTGGAGTTGGAGGGTGGAGTTGGAAGGTGGAGGGTGGAGTTGGAGTAGGAGGGTGGAGTTGGAGGGTGGAGTTGGAGGGTGGAGTTGGAGTTGGAGTTGGAGGGTGGAGTTGGAGGGTGGATATGGAGTTGGAGGCTGGAGTTGGAGTTGGAGGGTGGAGTTGGAAGGTGGAGTTGGAGGGTGGAGTTGGAGTTGGAGGGTGGAGTTGGAGAGTGGATATGGAGTTGGAAGGTGGAGTTGGATTTGGGGGTGGAGTTGGAGGGTGGAGTTGGTTGGAGGGTCGAGTTGGAGGGTGGAGTTGGAGTAGGAGGGTGGAGTTGGAGAGAGGAGTTGGAGTTGGAGGGTGGAGTTGGGGGGGTGGATATGGAGTTGGAGGTAGAGTTGGAGGCTGGAATTGGAGTTGGAGGGTGGAGTTGGAGTTGGAAGGTGGAGTTGGATTTATGGGTGGAGTTGGAGGGTGGAGTTGGTTGGAGGGTGGAGTTGGAGGGTGGAGTTGGAGTAGGAGGGTGGAGTTGGAGGGAGGGTGGAGTTGGAGAGGGAGGGTGGAGTTGGAGTTGGAAGGGTGGACCTGGAGTAGGAGGGTTGAGTGAGAGGGTGGAGTTGGAGGGTAGAGTTAAAGTTGGAGGGTGGAGTTGGAGTTGGAGTTGGAGGGTGGAATTGGAGGGTGGAGGGTGGAGTTGGAGGGTGGAGTTGGAGTTGGAGGGTGGAGTTGTAGGGTACAGTTGGAGTTGGAGGGTGGAGTTGGAGGGTGGAGTTGGAGGTTCGAGTTGGAGGGTGGAGTTGGAGTTGAAGGGTGGAGTTGGAAGGTGGAGGGTGGAGTTGGAGTTGGAGGGAGGAGTTGGAGGGTCAAGTTGGAGGGTGGAGTTGGAGTAGGAGGGTGGAGTCAGAGGGTGGAGTTGGAGTGGGAGGGTGGAGTTGGAGGATGGAGTTGGAGTTGGAGGGTGGAGTTGGAGTGGGAGGGTGGAGTAGGAGGGTGGAGTTGGAGGGTGGAGGTGGAGTTGGAGGGTGAAGGGTGGAGTTGAAGGGTGGAGTTGGAGGGTGGAGTTGGAGTTGGAGACTGGAGTTGGAGTTGAAGGGTGGAGTTGGAGGGTGGAGTTGGAGTTGGAGGGTGGAGTTTGAGGGTGGAGTTGGAGGATGGAGGTGGAGTGTGGAGTTGGAGGGTGGTGGGTGGAGTTGGAGGTGGAGGGTGAAGTTGGAGGGTGGAGTTGGAGTTGGAGGGTGGAGTTGGAGGGTGGAATTGGAGGGTGGGGTGTTGAGTTGGAGGGTGGAGTTGGAGTTGGAGGGTGGAGTTGGATGTGGATGTGGAGGGTAGAGTTGGAGTTGAGGGTGGAGTTGGAAGGTGGAGTTGGAGGGTGGATTTGGAGGGCGGAGTTGGAGGGTGGATTTGGAATTGGAGGGTGGAGTTGGAGTTAGAGGGTGGAGTTGGAGTTGGATGGTGGAATTGGAGGGTGGAGTTGGAGGGTGGAGTTGGAGGATGGAGTTGGAGGGTGGAGTTGGAGTTGGAGTTGGAGGGTGGAGTTGGAGGGAGGAGTTGGAGTTGGAAGGTGGAGTTGGAGGGTGGAGGGTTGAGTTGGAGTTGGAGGGTGGAGTTGGAGGGTGGAGGTGGAGTTGGAGGGTGGAGTTGGAGTAGGAGGGTGGAGTTGGAGGGTGGAGTTGGAGGGTGGAGTTGGAGGGTGGAGAAGGAGGTTGAAGTTGGAGGGTGGAGTTGGAGGGTGGAGGGTGGAGTTGGAGGGTGAAGTTGGGGTTGGAGGCTGGATTTGGAGTTGGAGGTTGGAGTTGGAGGGTGGAGTTGGAGTTGGAGTGTGGAGTTGGAGGGTAGAGTGTGTAGTTGGAGGGTGGAGTTGGAGTTGGAGGGTGGATTTGGAGTGGGAGGGTGGAGTTGGAGGGTGGAGTTGGAGGGTGAAGTTGGAGTTGTAGTTGGAGGCTGGAGTTGGAGTTGGATTGTGGAGATAGAGTTGGAGGGCGGAGTTGGAGTTGGAGGGTGGAGTTGGAATTGGAGGGTGGAGTTGGAGGTTGGAGTTGGAGTTGGAGGGTGGAGTTGGAGGGTGGAGTTGGAGTTGGAGGGTGGAGTTGGAGTTGGAGGGTGGAGTTTGAGGATGGAGTTGAAGTTGGAGGGTGGAGGTGGAGGGTGGAGTTGGAGGTTGGAGTTGAAGGGTGGAGTTGGATGGTGAAGTTGGAGTTGGAGTCTGGAGTTGGAGGGTGGAGTTGGAGGCTGGAGGGTGGAGTTAGAGTGTGTAGATGGAGGGTGTAGTTGGAGTTGGAGGGTGTAGTTGGAGTTGGAGTGTGGAGTTGAAGGGTGGAGTTGGATTTGGAGGGTAGAGTTGGAGTTGGAGGGTGGAGTTGGAGGGTGGAGTTGGAGGGTGGATTTGGAGGGTGGAGTTGGAGGGTGGATTATGATTTGTAGGGTGGAGTTGGAGTTGGAGGGTGAAGTTGGAGTTGGAGGGTGGAGTTGAGGGTGGAGTTGTTCGAGCAGTAGCGGCACCCCCCACCCCCAGCGCCTTGAGACCCTACGGGTATGTAGTGCGCTCTAAATGTCATGATATTGAAGGAGTTTGTGGGTTTGAGTGGAGGGGAGGGTGGATAGAGTGGAGGGTGGGGTTGGAGGGGAGGTGAGGGAGGTGGATGGAGGGGCGGGTGTAGTTGGAGGGTGGTGGAGGGGTGGGGGTGGAGTTGGAGGGTGGAGTTAGTTGGAGGGTGGAGTTGGAGGGTGGAGTTGGACAGTGAGTTGGAGAGTTGGAGTTGGAGGGTGGAGTTGGAGGGTGGAGTTGGAGTTGGAGGGTGGAGTTGGAGGGTGGCGTTGGAGTTGGAGGGTGGGAGTTGGGGTGGAGTTGGAGGTTGGAGTTGGAGGGTGGAGTTGGAGGGTGGAGTTGGAGTTGGAGGGTGGAGTTGGAGGGTGGAGTTGGAGGGTAGTTTTGGAGGGTGGAGTTGGAGGGTGGATTTGGAGTTGGAGGGTGGAGTTGGAATTGGAGGGTGCAGTTGGAGTTGGAGGACGGAGTTGGAGTTGGAGGGTGGAGTTGGAGGGTGGAGTTGGAGTTGGAGGGTGGAGTTGGAGGGTGGCGTTGGAGTTGGAGGGTGGAGTTGGAGGTTGGAGTTGGAGTTGGAGGGTGGAGTTGGAGGGTGGAGTTGGATGTTGAGGTGGAGTTGGAGGGTGGAGTTGGAGGGTGGAGTTGGAGTTGGAGGGTAGAGTTGGAGTTGGAGTTGGAGTTGAAGGGTGGAGTTGTAGGGTGGCGTTAGCCTTCCTGCTTCAGAAAAATGAAAAGCACGATGGGCATGATGAGACATGCATAGGGACAAACTGCGCACAAAAGTCCCCGAGTGATGTGGTGATGTCCCCGAGTGATGTGGTAGTTGGAGGGTGGAGTTGGAGGGTGGAGTTGGAGTTGGAGGGTGGAGTTGGAGTTGGAGGGTGAAGTTGGAGTTGGAGGGAGGAGTTGGAGGGTCAAGTTGGAGGGTGGAGTTGGAGTAGGAGGGTGGAGTCAGAGCGTGGAGTTGGAGTGGGAGGGTGGAGTTGGAGGATGGAGTTGAGGTTGGAGGGTGGAGTTGGAGTGGGAGGGTGGAGTGGGAGGGTGGAGTTGGAGGGTGGAGGTGGAGTTGGAGGGTGGAGTTGAAGGGTGGAGTTGGAGGGTGGAGTTGGAGTGGAAGGGTGGAGTTGGAAGGTGGAGGGTGGAGTTGGAGTTGGAGGGAGGAGTTGGAGGGTCAAGTTGGAGGGTGGAGTTGGAGTAGGAGGGTGGAGTCAGAGGGTGGAGTTGGAGTGGGAGGGTGGAGTTGGAGGATGGAGTTGGAGTTGGAGGGTGGAGTTGGAGTGGGAGGGTGGAGTGGGAGGGTGGAGTTGGAGGGTGGAGGTGGAGTTGGAGGGTGGAGTTGAAGGGTGGAGTTGGAGGGTGGAGTTGGAGGGTGGAGTTGGAGGGTGGAGTTGGAGTTGGAGGGTGGAGTTGGAAGGTGGAGGGTGGTGTTGGAGTAGGAGGGTGGAGTTGGAGGGTGGAGTTGGAGGGTGGAGTTGGAGTTGGAGTTGGAGGGTGGAGTTGGAGGGTGGATATGGAGTTGGAGGCTGGAGTTGGAGTTGGAGGGTGGAGTTGGAGGGTGGAGTTGGAGGGTGGAGTTGGAGTTGGAGTTGGAGGGTGGAGTTGGAGGGTGGATATGGAGTTGGAAGGAGGAGTTGGATTTGGGGGTGGAGTTGGAGGGTGGAGTTGGTTGGAGGGTCGAGTTGGAGGGTGGAGTTGAAGTAGGCGGGTGGAGTTGGAGAGAGGAGTTGGGGTTGGAGGGTGGAGTTGGGGGGTGGATATGGAGTTGGAGGGTGGAGTTGGAGGCTGGAATTGGAGTTGGAGGGTGGAGTTGGAGTTGGAAGGTGGAGTTGGATTTATGGGTAGAGTTGAAAGGGTGGAGTTGGTTGGAGGGTGGAGTTGGAGGGTGGAGTTGGAGTAGGAGGGTGGAGTTGGAGGGAGGGTGGAGTTGGAGAGGGAGGGTGGAGTTGGAGTTGGAAGGGTGGACTTGGAGTAGGAGGGTGGAGTGAGAGGGTGGAGTTGGAGGGTAGAGTTAAAGTTGGAGGGTGGAGTTGGAGTTGGAGTTGGAGGGTGGAGTTGGAGGGTGGAGGGTGGAGTTGGAGGGTGGAGTTGGAGTTGGAGGGTGGAGTTGTAGGGTACAGTTGGAGTTGGAGGGTGGAGTTGGAGGGTGGAGTTGGAGGTTCGAGTTGGAGGGTGGAGTTGGAGTTGAAGGGTGGAGTTGGAAGGTGGAGGGTGGAGTTGGAGGGTGGAGGTGGAGTTGGAGGGTGGAGTTGAAGGGTGGAGTTGGAGGGTGGAGTTGGAGTGGAAGGGTGGAGTTGGAAGGTGGAGGGTGGAGTTGGAGTTGGAGGGAGGAGTTGGAGGGTCAAGTTGGAGGGTGGAGTTGGAGTAGGAGGGTGGAGTCAGAGGGTGGAGTTGGAGTGGGAGGGTGGAGTTGGAGGATGGAGTTGGAGTTGGAGGGTGGAGTTGGAGTGGGAGGGTGGAGTGGGAGGGTGGAGTTGGAGGGTGGAGGTGGAGTTGGAGGGTGGAGTTGAAGGGTGGAGTTGGAGGGTGGAGTTGGAGGGTGGAGTTGGAGTTGGAGGGTGGAGTTGGAAGGTGGAGGGTGGTGTTGGAGTAGGAGGGTGGAGTTGGAGGGTGGAGTTGGAGTTGGAGTTGGAGGGTGGAGTTGGAGGGTGGATATGGAGTTGGAGGCTGGAGTTGGAGTTGGAGGGTGGAGTTGGAGGGTGGAGTTGGAGGGTGGAGTTGGAGTTGGAGTTGGAGGGTGGAGTTGGAGGGTGGATATGGAGTTGGAAGGAGGAGTTGGATTTGGGGGTGGAGTTGGAGGGTGGAGTTGGTTGGAGGGTCGAGTTGGAGGGTGGAGTTGAAGTAGGCGGGTGGAGTTGGAGAGAGGAGTTGGGGTTGGAGGGTGGAGTTGGGGGGTGGATATGGAGTTGGAGGGTGGAGTTGGAGGCTGGAATTGGAGTTGGAGGGTGGAGTTGGAGTTGGAAGGTGGAGTTGGATTTATGGGTAGAGTTGAAAGGGTGGAGTTGGTTGGAGGGTGGAGTTGGAGGGTGGAGTTGGAGTAGGAGGGTGGAGTTGGAGGGAGGGTGGAGTTGGAGAGGGAGGGTGGAGTTGGAGTTGGAAGGGTGGACTTGGAGTAGGAGGGTGGAGTGAGAGGGTGGAGTTGGAGGGTAGAGTTAAAGTTGGAGGGTGGAGTTGGAGTTGGAGTTGGAGGGTGGAGTTGGAGGGTGGAGGGTGGAGTTGGAGGGTGGAGTTGGAGTTGGAGGGTGGAGTTGTAGGGTACAGTTGGAGTTGGAGGGTGGAGTTGGAGGGTGGAGTTGGAGGTTCGAGTTGGAGGGTGGAGTTGGAGTTGAAGGGTGGAGTTGGAAGGTGGAGGGTGGAGTTGGAGTTGGAGGGAGGAGTTGGAGGGTCAAGTTGGAGGGTGGAGTTGGAGTAGGAGGGTGGAGTCAGAGGGTGGAGTTGGAGTGGGAGGGTGGAGTTGGAGGATGGAGTTGGAGTTGGAGGGTGGAGTTGGAGTGGGAGGGTGGAGTAGGAGGGTGGAGTTGGAGGGTGGAGGTGGAGTTGGAGGGTGAAGGGTGGAGTTGAAGGGTGGAGTTGGAGGGTGGAGTTGGAGTTGGAGGGTGGAGTTGGAGTTGGAGGGTTGAGTTGGAGGGTGGAGTTGGAGGGTGGAGTTGGAGTTGGAGGGTGGAGTTTGAGGGTGGAGTTGGAGGATGGAGTTGGAGTGTGGAGTTGGAGGGTGGTGGGTGGAGTTGGAGGTGGAGGGTGAAGTTGGAGGGTGGAGTTGGAGTTGGAGGGTTGTGTTGGAGGGTGGAATTGGAGGGTGGGGTGTTGAGTTGGAGGGTGGAGTTGAAGTTGGAGGGTGGAGTTGGATGTGGAGGGTAGAGTTGGAGTTGAGGGTGGAGTTGGAAGGTGGAGTTGGAGGGTGGATTTGGAGGGCAGAGTTGGAGGGTGGATTTGGAATTGGAGGGTGGAGTTGGAGTTAGAGGGTGGAGTTGGAGTTGGATGGTGGAATTGGAGGGTGGAGTTGGAGGGTGGAGTTGGAGGATGGAGTTGGAGGGTGGAGTTGGAGTTGGAGTTGGAGGGTGAAGTTGGAGGGAGGAGTTGGAGTTGGAAGGTGGAGTTGGAGGGTGGAGGGTTGAGTTGGAGTTGGAGGGTGGAGTTGGAGGGTGGAGGTGGAGTTGGAGGGTGGAGTTGGAGTAGGAGGGTGGAGTTGGAGGGTGGAGTTGGAGGGTGGAGTTGGAGGGTGGAGTTGGAGGGTGGAGAAGGAGGTTGAAGTTGGATGGTGGAGTTGGAGGGTGGAGGGTGGAGTTGGAGGGTGAAGTTGGAGTTGGAGGCTGGATTTGGAGTTGGAGGTTGGAGTTGGAGGGTGGAGTTGGAGTTGGAGTGTGGAGTTGGAGGGTAGAGTGTGTAGTTGGAGGGTGGAGTTGGAGTTGGAGGGTGGATTTGGAGTGGGAGGGTGGAGTTGGAGGGTGGAGTTGGAGGGTGAAGTTGGAGTTGTAGCTGAAGGCTAGAGTTGGAGTTGGATTGTGGAGATGGAGTTGGAGTTGGAGGGCGGAGTTGGAGTTGGAGGGTGGAGTTGGAGGGTGGAGTTGGAGGGTGGAGGGTGGAGTTGGAGGGTGAAGTTGGAGTTGGAGGCTGGATTTGGAGTTGGAGGTTGGAGTTGGAGGGTGGAGTTGGAGTTGGAGTTGGAGTGTGGAGTTGGAGGGTAGAGTGTGTAGTTGGAGGGTGGAGTTGAAGTTGGAGGGTGGATTTGGAGTGGGAGGGTGGAGTTGGAGGGTGGAGTTGGGTGGTGAAGTTGGAGTTGTAGTTGGAGGCTGGAGTTGGAGTTGGATTGTGGAGATGGAGTTGGAGTTGGAGGGCGGAGTTGGAGTTGGAGGGTGGAGTTGGAGTTGGAGGGTGGAGTTGGAGGTTGGAGTTGGAGTTGGAGGGTGGAGTTGGAGGGTGGAGTTGGAGTTGGAGGGTGGAGTTGGAGTTGGAGGGTGGAGTTGGAGGATGGAGTTGAAGTTGGAGGGTGGAGGTGGAGGGTGGAGTTGGAGGTTGGAGTTGAAGGGTGGAGTTGGATGGTGAAGTTGGAGTTGGAGTCTGGAGTTGGAGGGTGGAGTTGGAGGCTGGAGGGTGGAGTTAGAGTGTGTATATGGAGGGTGTAGTTGGAGTTGGAGGGTGTAGTTGGAGTTGGAGTGTGGAGTTGAAGGGTGGAGTTGGATTTGGAGGGTAGAGTTGGAGGGTGGAGTTGGAGGGTGGAGTTGGAGGGTGGATTTGGAGGGTGGAGTTGGAGGGTGGATTATGATTTGTAGGGTGGAGTTGGAGTTGGAGGGTGAAGTTGGAGTTGGAGGGTGGAGTTGGAGGGTGGAGTTGGAGTTGGAGTTGGAGAGTGGAGTTGGAGAGTGGAGTTGGAGGGTGGAGTTGGAGTTGGAGGGTAAAGTTGTAGGGTGGAGTTGGAGTTGGAGGGTGGAGTTGGAGGGTGGAGTTAGAGTTGGAGGGTGGAGTTGGAGTTGGAGTGCGGAATTGGAGGGTTGAGTTGGAGTTGGAAGGTGTAGTTAGAGTTGGAGGGTGGAGTTGGAGTTAGAGGGTGGAGTTGGAGGGTGGAGGCTAGAGTTGGAGGTTGGAGTTGGAGGGTGGAGTTGGAGTTGGCGGGTGTAGTTGGAGGGTGTAGTTGGAGGGTGTAGTTGGAGGTTGGAGTTGGAGGGTGGAGTTGGAGGGTGGAGTTGGAGTTGGAGGGTGGAGTTGGAGGGTGGAGTTGGAGGGTAGTTTTGGAGGGTGGAGTTGGAGGGTGGATTTGGAGTTGGAGGGTGGAGTTGGAATTGGAGGGTGCAGTTGGAGTTGGAGGGTGGAGTTGGAGTTGGAGGGTGGAGTTGGAGGGTGGAGTTGGAGTTGGAGGGTGGAGTTGGAGGGTGGCGTTGGAGTTGGAGGGTGGAGTTGGAGGTTGGAGTTGGAGGGTGGAGTTGGAGGGTGGAGTTGGATGTTGAGGTGGAGTTGGAGGGTGGAGTTGGAGGGTGGAGTTGGAGTTGGAGGGTAGAGTTGGAGTTGAAGGGTGGAGTTGTAGGGTGGCGTTAGCCTTCCTGCTTCAGAAAAATGAAAAGCACGATTGGGCATGATGAGACATGCATAGGGACAAACTGCGCACAAAAGTCTCCCACATGTTGCTACATTCTTTCACAAAGGATGGCCGTGTTACACAGGCTAAAAAACAAGCATTGGAAGTGAAAGAGACATGGCCATGAAAGTGCGGCCTTGAGACGTGGTAAAAGCTTGCGGGAATGAGAACAAATTTTTAAAAAACGAGCTCTCTGCATTGCTGTGGCAGGGGGGGTGGGCGGGGAGCAGCTGCCTTTGCAGTCTGATGTGGGAACGAGCATATGGTGTGTGAGCGAACAAAAGTTAATTGTTGTAAGAGGGGGAGCAGGAAGTGAAGCCAAGCTCGCGCTGGCTTTCAAGTCGATGCCAGATGCCAGCTTTGCGCTTGAATGCCTCATATGCACTAGCCATAATCCGCATTCCAGAGGTCTTTGGTAGACTTTTCTTTTCCCCTTCTATAATCTCGCATAGCGATTGCTTATGCAATAGCTAGGCGAGACCTAAAAAGGGGTCTAGCATCTGATCTTAGTATCCATAGGGCAGCTTTAGAGCTTTGAGTCCCTAATTGCCTGCACACAGGAGCTGGTCATTTGCTTCTTGGCTTAGAGTATGCTTTACTGGCAAAAAGTATATGCCCGATAGATTCATGTGGACATGGGCAAGAATGACAGCTCTTGGGTTGAAGTTTGTTGATCTACTAGGAATTGGTAAAGGTATTAATAGGTAGCCTACCAAGTCTAAACTGTGTACACAGCTTCCTATCGGCTGGCACCTTAATGATGTCGAAGTTGCTTTCTAGATGGCAATTCGATTTCAGATCAGTGAAAGCATCTGCTAGGCTGCCAAGTTGACTTTTCCGAAGGTTGTTCTCCTCGACCCAAGCCCAATACAGATGCTTTACTTGACTTCTTGTATATGAAGGTGGATGGCAGATAGGCTCGGTTGGCAAGCAAATACTAGACCAAAGGGTATTTACTTGTTTAATCCCGCCGATTTTATTAGCGGTGTCCAAGTGGGAAATTTTGCAGAAAGCAGCTACATAGTATGCCAGGTCAGGAGTGGCGGCCAATCTATGCCAAAACAACAGTGTACATGTTACTATGAGAATCCACCTCTGGAAGCCATTATAAATACATAAGGGTGGCACATCATAGTACATCTTTTTGTGAATTCACATTACCATTTTAAGGCACGCAGGTGTGGGTAAAATATGTCTCACCGCAGTCAAGGTCCTTGTTTGTGCTGCAGGGTGCACGACGGAATAACAGGCATGAAAGCACACTTGTTACTTTGGACTTGGTGCCAGGTGAATCACTATTTAAAGCAGCGCAGCACATGAAGACAACTCGCTGCGATGCATCAACTGGAGAGGGCAGCAATGTTCCATATTAACTAACATATGGTGCATACCTGCTCTCTCTCTGCACTGGCACACTTGTGGCCAACAAGCACCAATGCAGGCAAACTTGCGCCATGGTGCAAGGGTGCCTGCATTGCAGGCAGGATTGTTTTGAGGCAGGAAGGAACACCTACCTGCACAAAACAATCCTTAGAGGCGTTTTCCTCTTTCTAAGCATGCTGCAGAATGCAGTACACTTAGAAAGAGGTAAAAAAGGGGGGAAATAAAGATATTTCCCCTTGTTGTACCTCTATCGGGAAGGTGCACAATGTTGACACAGTCCCAAGTTTACTGGTCTTGGTAAATCTGGGAATGCGCCGAATACATGGATGGATGAGTAGGAACACCAACACTCCCCCCATATAACGCCTTCCCAGTGCAGATTAAGACAAGGCAGCAACTTGCGCTGCCTTGCTGATTTACCAAACTATGCAGAGCTGCGCAAGGTGCCTTTGCCTGGGTTGGTAAATCTGATTTAAGGATCGCATTGTGCTTGTGTCACCTTGCGTCATGTAAGGGCAGCACAATCCTTTGATTGCACTGGATAATTCAAACGTTATGGACAACCAAAGACAGAGCTGTTCAAATCTGTTTTACCACACATCACTTCTATGAAAGTCAATGTCTTCAATCCAAGATGTCCTGAATCACTTTCTCTGATGATAATATGATCTCTGAGGCCACATTTAATGTAAGAGATTCTTCTGACTCAAAAGCATTAGCGTTGAGATGCTTCAGTGCTCCTGAATCTGAAATATAATCATGTATGCTGTTGCTCTGCAGTAGTTGTGTAAATTGAAGAAGATAATATGGTACCTCTGCTTAAACAACCCAGCATAGGGAAAAACAAGATGACAGTGCTGTTAGAAGAGGACCACAACAGTAGGACCACATAAAAGTAGCCAACCAGGATACCCAACACTACTCCCTCTCCAAAGAGCATCAGAGGTCGATAGGATCAGCTTGATACACTAATGGCTTCCAGTGCCTGTCCTTCAAATTCAAGGGTCACCATTGCGGTGCAGTTCCACCTCAAAACATGTCAAACTGGAAATGTTTATCGTGCAAAGCTGTGTGGAATTTTACAACCTGGTATTAAGAGACCTTAGGAATTCATTGGAAATGTTGGCATCTGGAGATGGACATGAACATGCATCTAGAAAGTACTGTCTAGTTGGAAGATAGCATTATTACAAAACAGACCACTTTATGACTTTGTGAGATGGAATGCGACGGGTTTCTACGGAGGACGATCCACCCCAGCAAGACACTTTACAATAGGAAAACCCTGTCCTGTTCTACATGGACCAGCACTCACTGGGATTTGAATGCCATACCAGTTTAAGGTATGTGTAAACCACGAGCATGTGCTAATTGCCCAGATCTTTCAGGGCAAACCAAAAAACGGTAGTAGGGAGGAATCCTGAAACCTCCTCTATCACAAGAGATATAACAAAAGCAGTATTTTCAATGAAATATTTTCAGTACAAGGAAAAAATTAATGAAATATGTGCAATTAACCAACCATCAACCTGTAGGTTTTCAGCTCTGTGGACACCCAGTTGAGACCTTTTCACTAATTAATCTCTTTACCAACATCCTGTTGTGTAGGTTGTATAATTCCTCTTTCCCTACTTCATGAGTGTGCTACCCTGTGCTAAGGAGGTAAGATTTGAGTTTTGCGTTGCTATTTCTGGACTGCAATGCTGAGGATGCTGTGAGTACTGCACAGTCGTGGAATCCTGCCTCCGAGGTGGAACAATAGGAGAAGTTGCCTGAAGCAGAATCAGGCGTTTTACATGAGCGCAATGATCAATAACGATTGAGCCAGGCACAAATTACTGTCCAGCCTGAATCACATGCATTTTTCTGAATTGCACAAAACCTTCATTCTAATCTCCTCATTTTCATGCATGGAGTGTGATAGGAGCAATACGTCTTGGGTTGGTTTTACATTGTACATTTTAAGTACTTTGTGAGGTGTTAATTTTAGGGCAGGAAAATCTAGTTCTTGCTAGTGAGACTAATAAAGGCGTTTAATTCGTTGATGCTTCCGACCCCTACAGTCGACCGATCTGACCGTTTGCCCTTTATGAGTTCTGAAGCCATGTACATTATTTGGAGAGTACTCTTCAGAGCAGTAGGTGAATCTTCATCTGTTTCAATCTTTTGAACAACTCTCCACAGAAAATGAATTCATAAATCAAAGCCTTGGTTCATTTCTGAATAAGAAATTCACTTCACAAGCTCATACCACCAGGTGAGCAACCGATGACTGAAGCTATTGACCTAAGGTGCATCCTCTTTGGATGTCCCAGATTAGACTTTAGTACAAAATGAGAATCACCTTGGAATTGCAATTATGTGTTTTATGGTGTGGATGGAATTTACCAATCGGCTGGAGTACAAATAGAATTCACTGTTCAAAACTAGCTCTTACATTTTTTTTAAACATAAATTTAATTTGTGCTTTGCCAGTCATTGGCTTTTTGTTTAGGTTCAATTATTCTGGAATTACTAATAGCACTCTGTTGGGCTGTACATGGAACTTCAGGATTGCTTAAATGACAAACAGTAGCTAGGTCTATAAAATAAGGAATTACGGGGCATATTATCAAGGGGGTTTATCTCCGCTTTTTTGGCTTTAAAAGCCAAGAAAGCGGAGATAAAATTATCTCGCTATTACCTAGCTGTCGCTAACACCAGTTAGCGACAGCTAGTAGGAGATAGCGACCATCTTGGGCCCCACTTTGCATGTCAGTGATATTTATCACTAATGACATGCAAAGTGGGCGTGCAAAGATGTTAGCGACTGGAAACAGTCGCTAACATCGCTATCTCCTATTACCAACTTTTGGAGATATTCGCGCTAAGCGCGAATATCTCCAAAAGCTAACACCTGCCCTGAGCAGTTCTTAGCCATGTTATCCAAAGGGAGGGGATAACATGGCTAAGAGCATTAGCTCGCTAATGCATGAATATCGCTGACTTTTCAGCGATATTCATGCATTGCGGCCGATTTTTATGTCATTTGTGATAAACCTTGGTAAGAGGTTTATCTGCGATAAAAATCGCCGAAGGTCGGCGATAAATTTTTTTCTCTAACCAAGCAATAGCGATAATTATCGCTATTGCTTGGTAATATGCCCCTCCATTTTTCAACATCTTTGAAAAAAAGCCCGATAAGATATTTTTTATGCAAACGGAATGTTGCATAAATCCTGATATTTGGGCTTCGTGTATATCGCATAGCATTTGTTTTGCCCTTTCACTTACTTTTTTTATTTTAAAATGTCTCACAGAGGACCACTGGATATAGTGAGCAAGTTAGCTGCATTACATTTGTACCCAAGGGCATACCTCTAGCACTATTTTCGTGCAGATGACGTGTCAATAATTTGCATAGGAATCTAACACGATTTTTGTACCCGAGGGTGTATTTCGAGTAAAGTTTTCATGCAAATGACTTCCTAATACGTTGAACAGGTATCTCAGGTGACTTTTGTACCAAAGGCCATAGAGCAAGTATAATTTTCATGCAAACACCAAAAATATTTAACAGGTAGCTCGTGTGATTTGTAAACGTGAGGAAGACGAGGCCCAATACATTACATAACCTTTGAACCTCTAGGAATACCCCATGTGAGAAATTCGCACAGATATTTGAACAAGAATAATTTATGTAATACTCACATTTTTTTGCGAAAAATATGCATATTAAGCATGGAAAATATGTAATTGATCCCATCCCGATTTTAAACCAAATTAGCGTGTTTTATAGATAGCCGATTTTCCTTGCCTAGACTTAGCTACAAAAAAGAGGACCGGTGCAATGAATACTGCTGCCCTAGGCAACGTGACATTGTGTCTCCCTATTTACCCCTGGGCAATGCGTCCAAATTTGATACTTTGAAAGGTAATCTTTCTCTTCACGGATGGTGGCCCTGTAGGCAGTCACCTGCTATGAACTTACCAGAGAGCAGGTCTTCCTCATAAATTCGTTTTGGGATAATTTTGATTTTCCTGCCATCGGGGTCCTTTCAAAGATTCCGAGACCTTCGATGGGGGGTCACATCCGCTCTTATAGTCAGCTTCATCAGAGACCCTGGAAGGCCGTGCACGTAGGCAGACAGTAACTCATCAAAGTGATTCATTTGAATTTAAGAGAATATATATTTGCAACTAAAAATTGTACAGCAGTTGTCCTAATCATCATGTGTGCCATTGCCTGGTGACTCACAACCTTCTACTGTAACAATTTCTTGAGTTTAAGCACCTGTTTAGATATTTCACTGAGGTGCAATTCGAAGACAGTTCTGTGTCTATTTAATTCTCATTAATTTTTACAATCTGTACATTACGGGATGATTAAAATATACATTTAATCTCTGATGTTCATCATTTTATGCGAGCGGTGCTAAACCCGTGGAATAAACTAGGCTCAAACCACCAACCTGCCTTTAAGTAGCACAAAGCAGCGCGCGCAATTGATTCAAATACTCATTCTATTAATATTATGGCTGGTCTCAGTATGGGAATTAATTAATGTTAATGGTACACAACCACAACTGCTTTCAGAAATCTTCCACGAGCATTAACTAAAATGTTCATCTTTTTAATGTATCTGACGGAGGTGCTCAGAGACTAATAGCTTCGCTTGTTCCATGCAAATGTGCAAAAAAAAAAAATCACAGACTGAATTTTCAAGAGGTTATTTCATCAGAAGTTCCCCAAGCCATTTGCTTTTTGGATTCCTTGTTAACCTGAGCTTGGTCCCAGTGCCATGTGTGAGGTTGTACTATTAGCTGCTACAGATTGAGGTGGCAGCCCTGGGAATCAAGGCCAATAACATATGTAGATTGAGTCATGGAGGAGAGGGCAAGATAACTGAATGAAGAGGGAGGGAAAGGGCATTGCATTTAAAGAGACAGCGCGCGTGTATTATCATCTAACACGCGGCTCAAGGCTTCGTGACCTTTCAAGAACAATGAGTAACATATTTATATGAAGTATTCGAATTATAGAGTTCCCATATTAAGTCTTAAGTCTAGCGCTTCTTTACGTTACATACTTTGAGAAAACATGTATATTGTCTTATGCAATATAAAGAAACACAATCTAGTTAAACACAGTGGGCCTCATTTATGAAAAGTGACGCATCGCTGTGTGAAAACAGCGATGCGTCAATTTTCACTGCGCCCTCCTTGCGAGACCAATGATGCGTCATATTGACGTATCTGTATGGCGCAAAAGTGACGCATTGCTGGAGTGTGTCACAAAACTGACGCAACTCCAGGATTGTGTCTTTTCACATGGGACAAGCCCCATGTGAAAGGGCTTGCGTCAGTCTTACGCCTGCTGTGAGGCAGGCGTAAGAAATTGATGCATTTGTGTCCTAGAAGTGGCGCAGTGAAATCTTATAGATTTCACTGCGTCACTTCTATGACCCTTTCTTACGTCAGAACGCTCCCCCTGCATACATTATAGCTGGCGTAGGTATAATGTAGCGCAGGGGTTTACAAAGTGACACATCACGTTGTTAATACCCAGCACCATGGCGCATCTTATGTGCTGCCGCTGCGTCACAAAAGGTCTCGGTAGAGGGTGGGAGTGGTGAACCAGAGGGTGGCAGTGATGAACCAGAGGGTGACAGTGATGAACTAGAGGGTGGCAGGGGTGAACCAGAGTGTGACAGTGCTGTACCAGAGGGTGGCAGTGCTGAACCAGAGGGTGGCAGGGGTGAACCAGAGGGTGGCAGTGATGAACCAGATGGTGGCAGGGGTGAACCAGAGGGTGGCAGTTGTGAACCAGAGGGTGGCATGGGTGAACCAGAGGGAGGCAGTGGTGAACCAGAGAGTCGCAGTGGTGAACCAGAGGGTGGCAGTGCTGAACCAGAGGGTGACAGTGGTTAACCAGAGGGTGGCAGTGGGGAACCAGAGGTGCTGTGATGAACCAGAGGGTGGCAGTCGTGAACCAGAGGGTGGCAGTGGTGAACCAGAGGGTTGCAGTCGTGAACCAGAGGGTGGCAGTGCTGTACCAGAGGGTGGCAGGGGTGAACCAGAGGGTGCTGTGATGAACCAGAGGGTGGCAGTGGTGAACCAGAGGGTGGCAGGGGTGGACCAGAGGGTGGCAGTGGTGAACCAGAGGGTGGCAGTGCTGAACCAGAGGGTGACAGTGGTTAACCAGAGGGTGGCAGTGCTGAACCAGAGGTGCTGTGATGAACCAGAGGGTGGCAGTCGTGAACCAAAGGGTGTCAGTGGTGAACCAGAGGGTGACAGTGCTGAACCAGAAGGTGGCAGGGGTGAACCAGAGATTGGCAGTGCTGAACCAGAGGGTCGCAGTGGTGATCCAGAGGGTGGCAGGGGTGAACCAGAGGGTGGCAGGGGTGAACCAGAGGGTGGCAGTGGTGAACCAGAGGGGGGCAGTGATGAACCAGAGGGTGGCAGTGGTGAACCCGAGGGTTCTGTGCCCATACACGATCGCATGGTAACTTCGCCATGCAAGCGGCCCGCGAACACGCAGGAAGCCCCGCAAACACTCAAAAAACCCAGCGAACATGCAAAAAAACCCGCGAACACGCAAAAAACAAAAATCTGCAAATTTGCACGAATTCGCGGATTTTGCAGATTGCAAATTCAATTTTGCGCGAATTCGCGGAACGCGAATTCGCAAATTTCGCCCATACTTACTGATGACATCAGCCTTGTGATAGAGTGGCAGACCTCCTCTCACCCTAATATAACCTTTGATACTCACACTCAAAAACAGAAACTAACATTTTCAAAACAATGGACATACCAATGCGATTTATAACACCCTTATTTAGTAAAAAACCTGGCGCAGGAATAACGTGGCACAGGGGTTTACAAAGTGACGCATCTACCTAGATGCGTCACTTTGTAAATATGGCGCAACAAGGCGCATTTTTTACGGCCCTGGTGCGTCACAAAAAGTGATGCACCGGAGGCGTAAAAGTGACGCACAGCCTCATAAATGAGGCCCAATGTATGCAAGGCGGGCGTATTGACGCAAGGAAGGATCGTAGAAGTGACGCAGTGAAATTTATGAGATTTCACTGCGTCAATTTTAGGACGCCATTGCGTCAAAATCTTGCGCCTGCCTCACAGCAGGCGTAAGACTGATGCAGGCCCTTTCACATGGGGCTTGCCCCATTTGAAAGGATGCAGTGCTGGAGTTGCGTCACTTTTGTGACACACTCCAGCAATGCGTCACTTTTGCGCTTACAGATACGTCAGAAATATTGACGTATCTGTAACTCCGTCCACGACATGATGCGTCGTACATTAAATATGATGCACCAGGAATGTCACAAGGAGTGCGCACTGAGAAGTGACGCATCGCTGCTTTCACACAGCGATGCGTCATTTCTCATAAATGAGGCCCACTACTGGGCCTCATTTATGAGGCCGTGCATCACTTTTACGCCGCCGGTGCGCCACTTTTTGTGATGCACCAGCAGTGTAAAAAATGTGCCTTGTTGCACCATGGGAGATGCGTCACGTTGCAAAGCCCTGCGCCATCAGGAGGCATTCCGGTGCAGGAGAGGGCAGTCCTGCGCAGGAAAGCCTCCTAAAAGTGGCTGAGTGAAATCTACAAGAAATCACTCAGTCACTTTTAGGCCAATGCTGCGTCAAAACCATGCGCCTGCTTGAAGCAGGCGCAAGTCTTGATGCAGCATTGGGAAGATAGGGCCCCCCAGAGCATTGCTGGAGCTGCGTCGCAAGCTCGACGCGGCTCCAGCAATGCGCTGCTTTTACGGCACAGATGCGTGACGCATCTGTCCCGTTTTTGCCGCATGGTGCGCCGCATTGTAAATGCGGCGCACCATGGGTGGCGGAGCTGCGGCGCACAATAACTATTGCATCCTTGGGGGTGCGCCAGTTATTGTAAATCTGCCCCATTACATTTAGCCAACGAGGGAGCACTTACTGATTAGACAGTAGAAAGTACTCCAGTTGAGTAGAGGTATTGCACAAAAAGGTGGCATCTTAATGGACAAACACGCAGGGCGGGATTCATTCTGCCCCCTGTTAGACTCGTTTTTTGTGCCCTTCTGCCCTCTGTTAGACTCGTTTTTCCATTGTTTTTCTGCCCTTCTGCTCCCTGTTAGACTCGTTTTTTGTGCCCTTCTGCCCTCTGTTAGACTAATTTTTCCCTTGTTTTTCTGCCCTTCTGCCCTCTGTTAGACTCCACCACCACATTATCACTCAGCACCACCACAGCACCACTCAGTGCCACCACAGCATCACTCAGCGCCACCACAGCATCACTCAGTGCCACCACATTATCACTCAGCACCACCACAGCACCACTCAGCTGTTAGACTCGTTTTTTGTGCCCTTCTGCCCTCTGTTAGACTCGTTTTTCCATTGTTTTTCTGCCCTTCTGCTCCCTGTTAGACTCGTTTTGTGTGCCCTTCTGCCCTCTGTTAGACTAATTTTTCCCTTGTTTTTCTGCCCTTCTGCCCTCTGTTAGACTCCACCACCACATTATCACTCAGCACCACCACAGCATCACTCAGCGCCACCACAGCATCACTCAGTGCCACCACATTATCACTCAGCACCACCACAGCACCACTCAGCAGCACCACAGAATCACTCAGCACCACCACAGCACCACTCAGCACCACCACAGCATTACTCAGCACCACCACAGCATCACTCAGCACCACTACAGCACCACTCAGCACCACCCAGCATCACTCAACACCATCCCAGTATCACTCAGCACCACCACAGCACCACTCAGCATCACCACAGCAAAGCTCAGCACCACCACAGCACCACTCAGCGCCACTCCAGCATCAATCTGCGCAACCATTCAACAACAACTGGTTCAAATATGTTCTCTCAATGTTTCAAACTTTATTACAAATGTCACAAAAAGATGTTAATGTTTCACTTCTGCTCTTGGATTTTCCTCACAATAAAATACACTGAACATAATCTTCACAAAAGTTATTTACAAAAGTTTAAGCTATTGCCATTATAAATTAAAATAACTTTTATTTAAGTATTAATTATTTAAAAAAATTAAAAGCCATTGTAATTTGTAATATCAATACAGCTAAGTCACGTAAATACAAAACATGTTGCATTACAAATGCTATAGGTGTCACATTTGCGAATCTTATAACTATTGGCATTGTAAATGACAAAGCTATTAATGTAGCTATTTTCAAAACCAACACATAAATAAAAAAATTGTCATTTACAAGACCAATAGCTCAAACTTTCTTAATGCGAGACCTATTGCATTGCAAATGCATGTTTTTATATCTGTCAGTGCTTCCTGTTGAGGTTTATTTTTCGTGACAGGCGCCTCATTGTCTACTTGTAACTATTCTCTGACCCTGCTTCAAGGGTCAGAGCAGGGTCAGAGAATAGTTGCAAGTAGGCAACGAGGCGCCAGGAAGCACTTACAGGCTTACAGCAGCAGGTGCCCAAGTTAAGGTTAATTTCTATGTAACACTTTTGTAAAAGGTTACAAAAAATGAGCTTAAAATTTTGCACCTGCTGCTGTAACCCTGTAAGTGCTTGGCTGAAAATGTGTCCCCGCTGATTCGCGGATTTTACCGCGATTTCGCAAGATTCGCGGATCGCGAAATCGCGGAAAATCCGAAAATTCCGCGAGCGGAACGAATTTTCAGCCCATGCTTAGTCATCAGTGATGTCATTTGAGATGTCATTAGTGATGTCATGAGTGATTTCACTGACCATGTCATGAGTGATGTAATATGTGACGTCATCAGCAGTGCATTGCAGGCGCACGAGTTATAGTTAGCTGAACTACCTATAACGGGGGATTTTCAATGGTTTTGAAAAAGTGAAATGTCCAACTAACTATAATGCCCCTGAAATCTATCATTTTTTCAGTGAATTTCTTAGGTTTTTTAAATGCTAATTCCTAACTATAACGTGTCTGAAACCTATGTTTTTTTTAGTGAATATATGTATATATATATATTACCTACTGGCGGTCACCAGTAGGTAGTTATAGTTAGGACCTTGTTTATATTCAAAAAGCATTTTTTCTTTGCCAATAATTTTGGTGCCGGTTAACGAATCTTTGAAAAAATTTCAAAACTAGTGGGGCACTCTGGACCGCTCCCATCTTAAACATTTCAGGGTGATTTGGCAAGCAGGGGCCAAGAACATGTTTTCTCCATCTTAATTCACATAGGAAACTTTAGACACAGCTACAGCCCGAACTGCTGAACGGAATTACACCAAGTTTGGCAAAAAGGTAGCCCTTGGTACAGAAAGAAGTCTTTTTGTTAAATAGTGTAAATCCGTTCAGTAGCTTCTGAGAAATAAAAAAAAGGGTTAAAAAAATGCATTTCCCATAGCAAATTTTAGATACGGCTACAGCTCGAACTGCAGAACGGAATTACACCAAATTTGGCATAAAGGTAGTACTTGCCTCAGAAAGAATTCTTTATCTTAAATGGTGTGAATCTTCTCAGTAGTTGCTGAGAAAATTCAAAAATACAAATATCAACATATAGAGGCGCGGTGGATCCACGCACCCTTCCAAGCACGAGCTGCATTCTAATGGGCTGTCAACACTCCAAACTAGGAAGTGTTGGCAGACATCTTGTGCCTAACTGAGGCACAAGAAAACAGACAAGCCCAGAACAAGCTCTTGGCATTGCTGTGGGGAGGGGGAGGGAGGGAGGGGGAAAAGTGAGACACGGCCTGGCGGCCGTGAAAAGTATGAAGCAGGGGGCGGGGAGCAGATGCCTTTGAAGTGAAGCTGCTGGCGGCACCATGCTGGGTAAGCAACAGATGGCCGTGAAGTGTGAAGCAGTGGGCGGGGAGGCAGGAGCAAATGGTAAGGGGAGCCTTTGGAGAGCAAGGCAGGGGGATAGAAGCGCGTTCACGAGCACGTGCACTTCTGCAAATCCTTAGCTTTCTGGTTTGACTGCAATAGGTCTCTCTACGAGACCTAAAAAATGAAGGCTTAAAACAAGAAAAGGGGACAGGGTAGAAACACCCTGCCCCCCTTGGCCTGATCAGGGGGTCCCACAAGCACCCCAAGGGCCAAAAAAGCATTATTATTATTTTTTAAAACAGCTGAATGCGAGCTGGGTGCACGGATCCAAATTAAAAATTAAAAAAAACTAAGCGAGGGCTTTCTCGCTTAGTTATTTTTAACCCCCGGGTGGGCCAGTTCCCGGGGGCATGTAAAAATGTAATAGTGGGGTCCCAGGGAGGCCCCGCAGCCCCTGGGACCATCACCCCCACCGGAGCTTTCTATAAATATTTGCGGGGGATTATGGCCCCCCCGCAGCCTTGGGGACCGCCACCCCCGGGGCTTTGTATTTTTTATTTGTGTGGGGCCTCCAGGGTCCTCCCAATCCCTGGGGACCACTACTTTCCCTGGGGCTTTCATTAAATACATTGCAGGGCACACGCCCCCCCACTGCCCAGGGGACCACCACCCCCTCGGCTTTTATTTTTACAATTTTACCTGTGTGGGGGGGCTCAAGCCCCCGCACACACCACAGGGACTGGCACCTCCCCGGGGCACTAAAATTCAAATTCAGGGGTCTGCAGCGGACCCCCGGCCCCGTGGACCACCACCTCCCCGGGGCTTTGCAATTGTTGGGAGGGGGGCCGCGGGTCATCCTTCTGAAGCCTTTGATGGCCCTGGAGTGTCCCGGGGTACCCACCCCCGGCACACTGCTGTTTGCTATGTAAGGGAGGGAGCAAGTCTCCACTGCTATTCTTTCCAGGCGGTCCTTACATTGGTTTTATTCTGGCTCCTGTGCTGACATGCATACCACGCATTTGTGCATCTTGATATTTACACCTTTTTTGCAACGTATTTCCACTCTACATGCTTCACAGTCCTCTGTGCACTAGAAGGAGTCCATTCCTCTGACCCTGGTGATATGCCCTCATCTTTGGGGCCTCATTGACATTAGGAGTCTGGGACATACGTCTCTGTGTAACACAAGTCGAGACTGTGGTCATTCCACTCTTGTGTTCATCGTGTTGCCCAGACATTTTTCAGAAATTGTTATAAATAGAGGTATTATTCATGTAACATTAGTGATTTCAACACTAGTGCACAGTGATACATTTATGTATTTGTTGTATGTGAAACTTTGTAGTCTGTCCATTATGTTATTTGTAACGTGTCACTATCAGAGTCATTTGCTTATGACTCACGAGTTGTTTCAAACTTACGACGCGTACATCACAAAGAAGGCGTAAAATATGTACCTAACGTGTAATGTGTGTAAACATAGTAAAAACCCTACCAGGTTTAAACATAACTGTTCCTTACCTGCAACGCACCATGTGATCAAGGCCACAGTCCAGCGGCCGAAATGTGTCATTCGGACTTGATGTTACAATAAAGAATTTACTTTTCCATTTAAACTGTAGTCTGTGCCTGTAAAACCACATGTTATAGTTAGGATTTAGCATTTAAAAAACCTTTGAAATTCACTGCAAAAAAAACCATAGGTTTCAGACATGTTATAGTAAGGAATTAGCATTTAAAAAACCATTGAAATTCCTCCGTTATAGTTAGTTCTGCTAACTATAACTCGCGCGCCCGCAATCCACATCACTGATGACATCTCAAATGACATCACTGATGACATCATCCAGTGAATGTGGTTTTGTCAGTTGTTGTGCAAACTGCTGCACCAGTTAGTTACTAGCTATGTGAAAGTCTATATTAGTTATTGATTAGTTAACTAAGTATTTGTATGGGAGAGGAAATGTGTGTGTGTGTGGTTCAGTGGGGTGTGTGTGGCTGCCCAAGGTTGTGTGAATAGTTGATTCAGTAGGTATATGAGGTTAAGACTGCATGTTATAACAGCTGTTTGGGTGAGTAAATATCTTTATGGGTGTGGTGATGAGCAAATATAGCTCTCAATGGTACATGTCCAACAAACTAGAAAAATAAAAGGCAGTGTATATGACTGTTGTTGTATGTAAATAAGTATACATAAGACTCAGTGATTGTATGAGTGACTGTATGGATAACTGTATACTTGCAATATTTATGGGGGGGGGGGCGTGGCTGGCCAGCCAAAATAGCGGACGCAAACCTTTAACGTTCTGTCCACCATTCCCCTAAGAATCCGACAAATTATCCTGCACGGGTGGCATACCAGACTCTGCTGGCTGGGACCGGACGCCTGAAGCACTGCGGCGCCTGTTGAGCCTCAATACTGGGCTAAATGACAAGCTGCAACCACAAACCCCATGGGACGACTGCTCGACCTGGTCTGCTGTGAGGCCGTGCACGGGCGCCTGAGGTTGCGAAATGGCCGCCCATGTCTGAACACCAGTGCCGAGAGGGAACGTTGCCCAGGCCTAATACAGCACCACTGCAGGTAAATGTAATGTAATGTAATGTAAATGTAATGTATGTGTCTTGTAAAGCGCACTGCTGCCCTGAGGCGTCGTGGCGCTGTAGACCGCTGGGGAACCCGTCCTTGCTATCCCTGTGAGATAGTCCCTACTGGGTATCTCCAAGGTGAAACCAGGCATCCCCGGCGAATGTGGGGGGCCGTTGTAGAGATGAGGCAAGCTAATGCCCAGAGTTGCCGAGTGTGATTCCTGGTTAGAGTAGGCACCGAGGCAAGAATGATCGAGTCCGCTGACGACCATGCCGCGTCAGGAATTGAACCCTGGTCCCGGGCCGTTCTCTGCTTCCGGGTCTGCCGCCTCTAACCAGTGAGCCACACCACTCCGCAGGTGGGATCGTCACGAGCTGAGTAGCACGAAAGGGAAGACCCCTCCGCCTCCTCCTCCCGGAGCTTTGCGGCCCTAGCTGTAGTGAAGCTGAGCGTGGGCGTCTATGCTTAGAAGTTGGCACCCACACCTAGAAGTTGGCCGCCCGCGCCTAAGTGCCTCACGCTGTGGGGGGAAGCTGACTGAAACGGACGCCGCACGAAAATCGGCACAGCGGGAGACCCGCAACAACGCCACCGGCAATTCCCGAAATCGCGTGAGTGTCCTTCCCCCCATATACAGCGACTGAGAAAGAGAGGGCGATAGCGAAGTTACCCACGCCTATGCCCATACTGGATAGTAGCAGCGGGAACAATGGAAGGGGGTGGCCTGCGGCGCCACCGCTGAGCACAATCTAATACTGGGGACACTGTGGAACCCACTTGACCCCCCTGGACTGTGGCCCCTGTCTTGCCTACAACAGAGAAGCTGTAATGAGGAGGGAGGGGTCATGCTGAGAACGCAAGTGGTGGAGGGAGTAGCAGGCATACACCCGGAATGCATACAAGAGACCCCCATACCACAAAGGACACAGTGACACCCCACCGTGCTTGGGAGATACAGACCCCGGAGAGTCCATGCAGCAGAGTTGGCCAGAGGCTGCTTAGGAGGGAGGTGGTGATCTGTGGTAGCGACAACAAGCAGTCCTGTGCTGCAGCCCCCTGTGTGTTAACAATATGGCCTAACCGCACTGCATGAGATGCCACAATGTGCACAGAAGCGAAGACCACGATTGACATCCTAGCAATGCCTGGGGGGAATAATAGAACAGAGCCGAGAGGACGCAAGCGGACAGCCAAGATCGCGACGGGGAGCCTCTTGACCCCCTCAACCGGACTCTGAGAGTTGGCCCAATGTACCACGATCACCCAAATACGGAGTGGATGCACCGGAAGCATGCGGGCACTGCGGTCTCCCCATACTGCGCGAGGGGACCACTGATGCCTGTGGAGTCGGATCTCACGTGGCTAACAGCCACCGGAAAGCATAACATCAGCCGTGTCGCTGTGTGTCTCTACTCTCCTGAGAACTACTCACGAATGCCCACGGCGCAGCAGCTCATAATGGGCCGGAGGAGAGCCAAACTGCAACAATGGCCCCTAGGCACAGACTGCTCGGATCCCGCAACCATGAGCGCCAGAGGGGGGGATGGAGCTGACGACCACGGCCCTGGAGGCCAAAATGGACTCAGTGCTCGCAGCAGTGGAAAGGATCGGGACTGCCTTGGACCACACTAGGACATCCCTGGAGACTCGGATACACAAAGTCACCTCAGACTTCACCTTGCTCCAAGCAGACCACAGAAAGTTGGCTGAAAAAGTCACTACGCAGGGCCAAACACTGCAGGAACTCCAACCTATAACACAACACCATGCGTATGCATTGCAAGATTTGATGGACCGCGTTCACGACCTGGAAGACAGAGTGGAAGATGCGGAGGGACGCTACCGCCACAACAACATTTAGGCCTGCCGGAGGGCAAAGAAGGGAGAAACCCGGACCAATTCAGGGAGCAGTGGCTACACAACCACTTATCCCAAGGAACCTTGTCACAGCGATTCGCGGACGAGAGAGCCCACCGCATACCAGTGCAGAGACCTCAACCGGGAGCCAGACCCCGACTGTTCATTTTCAAATTGCTAAACTACAGGGATAGGGACGCGGTACTCCGGAAAATGGCCTCAAGGTGAGCGGTAGTCAGGTGATGCTCTTCCCAGACTACCCCACTTTAGTGCAGAGACGCAGGAGTAATTACACAGCAGTGAAACGCCAACTCAGAGCTCTAGAATTACCATATTCATTGCTGTTCCCATCCCAATTACAAGTAGTCACAAAAGAAGAAACTTGCTTCTTTGACTCCCCGGGAGAGGTGTGGGACTGGCTGGAGGAGTCGGGGCTATGGACAGGCATGTGGCCCTCGGGCTGAGAAGGGGACAACTCCATGGGCAGAAGGACGAGGAGATGTCGGAGGCGAGGACCCCTAAGGAATATAAAGCCAAGACCTGCAGCACCGAGCGGGGAGAAAATACGGAAGGAACGGCAAGACACTCTGAAAGCGGGCACAACTCTCAGATCCCCGCATCCTAAAGATAGGCTGGACTACTACAAACAGGAAGCATCGGGGATCAGCGGCTCATTGTCGCTGTCAATGGAGTTATCCGAAGAGCTCCACCTACTAGTGATTACCCCACAGACTGCTGATGGCATCATATGAAAAAAAGGGGACTGTCAAGTTGGACTCTGGCATAAGCAGGCCACGCAAGTAGAACTCTGATTATTGACATCTAAGGTATTGTTTGCTGTACTGTAGGGAGACGGGTCCATTTGGTTAAACATGACACATACCTCACACTGAGCTGATTCGATAACAATATGTGTGCAGTTAGCAACAATACACATAGCAGTGGAAGGCAAACTCACACTTGACTCCAATAACTGAGCTACTACCTCACCGGTCCCAAAAGATGACCCAAATGTCTAAACAGATGGCACTCCACACATTCGGGAACTAAGGGGATGGCTATAACACAACACTGCTAGTACACACACCCCAATATGTGACACACTGACCTAGTTTGAACTACTAGATTGTTGCAGACGTTTGGACAGGCATTGCGCAATGCCAGCCCCTGATGTTATGTTGTTTTCAGTTCTTTTATTGTTGTTAATTTTGTTGCAGCAAGCTGATGCGTTCACACATGCCCCTGACCTCAAGACCCGATGGTGCACCCCGCCCCCAGTGTCCCTGACTCTTAACTCCATCAGAAATGACGCAAGCTGACATAATCACATGGAATATACGTGGCATGTACACACCTGCGCGTCGCTACTCCATATTTGCGCATCTCCGAAGACACTCGGCCAGAAACTCCCTACGGCAGGAAACACACATGACCCACCTAGAACTGGACAGACTGCGCAAGCGTTGGAGGGGACAAGTGTATGGCACAACATACTCAGCACATGCAAGGGGCACGCTAATTTGGATAAGAGCCGGCACTCCGAGACGGTGACAGATCCGGAAGGCAGGTACACTTTAGTAGTGGGGACACTCAACGGCCAGCAGATACTACTAGGCTCCATTTATGCCCCAAACACAGACCAGCCCTCGTTCCTGACACAACTATTAGCACAACTGACCCCCTACATTGGACTTCCCTGGCTGCTGGGCGGGGATTTCAACTCCGTGTTTGATGTATACGTAGATAGATCCTTCCCACCCCTAGGGACGACGTCAGCTGTGTCGAATGCGCGGGCGCTCTCGGACTGGCTATCACAGTGGCCATTACTAGACTTGTGGCGAGTCCTCCACCCCACTGACTGCATCTACTCTTATTACTCAGCAGTGCATGACCTGCACGTGCGGCTAGATAGAGTGGTGGGCTCCCAGTCCCTGATCCCCCTAGTTGAGGCAGCAGAATACCTGGGGCGGACACACTCTGACCATACCCCCATGACACTCCGATTGAACTGGGAACCTGGCCGCCCTCCCATGCCTACTTGGCGTCTCCAACCCTTTGCACTGGAGGACCCTGAGTTCCGGGCATCCCTAGGGACGACAGTTCTTGAATACTTTGAACTCAATGAAGGGTCAGCAAGCTCCAACCTAGTGGAATGGGATGCTCACAAAATTGTTGTCAGGGGCCAATATCTCGGGCCACATGAAACATACGCAAGAAGCTGTCCTCATCGCTCACCCGCATCGAATCACAACTACTCTAATACGAGCAAGAAGGGGAGGGTGGAGGTAGACAGTCAGGTCTGCTTAAAGGCCTCAGGACACAACATGCAGAACTTATGGAAAAGCGGAGGTGCCACAACTACACTGCTCACACAGCTCGCACCCACGCCAAAGTGGACAGAACAGGTCACCTGCTAGCCTGGCTACTGAAGCAAGAGAGTAGACATGCCCCAATTAAGGCCATCCACACACCAGAGGGGGCCCTTGTACACACACAGTGGGAAATACACAAAGTGTTGTCGGACCATTACTCACTGTCATACAAATCCAGAGGGCGCTGCTCAAGCTCCGACCTCGAGAAGTTCCTAGAACCTGTTCAACTACCCACAGTCTCAAGAGCACATCAAGAGGCACTCAACGGTCCCCTCACGCTAGAGAAAATAGGAGAAGCAATAGGGTCAATGGCGTCCGGGAAGAACCGCGGGCCGGATGGTCTGCCGGCTGAATACTACAAAGCGTACCCGGAGCCTCTGGTGCCGTGGTTGGATGCTCCATACTCTACAGCCCTAGAAGAAGACATGTTGCCCCCGTCGATGCGTGAGGCCTACCTGGTGTCTCTGCTAAAACCAGACTGAGACACTGAGAATTTAGGTTCATACAGACCACTAGCACTCCTGATCGTGGATTATAAAATATTTGCTAAAGTATTGGCAGAGCTTTTGGCCCCGGTGGTTCCTGGGCTGGTCCATACTGATCAGAATGGGTTCGTACCCAAACGTAGCACATCGTTAAACTTACACAGGTTCTTCTGGAATGGTGGCTTCGGAAGTTGTGAGGGAGTGGCCTAGGGCAGGATGCCTGGTCCTAGACCTTGAGAAGGCCTTCGACTGTTTGGAATGGAGTTACCTAGCAGAAGCGCTGTCAGGGTACGACTTAGGATGGGGCTTCCACCAGATGGGTGACCTATTATACAAAAATCCAACAGTTAGAGTACGAATGGATCCATACATCTCTGATGCCATACCAGTACGCAGAGGCACCAGGCAGGGGTGCCCGCTGTCACCTCTCCTGTTCGCACTCGCAATAGAACCCCTGGCGGCAGCCCTGTGACCGACGCTAGGACACTGAATACCTCTAGGAGATGTAACACACCAGGTGACGCTCTACGTGGACCACCTCCTAGTATTTGTGAGAGATGTGGGTAACATACCGGCCCAACTGGAGCGCACACTGCATGTTTTCTCTGCTCTCTCGGGCCTTAGAGTGAATGCCAACAAGTCCTGCCTGTACGCATTCCGGGGAGACACAAAGGATCCGGGCTATGTTTTGGAGGGCACGAAGATACAGTGGAAAGCGGACACTTTTCGCTTCCTTGGTATTCAGATATCGTCAACCGGCAAACCTTTTTGACAGCAATCTGGGGCGCGCAGTGAGAGCCATCAAATCACAAGTGAACTTTTGGAAGACACTCCTGCTGACAGTTACTGTCAGGGTGGCACTATCTAAGATGGTGTAAGATGGTGATCCTTCCTCGACTCCTGTACTACTTTGCCAATTTGCCTATTTATGTCCCGGCGGCCTTCTTCTCCACACTCACTAAGCTGCTCAGGGACTTCTTCTGGGGCAATGCACGTCACAGGGTAGCATTAGCAAAAATGTATTTACCCACTGATCAAGGGGGCCTCGCTGTGCCTTGTTTTAAACACTGTTTATGTTTGTTTATGTTTAGGTGATTTGTATTGCGCGCAAATACCCTGAGGTGTCTCGGCGCATAGGATTGTTAGTTGGACAGACAAATGCTGGAGGGCGGTCATTGCTTGAAAAGCCAGGTTTTCAACTGTTTTCTGAAGATAGTGAGGGTGGGACTAGATTTGATGGACAGAGGAAGGGTGCTCCAGAGCTTGGGAGTAGCCACAAGGAAACGTTTGTCTCCCCAGGACGAGGTTCTGGTGCGTGGGACTGGTAGGAGGCAGGTAGAAGATGAGCGGAGGGGTCTGTTGGGCGTATAAATAAAAAAGCATTCCTCAAGAACCGTGGTCCGGAGTTGTTAATGGCTTTGTAGGCAATGCAGAGTGCTTTGAATTTAATCTTACTTCTGACCCGCAGCCAATGAAGTTGACGTATGGCTGCAGTGGTGGAGTTGTATTTAGGAATGGCGAGTAGGACTCTGGCTGCCGCATTTTGAATGGATTGAAGTTTATTTAATACCTGTTCTTATGCATTAAGAAAAAGGGCATTGCAATAATCCAATTTGGAAAAAATTAGGGTGGTTATGAGAGTTTTTTCTGCAGATGCTGGTAAATATGGGAGTAACTTCTTAATTTTCCTTAACATGTAAAAGGATGATGAGACCACAGTTTTCACGTGATGGTGGAATAACAGTTTGTCATCGAACATGAACCCGAGGTTTCTGACCTTGGCAACAGGTTCGGGGGGGGGGCAATTTCGCTTGGCCACCAGGTGGAAGACCAGTCAGGGGAAAGGTTGCCAAAGGTCATGACCTTGGTTTTGTCTGAGTTTAATTTTAAGCAGTTATTCGACATCCAGGAGCTTATGGCCAGCATACCCTCCTGGAATCTAGAAGCAACTGCTGCCCCATCCTTATGCACGGCCAGCACCAACTGGGTGTCGTCTGCATAGGTGGTTAAACTCAGCCCATGTGCTTTGATGACCCTCGCCAAGTCCGACACATAAATATTGAATAGTGTCGGACTCAGCGATGATCCCTGGGGCACCCTGCATGGAAGAGTGAAAATGGGCGAGTAAAAAGCGCCCAGTTTCACAGACTGGGTGCGGTTAGCCAGGAAGGAAGCAAGAAGGTCCTTAGCCAAGTGGTTAATCCCCAAGGTTGAGACACGGTCGATCAGGGTGGAATGATCGACCCTGTCAAAGGCAGCAGATAGGTCTAAAAGTATGAGAACCGCCGCCCCACCTTGGTCCAGAATTGCCCTGATCTCATCAGATGCTTTTATCAGTGCAGATTCTGTACTGTGTCCCTGCCTAAACCCAAATTGGGTGTCGTCCAAGAGTTGATATTGATTAATATATTCAGAGAGCTGCTGATTCATAAGATTTTCAAATATCTTGGCCGGAAAGTGAAGGCATGCTATGGGTCTCTAATTAGCAGATTCTGAGGGATCAAGGGATGGTTTCTTTAGCAGGGGTTTGATGACTGCTTTTTTCCATATTTCCGGGTAGACACCTGTGAGAAACATGGAGTTACAGATGTCAGTGAGTGGGGGGGTAATAACCTCAGGAAGAAGTTTGAGTATAGAAGGTGGACACAGGTCTAGGGGAGAGCTTGACCTGATGGAAACAACAAGTTTGCTGATCAGTTCATCGGGGACTGAATGAAAGTGTGAAAAAGTAGGTCTGGCGGGTATAGGCAGGGGATTGGGGTCAGAACCTTCAGGGTCGGTGAGAGAGGAAAAGGCTGAATATATATTGGTGACCTTGGTGGAAAAAAAGTTCAGCTAGGGAGTTGCAAAGATCTTGTGATGCCTCGATGGAAGGACCTGATGGGGGATTGGAGAGGGTATTGACTACTTGGAATAGCCTTATTAGAATTTTGGGCGGACTCTATTTGGGATAAATAAAAGGCACTCTTATGTGTAACAATGGAGCGTTTGTAAATAGCTAATGCATCCTTCTACGTTTGTTTATCCCGGAGACTGTAGTGTTTCCGCCATCTTCTTTCAAGATTCCTACAGTACTGTTTCTGGAGTCTGAGGTCCTCTGTAAACCATCGCACAGATGGAGTGGTTCGATTGGGAAGGATGGATTTAGTTGGAGCTACCAAATTAAGAGCATCCTGAAGCCAATTCTGGTACATGTTGGATACTAGGCTGGGGTTGGAGGAGGACTCATAAAGGGAAGTGTTGAGGGTCTGGGTGAGCAGGGGAATGTCTAAGTTTTTCCAGTCTCGAGTGGTTTGAGAAACATGAGCTTTAGCTTGTGGCGGATTGGGATTATGAGCCTTCATAGTGAAGATAACTGCGGCGTGGTCTGACCATGTCAGGGGAGGATAGTGAGCAAAGATATGTCAGGGTTATTGGTGAACAGTCTGTCAAGGGTGTGCCCTGGTTGGTGAGTGGGGCCTGATATAAGCTGATGTAATCCCACCGCTTGTAGGTCAGTGGTGAGTTGGATGGTATCCTTGTCATTAGGAGATTCAAGGTGAAAATTGAAATCTCCTGATATAGTGTAGTCAGAAGGTCCCACCAAAGGCTCCACCAGTTCATCAATGGCTGAAAGGAAACGTTTGCGAGGACCTGGGGGACGATATAGGAGTGTGCCTTTGAAGACTTGATTGTTGTTGAGTGCAATGCAGTAGATGAAGGCCTTACAGTCAGAACGATGAATAGGTTCTATTTTTGTGGGATATAAGGCTTTATGAATGATGGCAAGCCCGCCACCCTTGCCTGTGGCTCTATCCTGTCTTATCACACAGAAACCATCCGGTATGGCTGAGCAAAAGTCCGACCGGAGGAGGCGTCGCCCCAAGTTTCCTAATGAACATGATATCAAGATCTTGGCTGTTAATAAACTCCATAATTTCCAGGTTGTGTTTGGGGAGGGAGCGTGCATTGATGAGCGCTGAACGATAGCTATGGTAGTCTATCCTTCCACATCAAACTGAAGACTCAGTGGTGGAACAGGGAACTCGCCTGACCAACAACACAAAGGTAAATTCTAATCAAAGTACATTTGTGACATAAACATTTAGTGCAGAACGAAAATCAAAATGATTTAAAAACCGCTTGGAGCCCTTCAAAAATGAGCCTCCGTCAGCGTTTTTTAAAACGAAGATTATGATAGCCTGAGCAACGCTGATGCTGGTTCTCAATGCGTGCATTCAGAGTAACGGTGTCCAAAGAACCCAAGGGCAAAGTGACTGTCAGGGGTTTATATGCCGGTGGAGGCGAGCAGCTAGACTGCTAATCTCCGTGAAAACTGGAAGTCAAGTAGCGCACTTCCTGCTTTGGCTGTCTATCCCTCCACATCAAACACTGCTATTTGGCTGCACAATTGCAATGGATAGCTCGCTGGCTTGCCCATAGGGGTCGTGAAGACACTGCAACTTTAGCCCCACCCCCTGGATTACATCATCAACCTTTTCCACCCAGCCTCTATAGCCCCAAATCACGCCCCTCTCCTCTTGGTGGTAGCTTGTAGGTGCTATCGTCATTGTCTGTACCTCACGAAAAACACTAGTCCCCTACGCGCCGGCCATTTCGTTAGTAAGCTACCCCAGCGGGCCTGGGGTGCTTACATCTTATTAACTCACGGACTGGCACGAAGCTGACATACAGACACTGGGAGATTTGTACTGCGATGCTGCTCTCATACCATATGAGTCCCTGGTTGACGAAGTGGGGCGGCGCTGGGACAATTCCTGAGACACAGCTCGCTAATCCGGACACCAACCTCTAAGTAGTGGGAAATGCAGGACGAACCAAGCCAACATCTTACCATACAATAGCTCCATGTTTTGGAGCGGGGTCAACACTTGATCCGATGGTTTGCAGCATCCCTTCCTACACACACAGCAATAACTCTAGACCTGCTACGCTGCAAGTGGGAAGCAGAACTAGATCAGCAATTTGAGGACAGGGAATGGGGAAAGATACTGAAGAGCCCAACACGAATTCCCAGAAATATGAGGTTCCGACAAATACAACTGTTTATAGTCCACAGAGCATTCCTCACACCCAAAAAGATAAACAGCTATTTTCACCAAACAGATGCGATGTGCCCTAGATGTGAGGAGGTGGGGGTTGGGCTCGTACACATGCAATGGGGCTGCCACAAGCTACACACCTACTGACAAGCTGTCAGCAAAGTGTTACATGCCTGCATGGGCCACTACATACCCTTTGAATGGTCTGTCTACTTACTGCACCACTTCCGCAGATCTCCGGCCATGAAAGTCTCCTCTCGCTTCCTGGATCTAGGCTTAGTGGTAGCTAAGCGGCTCCTAACCAAGAAATGGAAGTCACGAGACTCACCACACATACAGGCATGGAGGTACTCGCTCTTAGCTTGGGCCAAAGCAAAAGGAATTGCCATTTGGAGGGAGGAAACGCTGGGATTAAGAAAGACACCCATAGCAACACAATGGGAGGGACAACTACAGGCCCTGATGCACACAGAGGGAAACTACTCTGGGGGATGAACAGCGGGCGGGGGAGGCACTCTGACAGGGGGAGATAGGTGGGAGGACGGTAAACATCTGCAGTGCCTTGTAGATTCACGCACACCCAATGACACCTATGGTACGTTACGACATGGGTGATGGGTACGGTTGACGACCTGGGGAAACTTGGAGGTTTATGAGGTCGCTGTTGGGAGGGGGAGGCGGGGTACACCACACATACTTGGATATCGGTATATGCTGCTGTTGATTGTTTTGAGTTTTAATTGCTTATGTTCACTTATAATGTCTGTGTATTTACCTGAACGGTATGATCTGCAAAGATTCGGCCTAATGTACAATTGAAACCACATTAATAGGGTATGATGATTATTATCCCTGTTGAATATGCATTACCCATTGTGTTCCAGCTTGCAGCTGAGCCTGCATCACGCACAAAATGTATATCTGCCATATAACGCGATTCAACCTTAATATCTTTTGGACGCTGATAATTGGTTCACTATATGGTCAATTTTATGGGACACATGTTATTACTCACGGAGATGTAACTTTACAAAAATTAATAAAACAGATTTAAACAAAAAATACTTGTAATAGTGATTTTATAACACACTAAGTATGAGTTACATGAAGTGGTATTTGTATAAGTGTGTAGCTGAGTAAATGTAAGTATGGTCCATTGTTTGCATAAGTGAGTAGGATGACTGGATAAGTGACTAGGATGTGTGCTGGTGTGTAATGTCGATATGGGTGTATAAGTATATTTGATAGCGTTCTATTGATCATTGACAGCATGTATGAGTAAATCTGTAGGTAAGTGATTAGATGTGTGTGTGTAGATCTAGGAATCACTGTGTGAGTTTTTAGAAACTTGTATTGGTGTGTCAATGGATTCTAATATGGCACTCTTTATTTTACAGTGAGTGATGAAAGGTTATACTAGTATATGATGAGGTTTATCTGATTGTCACATGGATGATGTCATCAGTGATGTCATCAGTGTTGTCTTTTGAGATGTCATCAGTGATGTCATCAGTGATGTCACTGACCATGATGTAATATGTGACATCATCAGCAGTGGATTGAGGGCGCGCGAGTTATAGTTAGCAGAACTAACTATAACGGAGGAATTTCAATAGTTTTGTACGAGTGAAATGTCCAGCTAACTATAACACCCCTAAAACCTATGTTTTTTTTCAGTGAATTTCTAAGGTTTTTTAAATGCTAATTTCTAACTATAACATGTCTGAAACCTATGTTTTTCAGTGAATATCAAAGGTTTTTTAAATGCTAATTCCTAACTATAAAATGGCCAAAACCTATGTTTTTTTTCAGTGCATTTCAAAGGTTTTGTAAATGACAATTTTTAAATGTATTAATTGTTATATTTATGTTTTTTATACTGATTTACTACACATTTGTAAACTATTTATTTATAGATATTTTATTTTTTAAATTAAAGTATAATTACATTATCCATTACATTATAAAATATAATTTCTCAGAATGAATTACTTTAGTTTAAATACTTTGCAAATAGGCAATAGACTTATAAGTACAGTAGTTACAGTTGTTGCAATGGGCAACACAATTTCAAACACAATGCAACATTGAGCTCAATGGGAATTTCTAGTTAAATGCAATCAGTTACTTTATGGATTACTTTTCTAACCACAGGACTGGATCCTAGATTCAGTCCTGGGACATCTCCCGTAAACAGTTGAGTAAAATCGCTTTGGTTACTGTAATGATTTTTAAGGAATATTATTGTATTTTAAAAGTTGACACTAAGAAACTTTTTCACTTAGAATCACCAATGCTATCCTATCGGAGGAAATTAACTTAGCAGGTAAGTAGTGTCATTGTTACTTTTTCTTACTCAGTGGTAGATCCTGGATCTAGCACTGGTGCATCTCCTGTAAACAGTTAAAGAATCCGTTTAAGTTATACAGGCGGTTTTTAAGGAATATTTGTAGTTTGTGAAAATCAACGCTTAGAAACTTTTCTTGTGAAAACCGGACAATGGATTCCTAGGGAAAGGAATACAAGTTACTGGTAAGTACGCTTAGAATTACTTTTCGGGTTCAGTGCTGGGCTAAAAGATGCTTCAGAAAAGGGGGTGGTGATGAACAGAGTATCTGAATTAAGCAGACCACTCTTACCCAGTCTAAAGATCAGGGCTTGATCCATCACCGTTTTTTAGCTCACTGCACCATCCCAGCTCAGAACTTGGCTATATGCAAATTAGTCTGACCCTGGCCCTGTGCATCATGGGAGCAGGGCAGACCAAACTACCAAGCAAATTCTTATACTGGGAAGGAAACAAGCTACCGGGGACCGGTTTCTGGCATTTCAGCCGTCTTCGGCCCGGCTTGCTTGAATCCTGATGGTGCAATGAGCTAGGGACTCACATCTGAGTATACCCTTCCACGCTTATGGTGGACAAAAATGATTCAGAAAAGGGGGTGGTGATGAACAGAGTGTCTGAATTAAGCAGACCACTCCTACCCAGTCTAAAGATCAGGGCATGATCCATCACCGTTTTTTAGCTCACTGCACCATCCCAGCTCAGAACTTGGCTATATGCAAATTAGTCTGACCCTGGCCCAGTGCATCATGGGAACAGGGCAGACCAAACTACCAAGCCAATTCTTATACTGGGAAGGAAACAAGCTACCGGGGACCGGTTTCTGGCATTTCAGCCATCTTCGGCCCGGCTTGCTTGAATCCTGATGGTGCAATGAGCTAGGGACTCACATCTGAGTATACCCTTCCACGCTTATGGTGGACAAAAATGATTCAGAAAAGGGGGTGGTGATGAACAGAGTGTCTGAATTAGGCAGACCACTCTTACCCAGTCTAAAGATCAGGGCTTGATCCATCACCGTTTTTTAGCTCACTGCACCATCCCAGCTCAGAACTTGGCTATATGCAAATTAGTCTGACCCTGGCCCAGTGCATCATGGGAACAGGGCAGACAAAACTACCAAGCCAATTCTTATACTGGGAAGGAAACAAGCTACCGGGGACCGGTTTCTGGCATTTCAGCCGTCTTCGGCCCGGCTTGCTTGAATCCTGATGGTGCAATGAGCTAGGGACTCACATCTGAGTATACCCTTCCACGCTTATGGTGGACAAAAATGATTCAGAAAAGGGGGTGGTGATGAACAGAGTGTCTGAATTAAGCAGACCACTCTTACCCAGTCTAAAGATCAGGGCTTGATCCATCACCGTTTTTTAGCTCACTGCACCATCCCAGCTCAGAACTTGGCTATATGCAAATTAGTCTGACCCTGGCCCAGTGCATCATGGGAACAGGGCAGACCAAACTACCAAGCCAATTCTTATACTGGGAAGGAAACAAGCACTGGGTTCTCTCCTGATAGCAGGTGAGTAAATTGGAATTCGTTGTTCAAATGATTTTATGTGAATATTTTAAAGTTCGAAAACTCCACACTTAACAGAATTTCCAAGTGAAACCAGTCAATGTTAGCCTATGGAAGGAAATTCAAGTTACTGGCAAGTATGGTTAGAATTACTTTTCAGGATCAGTACTTGGCTCAAAGATGCAGCACTGAGGTATCTCTTGATAACTGTTGAGTAAATCAGAATTCGTAGTTCGGCTGATTTTAGAGGGTCCCTATGGTCAAACTAGCTCACTAGGTACCTCCAATAAGCACCACAGAGCTGTGTTGCAGAGAGGTGTAAAAAGGGGCGTGGTCTCTGAACACCTGTCTGCAACGCAGCTCCCTGGCGCATACTGGAGATACCTGTTGGGCTATTTGGCCCTCAGGGACTCTCAATATTGAAAAAGTGAGGTGACATGTCTGCAAACACGACCTGTGGCACACTTTAAGTTAGAGAAGTAATTCCTCCTCAATCCTGTGAGTCCCTGGGAGCCAACTAGCCCACCAGATACCTCCAGTTGTTCAGAGATGTGGCAATCAACTGTGTATAAGGGAAGGAACTCGCACATCAACAATATTGTCTTTATTTTAATAGTCAAATAAATAAAAAAAATTGAATTGCACCATTTAAAAAAAATAAGTATAATTGGGGTTTTGGGTGGGGAAGTGTATTAAAATTGTGGACAGAAACTGTACGCAGTAACCAATAAATATACTTGTTTTAGAAAATAAATACAAAGTTATTTATTCTAATGCTTGTATAATAAAAATGAGAAAGAATTAAAAGAAAAAGAAAGAGCAAATACGTATGAGGATACAAAACGAAACTAAAACTGTTTAACAAGTTTCACGTTTACAAAAACACATGCACAAGTTAAACAGTGGAAATGTGAGCACGTGTCAACTGAAAAATGTGACAAAGAAATGGGAGGAGCACTAAATTGGTCCCATAAAGACTTGAATAACCAAAACATATATAAACCACACCCGTAGGATGATTAGTTTCGTTTCTGTGATTTAATTACGGTTGACCAAACTATGAGCAAGATAAAGTTTACGATCGTCGGATTCATCTTCAGTTTATTGTCCATTTCATCAGAGGGAACATAAAGTTAATGTATATATTGTAATATATAAAACATTATGCTCCCTCCAGAGGAGTTGGATGTATGTCGACGGAAGGAGGAAAGAATTTTAAAGAGAAGTAAATTAATGGTATAAGTTTATGCTTTATATCTTTTTCTAATGCAAGTATATTATTATGATTTCTAAATGTAGTGTGTAAAAGAATAATTGTACTTTAGAAACAAAATGACGTAAGAACAGTTTATGTATTATCGTCGCAAATTGAAAATACTACGAAGACAAATAAAAAAAATGATCAAGTAATTCTCTTTTTCTTCTAGAGTGAAAATGGGTTTTTCAGTATGCATATTGTGCAGTACTATGACGTATTTTCACTCATGATGAACTGTAGATTTAACGTTGCAAGCAGTAAACCTGAAAAAAAAAATTAATGTCAATTAACAAATAATAAAATAATCCTTTTTAACAGTCACAATGTTTTCATAAAGAGTAATTGAAAAGAAATGTACAAAAAACAAAAAAGAAAGCTGAAGTAGTGAGGGAGTGTTTGTAGTAGCACTTCTATTCTACTTTATCTGAAAGTAAATCATGCCCTCTTAAATTAATAAGAATTTGGGGCAACACTTTAAAAAAGATTTGAATAGAAAATAGTGTTTGCAGAGAAAAAAGGGAGTGTGTGCATATTTATATAGCACGTAGTCGACCAAAAACTATATCAGCAATTTACATGAGCACGGTATTTACAGTACATTTTCAGGCAGGCGTAGATTACGTCATTTCTCTTCAATAACAGGATGTGGATGCGACTCAGAGGCTTGAACACTGATTTCCAGCACCAATTTCGACTTTGTACCTGAATGACCACATACGTATGTATATTAGCTGCCCTTCATGTGCAAAAAACGGTATCCTAAAGCTTTCATAGCCGTGTATTACTACAGCTACAACACTCCACTGAATGTACAACAAACATTCATATTCGCAGAAATACGTCATGTCCACCATCTTTTATGTGTGCAACTATGGATGAATATAGGGTCAGTGATACCCCGTACCTTCCATGTTAGCCATGCTGTGGGACTTTACAGATATAATGACACATTTGCGTTTAAGACCCGGTTGATGTCAGCACTACAACACGGACACCTGAATCAGTTGATTTCTCCTATAGCTCACAACGAAACCCATAGCTTGTTATTATAAGACTCTGCACTCAACAAATCAATCCACCTCACATATTAAACATGTTTAAGTCTACTTCAGAACAGATGTTATGATCCGACATAAACTGCAATTAGCGAGAGTTTTTCTATCGGTCCTCGATTCCAGGGCCCCCTTGTAAATACAAAGCTGTTGTCCTACCTCCCTCTTCCATGTTAAATTGTCATAGGAACACATGCCTTGCCTCTGGGAACGCCTACATTGCAACTCATTGGAGATACGAGGCGAGCCCTTAGCAAACTGGTTACTAACAAGCATTAATACATTTTAGCGTTACCTAGTAAATAGGGCGATATCATTTTCACCGCAGTTTTGGCTTATTAAAAAAAATTGCGGCAAATTAGCACTTGTTAATATGCCCTCAAGTTTTCTATGACACAGCAGGAACCTTGACTCCCGCCCTGCCATAGCAAACAGCAGTGTCCAGGGGGTAGACACCCTGAGACGCAGCAGGTGCCAATCCTGGGAGGTGGTGTTCCCCAAGGCTTTCAACTGCTCCAGAATGGAGACCACGCGGGCCCATTCCCAAAATATAAAAAACCCCAATGGGTGGTAATCCCCGGGGCTTAGACGGACCTTTGAGCTCCCCCACCCAGTTATTTTGTAGCACCAAGGAATGACAGTCTCTGGGCTACAGGGCCCCTCTGGACCACCATCAAATGTAATATTTTAGACCCCGGGATTTGACCATCCCAGATAGCTAATTTTTAAACAAGCACAGGAGCCCGCGCTTCGTTTTTATTTTTTTTACGGCGGATCAATGCACCCAGCACACATTTCTCAGTTTTTTTTTAAAAAAACAACAAAACATTTTTGGGGCCCTAGGGATCCCTGTGGGACCCCCTGAGCAGGTCTAGAGGGTCAAAATATTTCTTACCTGCCCCCTTCATACATTTTGAACACTTGTTCCACTAATTTCTAGACCCTCGCTTCTACGGAGGCACAAAATGGCTGCCAACACTTCCTGGTTTCGATTGTTGACAACCACTTGACAGCCAATTAGCATTCAGCCCGTGATCGGGACGGTGCGCTTAGTGTGCGCGCAAGATACACACATCCACTGAGGCCATGGATATATATGTACTTTTACTTGTAATTTTCTCAGAAACTACCAAACATATTTACACCATTTAAGCAAAAGGCACGAGTCTGAACCAGGTACTACCTCTTTCCAAATCTGGTATAATTCCGTTCAACCGTTCAGGCTGTAGCCGCAATGAATGTTTCCTATGGAAAATTGCATGGGGAAAACACATTTTGGGACCCCCCTTTTTTCTCTGCCCCTGCTTTAAATTCAATATTTTAGACCACAGGATTGATCGTTCCCTGGTATCAAATTTTTAAACAAGCACCGGAGCTTGTGCTTCGTTTTTATTTTTTTTACAGAGGATCCATGCACCAAGCGCACATTTCTCAGTTTAAAAAAAAAATAGATTGGGGGTGCCCTAGGGGTCCTTGTGAGACCCCCTGAGCAGGTCTAGAGGGTAAAAATATATTCTTACCTGCCCCCTTATTACATTTTGAACACTTGTTCCACTACTTTCTAGATCCTCGCTCCAACCAAGGCACAAAATGGCTGCCAACACTTCCTGGTTTCGAATGTTGACAACCACTTGACAGTCAATCAGCATTCAGCGCGTGATCGGGATGGAGTGCTTATAGTCCGCATAATTAATTAATAAGAATTTGGGGCAACACTTTAAAAAAGATTTGAATAGAAAATAGTGTTTGCAGAGAAAAAAGGGAGTGTGTGCATATTTATATAGCACGTAGTCGACCAAAAACTATATCAGCAATTTACATGAGCACGGTATTTACAGTACATTTTCAGGCAGGCGTAGATTACGTCATTTCTCTTCAATAACAGGATGTGGATGCGACTCAGAGGCTTGAACACTGATTTCCAGCACCAATTTCGACTTTGTACCTGAATGACCACATACGTATGTATATTAGCTGCCCTTCATGTGCAAAAAACGGTATCCTAAAGCTTTCATAGCCGTGTATTACTACAGCTACAACACTCCACTGAATGTACAACAAACATTCATATTCGCAGAAATACGTCATGTCCACCATCTTTTATGTGTGCAACTATGGATGAATATAGGGTCAGTGATACCCCGTACCTTCCATGTTAGCCATGCTGTGGGACTTTACAGATATAATGACACATTTGCGTTTAAGACCCGGTTGATGTCAGCACTACAACACGGACACCTGAATCAGTTGATTTCTCCTATAGCTCACAACGAAACCCATAGCTTGTTATTATAAGACTCTGCACTCAACAAATCAATCCACCTCACATATTAAACATGTTTAAGTCTACTTCAGAACAGATGTTATGATCCGACATAAACTGCAATTAGCGAGAGTTTTTCTATCGGTCCTCGATTCCAGGGCCCCCTTGTAAATACAAAGCTGTTGTCCTACCTCCCTCTTCCATGTTAAATTGTCATAGGAACACATGCCTTGCCTCTGGGAACGCCTACATTGCAACTCATTGGAGATACGAGGCGAGCCCTTAGCAAACTGGTTACTAACAAGCATTAATACATTTTAGCGTTACCTAGTAAATAGGGCGATATCATTTTCACCGCAGTTTTGGCTTATTAAAAAAAATTGCGGCAAATTAGCACTTGTTAATATGCCCTCAAGTTTTCTATGACACAGCAGGAACCTTGACTCCCGCCCTGCCATAGCAAACAGCAGTGTCCAGGGGGTAGACACCCTGAGACGCAGCAGGTGCCAATCCTGGGAGGTGGTGTTCCCCAAGGCTTTCAACTGCTCCAGAATGGAGACCACGCGGGCCCATTCCCAAAATATAAAAAACCCCAGAGGGTGGTAATCCCCGGGGCTTAGACGGACCTTTGAGCTCCCCCACCCAGTTATTTTGTAGCACCAAGGAATGACAGTCTCTGGGCTACAGGGCCCCTCTGGACCACCATCAAATGTAATATTTTAGACCCCGGGATTTGACCATCCCAGATAGCTAATTTTTAAACAAGCACAGGAGCCCGCGCTTCGTTTTTATTTTTTTTACGGCGGATCAATGCACCCAGCACACATTTCTCAGTTTTTTTTAAAAAAAACAACAAAACATTTTTGGGGCCCTAGGGATCCCTGTGGGACCCCCTGAGCAGGTCTAGAGGGTCAAAATATTTCTTACCTGCCCCCTTCATACATTTTGAACACTTGTTCCACTAATTTCTAGACCCTCGCTTCTACGGAGGCACAAAATGGCTGCCAACACTTCCTGGTTTCGATTGTTGACAACCACTTGACAGCCAATTAGCATTCAGCCCGTGATCGGGACGGTGCGCTTAGTGTGCGCGCAAGATACACACATCCACTGAGGCCATGGATATATATGTACTTTTACTTGTAATTTTCTCAGAAACTACCAAACATATTTACACCATTTAAGCAAAAGGCACGAGTCTGAACCAGGTACTACCTCTTTCCAAATCTGGTATAATTCCGTTCAACCGTTCAGGCTGTAGCCGCAATGAATGTTTCCTATGGAAAATTGCATGGGGAAAACACATTTTGGGACCCCCCTTTTTTCTCTGCCCCTGCTTTAAATTCAATATTTTAGACCACAGGATTGATCGTTCCCAGGTATCAAATTTTTAAACAAGCACCGGAGCTTGTGCTTCGTTTTTATTTTTTTTACAGAGGATCCATGCACCAAGCGCACATTTCTCAGTTTAAAAAAAAAATAGATTGGGGGTGCCCTAGGGGTCCTTGTGAGACCCCCTGAGCAGGTCTAGAGGGTAAAAATATATTCTTACCTGCCCCCTTATTACATTTTGAACACTTGTTCCACTACTTTCTAGATCCTCGCTCCAACCAAGGCACAAAATGGCTGCCAACACTTCCTGGTTTCGAATGTTGACAACCACTTGACAGTCAATCAGCATTCAGCGCGTGATCGGGATGGAGTGCTTATAGTCCGCACAAGATGCGCGCATCCACTGAGGCCATAGATATATATGTACTTTTAATTGTCATTTTCTCAGGAACTACTGAACAAATTGACACCATATAAGCAAAAGGCACGAGTCTGAACCAAGGACTACAACTTTGCCAAATTTGGTGTAATTCCGTTCAGCCGTTCGGGCTGTAACCGTGATAAACGGTACCTATGGAAAATTGCATGGGGAAAACATGTTTTGGGACCCCCCTTTTTTCTCAACCCCTGCTTCACGATTCACCCTAAGACTTTCAGGATGAGAGCGGACCAGAGAGCCCCACCAGTTTTAAAAAAATTTGCGAAGATTCGTCAACCGGCGCCAAAGTTATTCCAAATAGAATGTTGCGGATTTCCTATAGAAAATAGGTCCTAACTATAACTACCTACTGGCGACTGCCAGTAGGTGATATAGATATATAGATATAGGTATATATGCATGGCAATCAAAAGAATAATCTTTCAGGCATAAACTATGAAAAAAAGAAGCATAGAACTCAACTCCAGTGACACTCTAAATTTGCTCACTTCAAATGTCTGCTTTTCATTTAAAAAAATGCTCTTTCGCAACTTCTATATGTGCTGAATTAAGCAGCACACATAGAGGTTACAAAATGGCATTTAAACAATGTTTATGTGCAGGAAGGGGGACATTCCTGCTCATAAACAATCTTACCCTCAACACAAGCAACCTTGCACTATGGTGCAAGGGTGCCTGCGTTGGCGCTAGGCAGGTAAAGCTAGCACCAGCACAGGGGGAGACACAGGACTGCACCATATTCTAGTAAATTTGGTGCAGCCCTGCTTTTCTAAAGTGACGAAGCATGTCGTTAGCCTTCTTGGATTAACGCCACGCTTCACCACTTTATTGTAAATATGCCCCCAAGTCTTTTATCATTTCTACAGCAAAAATCTTCAAGCACAGGATTAGCACTGTGCCATCAAGGACAAGCAATATAACGGTGTGGATGGTGTTTGATACCGTACCGTATATAGGTTTCCCGATTTATACACTTATATAGGTACAAATCACATTGCCCTTATTTAGGCATAGAAATCCAGCCCTTATTTAGACTTTGCTCATGCTAACCAAATACAAGCACGGTCAACTATATCTGTTCATCTTCGCCACAACGAGTTCTTGGAAAACCAGACTCTTAAGCCTTTAGGACTTTCCCGTGCCTGGATATTGATTTCTCCAAGAACTCATTTATTATGCATGAAGATCTATTGATTAGGGGTTCCTTCATGACGTTCTTATGCCCGACTTGTACGTCAATACCGGCATTCCTAAACACCTTCAAGTTATAAATATACCTTCACTTGCCATGGCAAACCACGGTGCGATTCAGCTACCTACTTGCACGACACGGCTCGCCACGGCAAGTTCAGAAGGAAGTCAAGTCCCCAACTGACGCACTGACCAGATGCTGTCATCCTCCTCGCAGAGAATCCAGCTCCAGTGTTTCTGACTCCCCTTGCAGGGTGTTAGATATTGAGTCCCAGAAAAGAAATTCCAACCTCTCTCATTCTAAGGTATGGAGCAGACTAGATCCTAGAGAAACTTTTGGCAACTCTTGGCAAAACTAAAACGTAAACTAAACTAGACTATAGCTAAACAGCACCTACTTCTTCCCTTGTACTACACTAAGGTTAGGTACACTGGGGTAAGATTATTTTAGAAGCGCCAGTTGAGTATTTTAGCCTGTGTTATTTATGTATATATGTCATAGCTACAGACCATGCTATTGCAGTATTATTTACCTTACTGCTAATGCTGTACGTATTATACTTCGTATTCTGTATTACAATTGTAGCAGTTCATATCTCTTGCATGAGAAATAAGACTGTTCAATAAACCCTTTTATTGAAATGCCCGACTCTCTATTTCCGTGCAACTCTGTAGAAACGAAGCATGCACGATTGACTGAGTGAAACGTTATCAATTGTTTCCACGATTCTGAGACTGTTCCGATTCTAAAGGGAAACAAAGTTGTCATGTTTATGTGGTTGTCAGAAACGAATCCCTTCTTGTTTATTCAAGAAGTTTCTAGTGACCTCTGAGTTAGCTGGCACACACAAGTTATTAAGTTTAATGTACTCGATAGAGGCATACTGACTTCAGTTCTATGTCAAAACTATAGTGTATATTATTCCTATGTGCAGAGCCTATCAGGGATATAGGAACTACACCACAATTGCACTATACTAATCCTATGCTTAAAAGAATAGAGGCCCTGGAAGGATGGTGCCATTCCCCATTACAAAAAAGAAGGTACCGGGGATGTGGGTCCCTGGGGCATATAGATGCTTGTGGAGGAGGGCCATGCCTCCAACCCCTCCCCTTTTTAAGAACAAAAGGGCCCAAGGGGTGGGGTCTCAGCCCAATAGTGGCTTGAGGAGGGGGGCTGTATGCCGTCCTCTCGTAACATTAATAATTTTAGCCTCGAGTATGAAGAGGCTCAAGTAGAAGGGCTGCACTCTCCCTCCCCCTTAATTAAATAAAAAGACCTCAAGGAATGGGATTCACGGACCTTAAAGGATTTGGGAGGAGGTCATGTGCGTCAAAGGGCAGTTGACTGTCAGCAGGGAGGTAGCCATAGGTCCTGGTCAGAGGCCATGTTCTCCGGCCAACCCCATTCCTCGCACAGGTGAAGGCTGTGCACAACAATGGTTGGCAGCCCACCGGGGTTGTTTGCAGGGCCGACCATTGGTTTGTACAAAGGGCCTGGCCCCAGGCATGGAGTTGCTTGCCTGCAAGGGGTTAAAAAGTCATACTCGAGGATGTTTTTAAATGTAAATTAATATTTTATTACCATTGGCGAAGTCAAAACTATGTCCTTCAGCTGTGCAAAGCAGGGGGATTGGCTGCAGGGCATGCCAGCAGCTTAGCCCCCCGCCATGCACGGCCAAAGGCCATGTGCAGGTGGCAGTTGGTTTTATGTATGGTAATAAAATATTACTTTACCTAAAAAAAACTGGAAAAATTCACTGGAAAAGAACCAAGTTGTAGTGTCATTATAGTTAGGTGAAAAATTCAGTGCCAACGTAACATTTTAAACATTGAAATTCACATTTGTATATGTGGGAATTAACAGGTATCCTAACCCCATAGGACACATGAAGGGATCCCATAATAATCCCGTGATCAGATGAAACTGGGGTGGAAATCAATAAAGCCCCGTAAGCTCCATCAGTCAGTTATTCAAGTTTTGGTTTCAGGGGAGGATATCACATTGTTACACAAGGAACAAAGGAAAGTGATTACAATTAATCTCATGTTAAAGTTCAGTTTTTCTGTGAAGGAGAAACGGATGAATGAGTGGTGAATGTGTGAGAAATATATTGGAGATAAGACGGTGTGTGGTCCGTTATGAGTGTACTCCATGCTAAGTGCTGGGGTTACACTGGAAGTTACATTACACTAGTAAGTTGCCTTTTATAACTTAGTTTAACTTTTTACTTAGTGAATCCTACATACAAGGACGCCGCTTATCGACATTTCTGCTGCAGGAACATCTAATATCTGATTTGTTTCTTTCTGGCTCAAGCCTTCGAGAATCAAGCTACATATTATCTAATAAATCCTGTATGCCTACGTGAGCAGTATTTACCAAATATTTGGGAAGTGTACAATGTAATCAGTATCTGCTCAGTGGCCAGTTCTTACACCTGCCATTTCATTCCCATTAAGTGCACCAGAGAAGAACCAGGGACCAGATGTACGACCATCTGAATTTGCGACTCGCAAGTTTCGACAAATAGCGAGTCGCAATTTGTACGTTTCAAAATCTAATGTACAACAGTGTCTGAGACACTGTTTGCAATTCCCCATTGGGTCACACATTGCATGCCTCATGCATATTAATGAGGCTGGCACAATTTGCGACCCTATTGGGAATGGCTGGCACTCCCAGGGATGGTGGCCCGCTGGGGTCCGCAGACCTCCATGTCTGGGACTGCTTTTAAATAAAGTGGTTTTTTTTTTTTAATGCAGCCCGTTTTCCTTAAAGGAAAATGGGATGCATTAAAAAAATATAAATGAAACTTTTCAATTTCATTTTTAAAGGACAGGCAGTGGTCCCTGGGGCTACTGCCTGCGATTAAAAATATGTGTGCATGCATTCACAAAGGGGAAGGGGTCCCGTTTGTGAGTGCTTTACCACCCTTCTGCGAAGGGCGGTAAACTGCGAATGTTTCGCAACCACAATTTTGGTTGTAAAACATTCTTACATGGGTGTTGGAGTCGCTATTAGGAAGGGATGCCCTTAGCACGCCCCTTCCTAATAGTGAGTTGCTAACCATATTTTGTGAGCCGCTAATTGATTAGCAAAATATGGTTTGTACATTGGCCTGACATTTTTTGCGGGTGCAAAGGGGCTGAAATCCCCCTTGCGACTGCAAAAACTTTGGTCGTACATCTGGCCCCAGATGCAAATGAATCAGCTGGGCTCCTGATGGATAGTCGGCCCACCCGTCAGGATGGTGCAACTCACACCCAACCAATCTCTGGGAGACTAGCTAATGCTCCATTAGCACTCATCACAAGCAAACAGATCATCAAACTGATGGTAAATGTGTTTACGTTTCCCCAGCGATATCCACAGTACTGAATTGGCTATCGCTGCCAGAGGAAGATGGGGATGGAACTCATTTCATTGGGTGCCACCATGGAAATGATCCCAGCATCCAATGCAGCCAGGAGCGATGAGGGTCGATGTGACTGGCCGGCAAGGAATTTGGGGGCATATTATCAAGGACCGGTGTTAAAATTATCGCCTTTTTTCCGGCAGGAAACTGTCGGTAAAATGGCGATAATGGGCTTGATAATACGCCCTTGTTAATTTCCATAGAAGCCCATGTTCTGGTGTTAACATGGGCTTCTATGGGAATTAACAAGGGCGTATTATCAAGCCCATTATCGCCGTTTTATCGGCAGTTTCCTGCCGATAAAACGGAGATAATTTTAACACCGGTCCTTGATAATATGCCCCTTGATGCCTCTTTATCTGCATCGTGTCAATGCTAGCCAATTGTAATGGGCAATAATCAACGAAAATGGCGGAACAAAATGTTTCCACTAGTTCATACTGAAATTCTCTTTAAGTAATTTGTACAAAATGTTTGCACCATCACACGTTTTTTCATGGAATCGATGAAAGGTCCATGCCCTTACCAAATCTGGCATACAGATATAAAGACGGTGAAAACAATTTTGTAAAAGTGTTGAATATGTCACAATAATCCGATCAAAAGAAACGCAAAAATAAAAACAGTAAAGAAAAGTAAGTTCAATGCAATCTATTTCAGAAACTAGAAAACCTCCTCACGTCTGTATAAATAGGTGAACCAGCCCTTTCAGCCCTATTTACCTGAGAATGAATTCCATCATGAAGAGGCCTTTATGTCATTTCAGGCAAAGCACCTAAGTTATAAGCAATTTTGAACAAGAGCACTACACATTTGTCTTTATAACAATTTGTATGTAAGAGCTTTTATGCAAATGACACTAAAGTGCCACCTTTTTTTCTAAATTGGACATTTTTATGGTTCTAATTTTCTTCTGTAATAGCGGCAAAAAATGGTTGTCCCAGTGGAGCAGCGCATCTCATCTCCAGAACTGTTCTGCAAAGTAGGAATGACAAGTTTCTTTCATTTGCACAAAAGATGACAAAAAAAGTATTTTTTTGACATTCCTGTATCAGTTAAAAGAAACAGTTGCACTTCAGAGTAGTGCGGTCCCTTGGCAACAACCTTTTTACCGCAATAAAGATAGTCTCATAACAAAACTTAAAGAAGCTGAAAGATTGCACTCAGTGGTGTTTCTACTCAAGGGAGCATGAATTACTTTGTTAGTTTTGAAAATTGTCACCCTAGTTTCGTCTTTGGCATTCATGTCCACTCTGCCGCCAGATGTCAAGCAGCTGAATTGTATAGCCAGAAATGATGAATCCTCTAAATGGAATCCATATGAATTCTTGCGTGGTATCTTATTTCAGATTCCCACCGAGACAGTTTAAAGGGACATATGTAATAGATAGGCGAATTGTACCTACTAAACTGAGAACGTTTTTAAAGGGAACTGTTGGAATGGGTGAATACGATGTCAATGAATGTCATGATATGTGCAGGCTTGACAATGACAATATCAGTTAATGCGATGTGAATGTATGCCATAGTCTGTGCCCGCATAACCACGAGTGCCTGTCAATGCAATGTCAATGTATACCGTAATTTGTGTCCGCACAGCAGCACCCACATTAGCAATAATGGTACCAATGTATGTCATAATTCATGCTTGTACAATAATTTTATTGTGGCCAATAACAACAATGTTAATTTTAATGTTCAAATCAAAGCAAAGATATGTTTTACAGTACCAGTTAAAACAATGTCAATGTGCAAGGTGACGGTTGTACGACAGAACGTAGGGAAACCACACATTTTTTATCACACATTTTTTACCATGCATTTTTTTATAGCGTGTATATTTTTTACAATGGATACCATTACCACACATTGTTTATTCGTTTAAAAACAATGTATTTGTGGGGGGAGACCCCCACACCCCCAACTTACCTTAAATGCATGGTAAAGGCATCCATTGTAAAAATATGCACATTGTAAAAACAGGCAAGCTTATAAATGCGTGGTAAAATCACAATATGGTAAAAACCTTGTTGTAAAGGCTGTTTCTCCAAAGGTGACAACTGTATGCGCCATGATGATACCAGTGGCTACACTATTAATCTTAGGAGTTCCGATGAACTCACATCCTTGATGTCAGATTCACCCAAGGTACCTCCCCACTAACCCAGAGTGAGAGAAAAGTGGTCAGGTAGGTCCTGCGACCGACGCCTATCGAGTAACAGGTGCGGTCCCCCATAGACTAGAGGCAAACACACACCCAGGAAAAACCCTGACGAATTCCACAGATAGATAGTTGCACCACAAAGAATTACGAGAAATTGGCCCCAATAAAACACGTTTGACCAAAGGCTCACGTACCCCAGAAACACCACAAAGCTAGAAACCACATGTAGATAGGTACCTTCAACCAATCAGGACACAGCATGCACACCATACGTAGTGATCACTACTCATGCTGGATATCTGGACACAAACACACTGGCCCACAAAGAGTGCCATCTGTGTCCTTATCAAATGCACACATTCGACTGATTTATGACTAAGATGCTCTTTAGGAAAGTAGAATTCATTTTATTGTACCTTATGAACTGTATAAAAAGCCAATCAAAACTTTGTACTTCACAAGAGATTTTTAGCAGACACACTCTCTCTTGCGTTTATTTGAACCAACGTGTTCCTGTTTTGCTAAACGCCTCTTGTCTTTTCATTTATTTAAGGTAAATTCATATCCGAGCAACACAACAGAGGTATGTTGAATTTGTTACATTCCTTGACATTGGCTTAGTTACTATGCTTCCCAATGTTTGGGGTAGAGACAGAAAGATTGAATCTGAACATTTACTTTTTAATGCTGTTTGGCTGGGCTTTTTTGCTAGGTCACCCTTAGCCTTTTGTCTTCTGTTGCTGAGCCCGTTTTTGTTAGCATTAGGACTGCTGACTAATAGTAAAGTTATTGTGCTCTCTCACTAAATCATGGTACAATTGGAATCTTTTTGACTGATGTATTTCATTTACAAAAAGGCACTAGTAACTGGTGCTATATGTATCCAGGACCTGTAAATTAAATGCTACAAGTGTACTGCAAAATTACAAATTGTCCCCGTAGGAATTAATTTACACAATATTCTTCAATCAATTTCCGTCACAACCGTGATCATGAATTTATAAAGCAGCAAGGAAATTAAAGTTTTAAGAACTGTTATTTTATTTTGTTTTTATCAAAAAGTTTTTTATGGCAACAAGGAATACTACACAATATATACACTTTTGATTGTAGTATTGGACACCTTTTGTTTTTTAGCATAGGAAACACATTACCATGCAAAACAATAGTAATTATAACAAAATTCATTCATTGTAACAAACATTCAAACAATGAAACAAATAAAGTGGTGTCGTGCGTCGACGTTTCGGTCCCTCGTTGGTTACATAGAATCCATCGGACCATCATCAGGACTGGTTGCACGTATATATCAATCGACCTCCAGCCGGAGGTGATGAAGACTAGGATAAATTGAGTAGTTTAACCAATATAGCCCACTCTCAAAAGTGTCTAAGCTCAACGTTGTAAATGCGATGGTTGGTTCAACAGCGACAAAGTCACTGATAACGTAAAGTACGTGATTCAATCCGAATTCAATTTCAATCAGATGCACCAGGAACGACTTCTAAACGTAATGCAGGCATCTTACAAACACTTCGACAGTTGCAACTGACCGAAAGATAGATAGGAACGCCACTCTTCTCGACCAGTGACTCAGGCGCTGCTGTCGAAGCCTTAGCCCCTCTTCTGTCCACTGCAATCGACCTGCAAAAGAGAAAGAGGTCAAGGTTGGACTGATCAGTATCCCTTTTCAGCAACAAGTAAGTGCAAAACCTTTTATTACCTGAAAGAACTTTGTCGGCGCTTTCTGGATTCATGTAAAGACAATTTGGAACAAAATATCTCCCACAAACTTTGTGGTTCAAACCCTTTGTTACAAGAATACTTTGTGGAACTTTGTGAAATAAACATTGTTTTACATTGAACTTTTTAAGAATCAAACAGAGGAAACCATTGACAGCAAGGCAAACAGTAAATCAAGGACTTGCACAAATTATCTGCTGTATTTTGATGTAAAAGTACAGTATTTCTTTTATAAAAAGTCTGGAAATGTGTGAGAAGTGAGTTTGCTATTAAGAATTTAGGCTTTAATTATATTAAGGTGAATGTTAGATGTTGGTAATTCTGATAATGATATTCGTTTGATTTTACAGAAGTTTTACAGTAATAGAAAGCACATCCCAGAACAGTAACACATTCCAAACCTGGAAGCTTGAGACCAGGATCCAAGAGGTACTTTTAGAAGAGAATTTCTAATAGATTAAGGTTTAGTCAGGAACACATTTAGGGATAGGTTGCACTTATCTGTTCTTTGTTTATGTTTCATTAGGCACCAGTTTCTACAGAACTCAGAGAGGGCAGCAGATTTTAGCAGCTCTTCTACAGTTGACCCGCAAGAACGGTGTTGTCTCTCTTTTTTTATTTTATCCACTTCCCCCCTTCCCTTGAGCTTCTGGTTCTTAGTGCACTGTTTGAAACTAGTGGGCTGGAACAAGCAGTTTCAGGGTGGGGTCGGACTGTCTTCAACCTCCATCAGAACTGAACAGAAACTCAGGTGAGCTGGGCTTTGACAGAAGCACAAGCCTTTAAAATATTCAGTTCTGTTGGACGATGAATGCTGAGGAAGAAACAGAGGGCATTGACGCCACGGATATGGCGCAGGCCCTAAACGAGGACTTGGCCTCTAATGAATCAGTGTCTGGCATTTTGCAACATATGCAAGAGGAAATAGAGAAATTAAAGTTGGAAAACACCTTTTTAAAACAGGATTTAAGCAGGTATAAACCTAGGGAATCTCAGTGGAACACAGCTTTTACGCCTTTGTTTAAAACCTCCTCAGAGACAGGGGCGTGAGCAAAACATGCAACTTTCCCTCCCCCAGTTGAGGTTACTGTTAATGTTCCTAATGCTGTGCCTTTAGCAGCATCTGAACGTTTTCATGGAGATAGTAACAAATTCCATGTTTTTATCAATCAATGTCAATTACACTTTGTTTGTAAACCACAACAGTTCCCTACTGATGCTGCGAAAGTGGCATTCGTCTTGTCTTAATTGGGCGGTACAGCAGCGAATTGGTCAATTCCTTTCGTGGATAGAGATGATCCCATCCTCCATAATTGGAATCAATTTAAACGTACTATGACCAGCCTTTTTGCAAAACACACTTTTATGCAGGCAAGTGATAATGCGCTTTTAAATCTTAAACAAGGTAACAAGGATTTATTGACCTATCTCACTAGTTTTAATCGTTTACTCACAGAGACACGTTGGCCAGAAGAAAAGCGTGTCTCCCTTTTTTATAAAGGTTTGAGAGACAAGTTAAAAGACGCGCTGGCTCATATCGTTGATTTGCCAGAAGACTATTCTGACTTTGTAGATTTAGTCGTGGAATTGGAACACAGACTAGGAGAAAGAAAGGGAGATAAATCCAAACTGGAATCGCGGTTAACTTTTATTAGACATGAGAAGAAAGACACAGATAATAAACTCCCTGAACCCTGGGACACTCTGAGGTCCACTCACGTCAGAGGAAAAAGAAAGAAGGAGAAAAATTGAATTATGTTTATATTGTGGCAAGGCAGGACATTTTGCCAGAGAATGTCCAGTAAAACCTAAAACTTCACGAAAGGATACTGTTTCCTTTATCTCCTTAACTGAGTCAGGAAACGATTAAGCTCGACAAGGGGGGAGGTTACTTGTTCGAGAAAACATCTTAATCAAACCTCTAATTCTGTAGCCTTCATGGTACCACACATACCTAGACATTTCATAATTCAGATCTTTTTAATTGTTACTACCCAAGTTAGACATTCTCTCCCTGTCCTACTGGACTCAGGAGCAACGGGAAATTTTGTGGATAATAGGTTAGCTAACACATTAGGTCTTCCTATTTGCCTAAAGCCTTGTCCAGAAGCAGTATGTGCAGTGGATGGGTCAGAATTGACCTCTGGATTAATCACAAAACAAACAAGTCCCCTTGTCATGGTCTGTCAAAACAGGCACACAGATATGATTAGCTTTGATCTGATACATACCCCTAATTTTGGCTTGATTCGTGGGGTACCCTGGTTAACAACTCATAACCCAAAAATTGATTGGGTGAACAGAACAGTTACTTTGGATTCCTCATTCTGTAGAACCAATTGCTATCAAGAAGCAGGTATAGAACAGAGCACAGTAATACACTGTGCTAGTGTTACACAAGACGAACCAAGTCTCCCTCCTGAATATTCTGACTTAAAAGACGTTTTTGATCCAGTGAAGGCTAGTGTGTTGCCCTCACATCGGTCATATGACTGCCGTATAGATCTTATCCCAGGGGCCCCTTTACCTAATAACAGAGTATATGCTTTGACTGACGAAGAGACCAAATATTTAAGAACCTACCTAGACGACCTACTACAGTTTGGGTTCATCCAACATTCCACATCTCCGGTGTCATCTCCACTTTTTTTTATCCCGAAGCCGGATACATCTCTGCACGCGTGTATTGACTATAGAGGACTAAATAAGGCTACAATAAAAAATAAATATCCTCTAACTCTAATACTTGTGTTGTTGAATCAATTAAGACATTCTACTGTATACACTAAACTAGATCTGCAGGGAGCTTACCACCTGGTCCGAATAAAAGAGGGGGATGAGTGGAAGACAGCTTTCAAGACAAAGTTTGGTCTATTTGAGTACACAGTAATGCCCTTTGGGTTGTGTAAAGCCCCTGCGGCCTTTCAATTCTTTATAAATGATGTCCTACACAAATTCCTGGACGTTTATGGCATAGTATACATAGACGACATCCTCATTTACTCTAAGAACTGGGAAGAACATATCCAACATGTTTGTGCAGTATTATCAAAGTTAAAAGAAAATCATCTCTTTGCTAAATTAGAAAAAATGTACTTTTAATGTCAGCAAAGTGGACTTTTTAGGATACTGCCTGTCACCTCAAGGAATAATTATGGATGAAAAGAAAATTAGTACTATTACTGATTGGCCAGAACCATCATCTGTGAAGGATGTTCAGAAATTTCTGGGTCTCGCCAATTTTTATAGGAGGTTTATTTCTCATTTTGCAGACATTGCGGCCCCAATAACCACCTTGTTGCGGAAAGGGTAATGATTTCTTTGGTCTGATGAGGCGGCTCACGCCTTTCAACTCCTGAAAAAAAAGTTCACTTCAGCCCCAATTCTGAAACATCCTGATCCTGACTTGCCATTTTTTGTTGAAGCGGATGCTTCACAAGTAGCTTTAGGAGGAGTTCTCTCTCAACGAAATGCAGTAGATGGCCAATTACATCCTATAGCCTTCTATTCCAAAAAGTTATTACCAGCTGACAAAATTACACTGTGGCTGAAGGAGAACTATTAGCTATCAAAGTAGCCTTTTCTGAATGGAGGCACCATTTAATGGGAGCCAAGTACCCTGTTGTTACCATCTTTTCTGACCATAAAAACCTACAGTTCTTTGGATCACTAAAAGCATTAACTCCACGTCAGATGCCCTGGTTAAATTTTTTTAGTACATTTGACTTCGTTATAACTTATAGACCAGGTGCACAACAAATTCAATCTGATGTGTTATCTAGATACGGACATACCTCAGACATGAAACAAGACAAAATAGGAGAACCCATTATTTCTCCCCAAAAACATTTGGCACCAGTACAACAAAAGGATTTCATCACAGATCTATATAATGCACACATGCAAATAGCACCTCAAGATTGGTTAAAGGATTCACATAACTCAATACAACGAGGTTTATTGTATCACGACAACATGCTGTTAGTGCCCACCACAGAATTACAAACACAGGTGATAATTTGGCATCACGCCTCACCGTTGGCAGGTCATCCTGGCTGGGTAAAAACCCTAGAAAATGTGCGAAAACACTTTTGGTGGGACAATATGAGTAAGGACATTAAGCAATAGTATTTAAAGCACGCTGAAATACAAGTGGCGCATTAAACTGGGAACCTCCTGAGGCTCAGCCGGGAGTTAGTCAATTTCGCTCGCAGCACTATTTTTAAACTTGCACAGAAAAGGATTTTAAAATCACTCACTCTGCTTCCTGGCACCCGATCTATTTGGTGCAGGCACCCCCCTCACAGCGGAATTAGCGCTGTACAGGGAGAATCTTTGTCAACCTTCTGCCGCCATTCCCCACGCCAAGCCACGGGACACGCCCACCGGCGAGGCCACACCCCCGTACCCTCCCTCTGCCCATAAGTTATGTGCTTCTACCGGAAGCGCAGAGGACGAGCGCAGCGGGCGCGACGATTGCGCGCCGAAGGCGTGCTTAAGGCAAGCTCGTCTGCGCTCGTCCTCGCCGAGTCTGGGTCAAGGGCCATACCCCCTATACCTCAGCTACAAGAGCCCAGGCATTATAGTGCCGAAACTCTTCACAGCTTCAGGCCCCCTGTCACGAACTGCCTACTACATCCCTATCCTGCTGAAGATATTCCGCAAATCTGCCCACAATGCAAATCAACCCTCAAACCCAAGTTGGCCCAGACCTGACACACGACTACCGCATGTTTATGCTCAACTGCAGATCTCTGCCGAAACACAGAGTGGAAATTGTTTTGCTATTAGAAAAACGTTTGCCGGACATAGTATTCCTAACGGAAACTTGGCTCACCAAAGACTCCGACCCTGCACTGGTAACTGCCCTCCCTCCAGGCTTCCAAATCACTCGGCAAGACCGACCTGACGGGAAAGGAGGCGGCCTTGCAATCATTTATAAAGAACAATTTCATTGTTGAGTTATCTCTGAAACTATTCCTGACTGTGAGAGCCTAGCCTTCAGTCTCGAACTTTCCCCCAATATCTGCTTCTCAGGAACACTCATCTACCGCCCCCCAGGTCCCCCCAAGCAATTTCACACTCAGCTCCCGTCAATCGTGGCGGAACGCATCAGCACCACATCTAACTTTACATTGTTAGGTGACCTCAACCTTCATTTCGATGCTGCACTGGATCACACAGTCACTACGCTCGTAGATGACCTAGCTGCTTTGTAACTCACCCAACATATTAAAACGCCAACTCATGCTAAGGGCCACTTGTTGGACCCGGTGTTCAGCAACTGTGTAGACCTTGAAGCCGGACTTCTAACCCCCCTCCCATGGACGGACCATTTACTTATCCCCTTCACTTGGACTACATCTAAGTCTCATACGAAGGGACCCACGACAAGACTTGCCAGAGCCTGGTCTCGCCTCCCAGTAGACGAATGGTCCATCCAACTCGCCGCAACCAACCTGTCTACAATGAAGATCCATGTCTAGCCTACCAGGCTTACGAAGACTGGATCACTAAATCTCTTGAGGACACCCTTCCAAAAAGAAAAACCACGCTGAAACGCCCCCAAAAAACGGCCCCCTGGTATTCAGAATCTCTCAGGGAAAAGAAACGCCAATGTAGAAGAACCAAAAGACGATGGCGTCTAGACTATTCGTTAGGAAATAAAATTTGCTACCAAGAGTCAATCAATCACTACAAAGAAGAGGTCAAAGCTGCCCAAGCGGCATATTTTCAGAATCAAATCATCCTAGCAAAATCAAAACCTAAAGAAATCTTCAAAATTGTAAAATATCTCTCCAAACCCCCATCCAACCCGCAAGAAACAAATTCTACAACCCACTGCAATAACGTAGCAGATTTATTTTTACCAAAAAGTCAACAAAATCTATTTATCCTTCCCCCCCATAGTCACCACTCCCTCAGCCCGGACTAATACAACTATGGACTCCCCCCTTCTTCAGCCTCAACCTACCATGGACCATTTCCCCCTCCTGGACCTAGCATCCCTAGAAACTATGGCTCGGAAAGTAAAATCCGGTTCCCCTGATGACCCAGCCCCACCAGACATCTTGATATCTGCATCTCAGATTACGCTGCCAACCATCAAGGATGTTCTAAACGCATCCATTACCTCCGGTACTGTCCCTCCTGTCTGGAAACGGGCCATGGTTCGAGCATTACTAAAGAAACCTAATCTGGACCCCTCGGACTTTAGTAACTACCGGCCTATTTCCCCTGCTCCCGTGGGCAAGCAAAATCTTGGAAAGATACATCAACTTACATCTGGTG